>NW_006159436.1:3180631-3187071 GCF_000334495.1 Tupaia belangeri chinensis | reverse complement strand
TAAATATTGTTACTTCACTGACACTGAACTTGTATTTTCTAGCTGTGGGAATTATCCTGTCGTGGGATGCTTGACTGGTTTGAGGAGACACATTTGTAGGACTGTCCTACCCACAGGTCCCCAGCAAGATAATGCCACGTCCTCCCTGGTTGGCACCTGTTCTCATGGTGTGGATCCTATTGCTTCACTGCTTCTACTCTACTACCATGTCAGCCAGTCCTTCAGATTGCTCTAGCGAGAGACAGACACCACCACCCTACCCCAGAGCTTGAGGGGTCCCATATCCAGGGCTCCAATTACCTCTTGAAGCTCAGCTCTCCAGGAAAGAAAAAATATCCCTTCCCCTCTTCCGTGAGATGGAATGGACCTCACCATTCAGCTCCCTCTAGAAATGTTTGATCTAATCTTTAACATATTTTGTGACCTCTCCAACTTGTGGAAAAGGAAGGAGTCCTTGTGTTTAAAACTCCTGGGGCCAGCTCCATGGCTTGGTGGTTGGGCACCTGGAATCTCACATAACCACACATGTGTTGGAGTCCTGGCCTCAGCAACTTGGGGAACGCTCTGGGTGGATGTGCATCTGTTCCCAGGGTCCCCATCAGATAAAAGATGGCAATGTGACCATGCCCTTTGGGAAGTGGTCACTCTCTCCCTCTCTCTTTGTCATTCTCTCTGGCAAACACACTCACTCTCTTCTCAAAAAAGAAGAAAAGTAAAATGAAATATTTAGGCTTATAATTTGTTACACAGTCCATGACACCAGGCCATCATTTATGACTATCTGGTGATACAGTTTTGAGAAGCACTGAGACATGCCAGAAAGCATGATCATGTAAGATATGGGACAGGTGGGTCTTGTGCCACCTTTGGGATCTTGGGCAATCTCAATGTAGGTCAATAAGCATTTATTGACCACCTATTATGTCAGTCACAGAACTCAACAGAAACATTCAAAGATGGAAATGATACTATTCCTACACTGAGTAAACCCAAAAACAAGCCAGGGAGATAAACCAACCCATGAATGGGGACATTGGGCCAATCAGGTGGTGTGGCGGTTAAGACGGCTGGATCCCATATGACCAAGTGCATGGTCCGAGTCTCAGACCTGGTGGCTTGAAAAACATGCTGAGCATGTGTGCATGCATGCCCAAAATCCTGAGAGGAGAAGGGAGGAGGAGGGATTATGGTGTGGTCATCCCCCTTGGGGTGTGCTCTTTCTCCAGCAAGCACATGCACCCTGTAGCAAATTTTAAAAACAAAACAACAATAAAAAACATCTATACACTTATAGTAGAGATATGAATAAAATACCAAGGGGTCACAGTGGTAGGGAAACACTCGTTTCTACCAAGGTGGGTAGGATTTGGGCATTCAGGTATCACAGACAACCAAAGAAAGAAGGTAACTGTTGGGCTGGGCCTTGGAAGACAGGCAGGGAAGGGTGGGCAGTCACTTTGTTTCTCTGACTGTTTCCTCACCTTTAAAGTGAGAGATGGCCTGACGACTCTCCAGCATCTGCACTGCTCGGGGCGCACTGTCCCCTGACCACACTACAGGAAGCTCCAGTGCAGTCCTGCACCAAAGCTGCCCCGAACCCCTGTTCAGAGTGTGCATGCCAGGGAGCTGTTAGGCTGCTAAGCTGTCCCCCTACATTGGCAAACTGGAAAAAAGGCCAAGAGGATAACTGCAAACTCTTTCAATAACAGCTGAAAGAATGTTCACCCAGTGGGGTCATTTAATTCTCTAGAAGAATGTCCTTCTGTTGACATTTCTATTTACTATTGATTAGCATCCAGACACTGTGAAGTTCTATGTTAACTTGTAGATTTTTGTCTGGGAGAAATGCAAATGACTTCAGCTTGGTAAAAGGGATGCCTTCAAAGGTTACACTTATATGACCATGTAGAATAATAACCACATTTGTCTCTCACACACACATGCACACATACATACATGCATATTCAGTGTACTCTTCCTAATAAATTATGCAAACTCTAGTTCCTTAAATACTGTGCAGTTTTGGGGGCTGGCAAGTGGCACAGTGATTAAGGTGCTGGACTCCCACATGGCCGACCACGATTCGAGTCCTGGACACGGCGGCTTGCTTTCTCACTTCCCTTTCACTCTCTCTCTCTCTCTCTTTCTCTCTCTCTCTCTCTTTCTCCAAATTAAAAATAGCAACAATGAATAAAAATAAAATAAATTTTTAAAAAATGCTGTGCAGTTTTGTCATCATACTTGCTCCATTTGTAATGAATTAATACATCTTAACATTTGTTCATTCTATACTTGAATGAGTCATGTTTTTAAATCTTTGACATTTGGGGAAAAGTATAAATTTCTTTCTCATTAATTACAAACTCCTTTTAGCTGCCTAAATTTCTTTCTTTCCGGAACAGGAGAGTATTTAGGGTTTGGTCTTGTCACAATTACGTAGCAGTGGTGAATAAAGATGAAGTTAACAGCCTGTACATACATAAACATGCACACATACATGCACATGCATACATGCAAGTGCACACATGCTCACACATTTACATGCACAGACCAGCTTGATGATTTGGTTCTTTTCTGAACATGCCTAAATGAATGTATCATATTGGCCCTTGCCACTACCCCCACCATTACCTAATTACTGTAAGTTTATTTTAAAAAGGCAGATGCTCTTGATGGATAGCGATTTAATGTATGACTAATAATAACTTTTTTTTTAATTTAAAAAGAAGAAAGTAAAAAACAGAAAAAAAAAAGGCAGATGCCTAAAACCTCTTATTTCTGAGACGATCCTCACGCTCGGAGCTTATAGCATTTTGAAATATCAAGCTAGCTCCATTAGCACCTGTTGATCAGGTCCCGCATGACTGACCACAGTTCAAATCCCAGCCCTGGTGTGTGTGTGTGCCCCATATCCTGATGGAATGGAGAAATGAAGTGATTTCAGTGTGACTAGGCCCCATGGGGGGAGGGATTCTCGATATCTCTCTCCCTCTGCCATGCACAGTTCCTTCTGGCATTAAAAAAATGTTTTTGACCTACAGCCTTCAAACTGCTTTCACTTAGTAACTAGCAATAGCAGCATTAACAATATAGTGTTTTGTGTGTAGTGAAAGCATTTTTTAATGTGATTATCTCAGTTATTTCCTAAAACATTCCTTCGTGAGAAGCATCATAGTTCTGACTTTAAAAAGAGGACAGTGAGGGTCAGAGAGAATCCTTGCCTAAGATCACCTGGTTAGAAAGGGAGGAATCCAAAATGAAGCTCAAGTCTACCTCGGGCTAGTGCTCATGCTATCGCTGCTGTAAGGAGTCAGCTGATCAGACAAACACATGTCCTTTTAGCTTTAATTCTGCAGGTTTAAATTATAAAGTTTCATTAGAGGATATTGTTTCTACATTATGACTTTTTAAAAAATGTATTATCTAGAAATTCCATGTGAATTTCCTAACCCTATCAGTGACTATGGTTTACTCTGTCCATCTGCATACTCTTAGTCCCTGGGACCTGGAAGGAGCAATGTGTTAGATTAAGTCATTGATCATTTTCCAGATATGAGAAACTGAATGACTCTCCCTATGAGTCAGGACGGCAATCATGATTTTCCGGTAACACCTACACAGATACACTGTGGCTCATGAGGCTGTTAGTTGGGAATGATTGGGGCCCAATCTCATGCTCAGAATTGGTACTTCTACTGGCGCTGTCTGTGATTCAGGAGGAGGTGGAGTTATTGAGAGTTGAATGTATTGGATGGAACAATGCTTTTATCATTCCCTTCATAAAAATAATTTTTTAAAAGATCACTTGACAGTACCTCTCTGCTCAGGCTCAGTGATACATACTGCGAGAAAATAGCAAAGTGGCCCACCCGCAGCGGTACAGGCAGTAGGGCCCACTGTGCAATATGGGAGCCACATGGGTGGCCCGTGATCCTGGCAGACTGAGAGCATAGGGGGATGATCACAGCATGACAAGACCCTGTCAAGGGTCTCTCTCTCTTTCTCTCACTCTCTCTCTCAAAAATAAATAACTAAATAAATATTTTTTTGAGAGAAAAAGGAAAGAGCAGTGAAATCAAAGAAACATCCTTCATGAGATTTTAATGTAAGTTAGAGAGCATGAATAATGAAAAATACAGAAAGAATATAAAGGACTAAAGGAAAATATGGACAAGGGAAGGTTAGAATCAGCCAATGATCTCAGATCTTAAATTTAAAATTCCTACAGAACAGCAAATGGGAAAGACGCAGAGTGTTTTCTGCTTTGACAAAACGAACTTAATTATTCTGGGAAAGCTTTGCAAACCAGGCAAAAAATCAGAAGTAATTAATTAATTCCACAAATACATATTGAGTACCTGCTAGTGGTAGATCTGTGATTTTTATAAAGGTGATATATAATTCATGTATTTATGTATATAATACATTTTGAATATGTATATACTTGAACATATTTTGAATTTCAATATATGTGTGTGTATATATATGTATATATATGTAGGTATTTCAATGACAGGTAGGTAGATATATAGATAGTGAACAAATAGATGGTTCTTGACTTCATGGCTTATAGTCTAGTGGAAGCAATTAATACAAACGAAGTCATTAGAGAAACACTTATAAATCACAATTAAGTGAAGCTTTTGAAGGAGGGAACAGGGGGGTAAGACCACATAATGGGGCATGGGGGAATGTTCTGGCCTGGGAGTCAAGAAACTGTGATGGGGGACCAACACGTGGCATGGTGGTTAAAGTGCTGGACGCTTCCACATGGCCGACCACAGTTTGAGTCCTGGACCTGGTGGCTTTCTCTCTCTCTCTCTCTCTCTCTCTCTCTCTCTCTCTCTCTCCCGTTTGTGTCTCTGGTCAAATTAAAATAAATGAATGAATAAATAAAATTAAATAAATAACTACTTAAAAACAAAAAGAAGCTGTGATGGGGACATGGTGATTGACCTGGACCTCCCTGAGTTCATCAAGTGCATACATGTGCCCATGATCTGGGCCAGCTGAAGCAGGATGCTTTCAGTCTATCTCTTTCTCATGTAATAAGTAAATAAATAAATAAAAACCTTTTAAAAAAGAAAGAACCACTTGGAAAGGAGGAATAAGGAAAGTGGGAGATGTTGATAAAGATTATTAGTTCAATTATAGTCATCTTGAATTAGGTGACTAAATTATTCTTAAACTCAAAAGTAAGTCCACTGGGCTATGTAGAAACACTCACTTTTACATAAGGCAGTTCTTAGTACTCCCATAACCAGGGAGTTTGACATTCTTCCAATTAACGTAGTCATGCCCCAAAGTCCCTAGAAGACAGTTGCTAGTTTCCATTATGATACCTCTTGACATATTCTGCCCCCAATTTCTCATTTTCCCTCTTGAGACTACTTTAGAAGTTGTTTAATTAGTATTTATTAACAAATCAAACTGGCTATTGAAATTACAGTTCAATTGCCTGTAGGTTGTTTTCAGCTTCTCAGGTTTGGAGATGTATTTAAGAGCTGGAGCACAGATCTTCATTCTAATAAGTAAACTACAAGAATCCAAAACTGTAGAAGACATAAAATTAAGCAGCCCAAGCACTGCATAGGAAACAGAAAAATAAAAACATGTTAAATACAAGTGAATCAATACAAGCAATGCCTTTAGAAATTACATTCTACAGGACCAGATGGTGGCGTGGTGGTTAAGGGCGCTGGATTACCACATGGCTGACCCTGGTATAAGTCCTGGACCTGGCTTTCTCACTCTCTCTCTCTAACTCTGTCCTTCTCTGGTCAAATTAAAAACAACTAAATAAATAAAGTTAAATGAAATAATTCTTAAAAAAAAATTTAAAAATAAATTACATTCTAAATGTAATTACATTTAAAAATAGGGAAAAAGGAGAAATATCTTCAATTTAGTGTCTCTATGAACTGATGGGATGGGAGATAAATCTATATATTAAAAGGATGATTATTAGACATTTCTAAACATTAGAAACAAAGAGTAAGATAGGAGTTAAAAAAAACACATGGAAGCAATTATCTTTGAGACTGTCTAAGAGGAGAGCTGATGATTGTTGGTACAAATTTAATCATTAACTGTCCAAATCTGTTTCTATATAACCCTACTTCTCCCATTTCATTCAACACCTTCAGTTACAATTGAAACAGTGTTATGTAATGTACTGAAGTCATACTTCTTGGGAAATCATTTTTTAAAATTAGCACATCATCTGGAAAGGAAGAATTTAGCAAGGTCTTGTGGGATCTCTCATTGAGTTGGAGGGCAGAAGTGTTTAGGAGGATATCAACAATAGAATATAAGTACAGTCCCCTCTGTGCACATTCCATGAATTAATATTAAAAAGACAAACCAGGGGACCAGCAGTTAGCGTAATGGCTATGTTGCTTGACTCCCATGTAGTCGACCGCAGTTCGAGTCCTGGACCC
>NW_006159436.1:3175951-3180606 GCF_000334495.1 Tupaia belangeri chinensis | reverse complement strand
GGCGTGTGCGTGCATGCCCAAGATCCCGAGAGGAGAATGGAGGAGAAGGGATTGTGGTATGGCCATCCCCCCTAGGGGGGCGGGGTGATTTCTCGCTTTCTATCTCTGTCTTTCTGGCGAGTACATGCACCCTATAGCAAATACCACTCCAAAAAAAGAAACAAACAAAAAAAAAGAATGAAACAATTAAACCCACCCACCTATGATGCATGCTGTATAGTTCAGTTCTTTCAAAACTTACAGGGTTTTGCTATAGGGCAGGTGTGCTCGCCAGAAAGACAGAGTGACAGAGAGATAGAAAGTGAGAAATCACCCCCCAGGGGGGATGGCCATGCCACAATCCCTTCTCCTCCATTCTCCTCTAGGGATCTTGGGCAAACACACACATACACCCGGCATGAGTTTAAGCCACCGGGTCTGGGACTCAAACCATGGTTGAATGCATAGGAGTCCAGTGATATAGCCATTACTCTAACTGCTGGTCTCAAAACTTACAGAATTCCTGAACTCTCTCAGGCTAGCATCATTCTGTAATCAAGCTAACATAGGTTGACATGAATTCTCCCACTTTTATCCTCTAATTAATTCATTTTGGTATCTAATTAAAAACATGAATTCAGGGGAGTTAGGTTAAGTAAACAGTGTTTATTAATTAGAAATTGAAAAGTCATGTTAACAACTATGTTCACCAAGAACTGAATACCATTTAATCAAATACAATTCTTACAAAATAGATTAATGCTTTTTAGGAGGCCTTTCTTATACATCAGGATTATGGCCATTCCCCCAAGGTGGGTGATTTCTTACTTTCCCTCTCTCTGCCTCTCTTCAGTGAACACATGTAAAACCCATGGGCTAGAAAAAAAAAAAAAACAGAATAAGAAATAAAATTGGCAAAACGTAGTTAAACACAGTTAAACAGAGTTCTGCAGAACTTCTCAGAGCCTTTAATATGGTAATATGCATTATGAATCCAAAGAGTGAGCTACAAGATCTCTCCAATGTCTTTCACCATAGACCTTGTTTTTCGTAGAATAGTCATTAACTTCAGAGGAAACATGGCCAGAGAACACGATTTGGAAAACTTCATAGGAGATCTTGTTCACCATGCCAGGATTTAGCATGCTGCCTGGCACATAAGTGCAATCTATGCCAACAATTTCTAAATGCCTGTTTCCAGATCCGGTCTTTTTTTCAGAACTCCAGACTCAGTTATCCAATAACCTTTGCTCGGTTAACTAGTGAGCTCCTCAAACTTGACATGTCCACAGCTCAACTTTGAATCTTTCCTACAAAACCTATTCAGGGGCCGGCAGATGGCACGGTGGTTAAGGTGCTGGACTCCCATATGGCCAAGAGCAGTTCAAGTCCTGGGTCTGGCGGCTTGCTTTCTGGGGCTGGCAGGTGGCGTGGTGATAAAGGTGCTGGACTCTCACATGACTGACCATGGTTCAAGTCCTGGACCCGGTGCTTCTTTTCAGAACCAGAAGTTAGCGTAATGGCTATGTCGCTGGACTCCCACGTAGTCGACCGCGGTTCGAGTCCCGGACCCAGCAGCTTAAAACTCACAATGGGCACGTGTGCGTGCGGGACCAAGATCCGGAGAGGAAAATGGAGGAGAAGGGATTCCAGTGTGGCCATCCCCTCTGGGAGGGTGATTTCTTGCTTTCTGTCTCTATGTCTCTCTCTGTCTGTCTGGGGAGCTCACGCGCCCAATAGAGACAATCTCTAAAAAACAAAAAACAAACAAACAAACAAAATAGAGAAAATCTCTAAAAAACAAACAAACAAAAAAAAAAAAAACCTATTCAACCTGCGACCTCCCCATCTCAATTGACACAAATTTTGTTCTTCTCGTGACTCAGGCTAGAAGACTTATTGTCATTCTTGACTTATTTTTCTTATCTAATCCATCAAAGAATAGCATTTTCTCTGCCCTCAAAACCTACTCAAAATCTCACATGACTATGGCTTCCTGAGCTTCCTGGCTCTGAGCCACCATCCCCTTTCACCTGGATTTCATGTATTATTATTATTTTATTATCATTTTATTTCATATTTGTTTCCATCCATAGTTCCTAACTCACGACTGTTTGTCATTGTATTCTGAAACAGCTTAGGAAAAGCAGCTTAAAAATAGCTTCAAAGAGATAAAGGTGAAAAGCCGACTGACCTTCTCCTGCCCTCATTCTCTTTCACCTGCTGCTTTTTCTCCCCCAAGGGAGGTGCTAGAAACTAACTCTTCCATTCCCCAGCACCACCTTTCTGATGGAAAATCACAAGACCTTCATTTCAGAGGAGTCCGGCTCTCTCTCAGGTGGAAGGAGCACTGCTTAGAGAGGCCAAGAATCTGAACAGAGAAGGCCTTGCTGGGTTTTCCCACCCAGTCTGTTAGCATCTCACACTCTCACACCCATGAACAGAAGTCTCCATAAAGACCACAAGAACGGGTTCTCCATAAAAACCCAAAAGGGTGGGACACCCCATCTCCACAGGTAAACTCCTGTGCTTAGGATTGCTTCCAGATCTCGCCCTAGATATCTCGTCATCTGGCTGTTTATTCATATCCTTTAAAATATCCTTCATAATAAGCAGGAACGGTAAATTGTTGTGAATTCTGGGAGCTGCTCTAGCAAATTAATACAACTTAAGAAGGGAAGGAGGCCATGGGAACCCCAACGTGTAGCTGGTTGGCCAGAAGTTTGGAGGTCTGGACTTCGGACAGGCATCAAAAGTGAGGGTAGTCTTGGACAGACAGCTCCATGGCTCTTGCGATCTAGCCATTTTGGGAGAAAGGAAGATGTCCCACTGATAACTGGGCCTCCAGCATACAAAACTTGTGTGGTAGGAAGACCCCTTTCAAGTCTCCTGTCTCTGTATCAGTCTTTGTCTCTCTCTACCTCTGTCTCTGTCCTCTCTCTCTGTCTTTTTTTAAAATTTTTGCTTTTTAGAATTTTTTAAGGTGAGGCATTTTACAGGGCTCTTTGGCCCCTCCTAGGCCTTTATCTTGTTAATAATCCCCTCTCCTTCTCCCAGGACAGCCCTTCTTCAAGAGACAGACAGCTCCATGGCTCCTGCGATCTAGCCATTTCCGCGCCGCACGGTATTCTAATTTTTGAGTTTTATTGAAATTTTTTGAATATTAGTTTTTTTTAGATTTATTTAAAAGTTTTTCTCTTTTTCTCTGTTTCTTGTCTGTTTTTTGTTTGTTTGTTTGTTTTTTGTTTTGCTGTTGTTGGTATTGTTTCCCTCTCTCTGCTTCCTTTTCTGCACACTCCTCGACTCTCAGATTGAACTTCCAAGTTTGGGAGGAAACCGACCATCCACCAGATGACTAGAAATCGCTGCAGGACCACAAGAAATATGGGGAAGCAGGAAAATACCTCTCCCACAAGGGAAATGGATAGTTCCTTTTCATCCACACACAGTTCAATGGAAATCATGGAAATGTCTGATAAAGAATTCAGAACATTCATAATGGCAAAGCTAACAGAGATGGAAGAGAAGAGAGACAAGGAACTGCTGAAGAGGAAGGAGAAAGAAGTTGAAGAGTTCCAGGAGGTGAGGAAATTCATGCAAGATCTAAAAGAGGAATTTCACACTTTACAAAAGAATCAGATGGAACTGTTAGAGATGAAGGCTATAATACAAGAAATCAAAATCTCCCTTGAAAGTATTAAAAGCAGACTAGATCATACAGAAAATAGAATCTCTAATGTAGAAGAGAAAATGGTTGGCCTAGAAAAATCCACCGCGAAGACTGAGAAAATGGCCCAAAAATTTGAGAATAATATGCGAGAAGTACTAGATACCATCAAACGTCCAAACATCCGGATAATAGGCATCCCAGAAGGTGAAGAGACTCATAAGGGCATTGATAATCTATTCCATGAAATCTTACAAGAAAATTTTCCAAACCTGGAGAGGCACTCAAAGATTCAGTCCCAAGAAATACAGAGGACCCCAAATAGAATCAACCCAAGAAGATCTTCTCCAAGACACATTATAGCCAGATTGACCAAAACCACAGACAAAGACAAGATACTAAGACTGGCAAGAGAAAAAAGGCAAGTTACCTACAAAGGGTATCCCATCAGACTAACGGCAGACCTCTCATCGGAAACAATGAGAGCGAGGAGAGAATGGGAAAATGTATTCAAAGTATTAAGGGAAAAGCAATTTCAACCGAGAATTCTGTACCCAGCAAGGTTATCGTTCATTTGGGAAGAAAAGACACGAACTTTCCCAGATAAACAAAACCTGAAAGAATTTACCAGCACCAGACCGGATCTCCAAGAAGTTCTTAAGGGAGTGCTATGTCAGTAAAATTAAATGCAGACACACAGAAATAAGAGTTCAGAAACTAAGAAAATGGGCAACTTAATTGTAGGGCCAAAAGCTGGAGTTGAGTATTACATCCCAGATTTCAATCTGGAACATCGAACCTCAACAGATACAGAAGAAAGATTAAGTACATGAGACTGAACTGATGAAACAGTATTCTACGACTTGACTAAAATATTGCTGCTAATGGAATTTTATGGATGATAACATGCATGATTAAACCACTATGCAGTTTACTCTAGAGGAGAAACCACATTTAGTATGTTGTGATGATGCTCAGGGAATGAATGCAAATTAAAAAAAAAAATTCA
>NW_006159436.1:3147023-3175937 GCF_000334495.1 Tupaia belangeri chinensis | reverse complement strand
TAAAACTATTACCAAAATTTAAAGAAAAAACTGTGTATTTGATGACCACAGTAAGCTATATAGCCCCAGCTAGGTACTATTTTATAGTATGTTCATTCTACTCACTGAGGTTTATGCCTAAAGTCTGACATGGGTTCTTGTGTATGTATATATCAGCTGTGCTTGCTATTGCAAATATTTAGACAAATTAAGTTCATTAGCAAATCAATTAAATGGGGGAGGGGGAGGCATAGAGAGCAATCATGGATACCAGAGACAATGGGAGGAGGGTTGGACAGGGCACAGCCTTAGGGATAGGGAATCAAGGATGGCAGAAAAAAAAAAGCGCAAAATATACAAGACATAAGAAATGAAAAATTGTTTGTTGATAACACATATGTTGATGTGCTTGATTGAGCCAACAGACAGTGTATTTTGGATGAAAAATTCATTTTGTATACTGTAATAATGTATGGCATATTAATGCTAAAAAAAAGAAAAATAAATAAATAAATAAATAAAGTGAGGGCAGTCTTGCGGGGCTGAGCCCTAAGCCCATGGACCTGCGATGATCTCCAGGTAGACTCGAGGACACCCACCTGGTGCCAGCTGCAGAACAGACTGCTCACTTGCCGGTGCGGAGAAATCTCCACACATCGTCATGTCACAGAAGTGGTCTGCGTTGAGAGAGAAGCAAGGGAAAACCGTCTCTTTTCCTCCACACACACAGACTCCTGCCTGATCTTCCTGTGCACACCTTTGTCTTCTCTTGAATCTCAGCACGGCAGCCAGCCACATGAATCTGCCCAAAGCATAAGTCATATTGTATACCTCATACCTTAAAAATCTTCAGTAGCTCCCCATTTTACTCAGAGTGAGCGTTATATAATAACATGGAAGGCCAAATTCTGGTTCCCTATTACCTCTCAGCCTTCATCTCTCTCTCGCTCGCTCTCTCCCTCTCCACTGTACTTAAAACTGAAACATACCCCACCTCCCACTTCCCTTCCCTCCTTACCCTGCTTTTCTTTTTATTTTTCCATAAACTATCTCTTCTAATATTCTATGTAATTTATAATCTATACATTTTTTCTAACTTCTTCCACTAAAATATGCATCCCCTTTTTAATAAGTGGATAATGCCTAAGCAACAAGAGTAGTGAAGGGCAAACCATATATGTTCTATTCAGTTTTTTTGTTTGTTTGTTTGTTTGTTTGTTTTTTGCTGTGGGGTGTGTGTACCCACCAGACAGACAGACAGAGACAGAAAGACAGAAAGCAAGAAATCACACCCCCTAGGGGGGATGGCCACACCGCAATCCCTTCTCCTCCATTCTCCCTTCGGGATCTTGGGCACACATGCACACGCATGTACCCAGCAGGACTTTCAAGTCACCAGGTCCAGGACTCAAACCATGGTCAACTACATGGGAGTCCAGCAACATAACCATTATGCCATCTGCTGGTCCCCAGCAGTGTTTTGGGGAAATAAAGTGAAATAAAGTTATTCTTTTAATTGCCAGAGGGCACTTGTGCTAGCCAAGGAGAGAAAAAGAAAAGAAAGCACCGCCATGGGGCCTGGTCATGCCACAATCTCTACATTTCTCCACCCTGGTAGCGTTTTGGATACTCGTGCTCATGGGCCCAACGTGGTTTTCAGGCCTCTGGAGCCAGGATTTGAAACTCTATCAGACATATGGGATACAGCTCCCTTAACCACTAGGCTGTGGGGCCAGCCCAAAAAGTCACGTTTTTGACAAATCAACTAAAATCAATGTGCTTTAATTCTATGTCTACTTTTCCTGGCCAAGACAGATATTGCCCAAAAGACCTGGTAGGCAACAAAACGTTGGTCTTCATCAATTTATGGAATGTGGTTACACACAAAAGTGATGTAAAAGAGAGTTAGGGAAAGGAAGTAAAAATATCTGGTGATCCAAATTCTTCTTCTTAAGTAAGAAAAAAGTCAGCTACCTAATATTTTACTTACTCATCGACACTGGTTATTTCACTCAAACTGTGTATCTCAGAGTATTTATAAGATGCCAAGTATTAGAGGGGGAAAATTGGGGTCTCATGGCAATGGTTTTCTCCTTCATATATTCATTAAATGTCAGATATAACATATTGTAGTTAAGTGTTCCAGAAAAGAGAATTTGTTATTTCTATTATTTCTTCAGTATGATATAAACTAGTATCAAAAATCAGACCAGTGTTACTGATGTAATTGAGTTCTCTCCTCAAATCTGTATGCTGAAGCGCTAACTACCAATGTATTTAGCTATGGGGCCTTACAGGGTAGAGTTAGGTAAAGTCGTGAGGGTGAGGCCCTGACCTGATGGGATTAATGCCCCAATAAGAAGAGGCATCAGAGGGCTACTTCCTCCCTCTCTCCACATGGACACACTGAGGAATGGTCATGTGAAGATGGCCCTCTAGAAGCCGGGGAGAGAGCCTTTACTAGAAGCCAATCTTGCTGCCATCCTAATCTTGGACTTCTGGCCTCCAGAACTATGAGAAAAGACATTTATGCTGACTAAGCTACCCAGTCCATGGTATTTTATTACGGCAGTTTAAAGAGACTAATGCAATCCTGATTTTTAAAGATTTACCCCAAGGGGCTGGCAGGTGGTATGGTGGCTGGGGCGCTGGACTACCACAGGACCGACTGCGGTTCAAGTCTCAAACCTGGTAGCTGCTTTCTCATTTTCCCCCTCTCTCTCTCTGGTCAAATTAAAAAAATAATAATGCATAAAATTAAACAAATAATTATTTTTAAAAAGATTCATCCCAGGAAACGGTGCATTAAAGGTAATATAAAAATGCAAGCACAATGAACAATGAATGGCAGAGCTGAGACTTTGCTTCTTCTAGAATGCTTCATTAGTTATAGTATCAGGTGAAAATAATAATGAATCTGATCATGATGATTTAAAATGTTGATAATTTAAGATGAGTAATAAAACATAGAGTTTCATTATACCATTCTTTCTTCTTCTGTATGTATTTAAATGTTTCCATAATTTTTTTTTAATTGTCAGAAGTTACACAAGCTCCATGGAGAGAAAGAGAGAGTGAGCGAGAAAGAGAACACCCCAGTGGGGCAGGGTCATGTTGCAATCCCTTCTCCATTTCTCCAACCTGTCATGGCTACAGGCACACAGGTCCATGTACCCAGTGTGTTTTTGAAGCCGCCAGGGCTGGGATTTGAATTGCAGTTAGCCATGTTAGGGTCTGGCTCCCTGTACACAATGCTTAACTGCTACTCTACGGGGCTGGTCCCTCATAATTAAAAATTTTTACAAAAAAACTGAAAGTTGAAGAGGTCATGAAATTATCAAGAATATTATTAAGATAGCTTGGCTTCCAGTATCATTAAGGCTAAATCTCTCTCTAGGTGTTCAGAGTGTCTTGAAAGATTAGCTAATAAAGGTGTGGAAGCATCAGAAATAGGAACACTTTTCAAAAATTTGTGTATTTCAGGATCAGCAGTTAGCGTAATGGCTATGTCCCTGGACTCCCATGTAGTCGACCGCAGTTCAAGTCCCGGACCTGGTCGCTTAAGCTCACACTGGGCACGTGTGCGTGCATGCCCAAGATCCCGAGAGGAGAATGGAGGAGAAGGGATTGCGGCATGGCCATCCCCCCTGGAGATGATTTCTCGCTTTCTGTCTCTCTGTCTCTCTCTGTCTGGCGAGCGCACACGCCCTATAGCAAAAATATCTCTCTCAAAAAAAAAAAAAGTGTGTATTTCAACTTCATATCATCAACCTTGATTTCTGTATTTCTAGGTATGTTTTGTAATATACACAATAAACACATCAGTACCCTAGTGTGGGAGAATGATTTATATAACACACACATATGCACATAAGTAATTTATATATATATATAGTAGGGGTGCGGGTTTCATCCAGACTTGTTGATGGGAATGCTCATTTAAAAAATAAATAAATAAAGTTTGAGGATTACTGCAGTTAAATGATAAGAGGAGAAGACGTATTGCATGTAAAATATGAGGAATTCTAACAAAGATACTGAGATCCAAATTTGGAGGGAGAGAGCTAATAATACTTGGATATGTCTTCATGGTTAATGCAGACATGAATTCCTTGAAGATATGCAAGCCTTGTTTGTAAAGTTGGTAAAGCTTTTTGAAGCCCCTTGAGATGAAAAGCACACAAAACAATATACTGTATTATTCATAATACTATTATGGTACATGCCTACATTTCTATATAAAGCTGCCAGGGAAATCTTTTAATGGTCTCATTTTTTATTCATCGTATACCAGTCTCCACTGACGAGACTACATTAATCTAAATTATTGAAATAAATTTTAATTTGGTTGGACAATACCGAAACTTGGAATGACTAAAAAAAATAATAAAAAAAAATAAAGACTTCACAGCATGCTGAAAAATAAACAGTGATGACCTGGGACAAGGCATACATAGTGTCTTATGTATGTTTACGTACTCGTTTTATAAATCGGTTATCCAATGGCAAGGTTCTCAATGTGTCACGGTAGGGTAAACGTGGTGCTGAAAAACTCTGATTTTATCTTCCTGTGACAGTGGTTATGCATGTTTCAAGCATCATTGAATACTTCTACTTTGAGTCTTTAAGTAAAAACCAAGAAGGAAACACCTCACTGGCTTCTCATCAAAGCAGGGCAATTTGGACAATTTTGACCCAGTGACTCTATTTTCTCTTTTTTAATTAGAAGGTCAAGTGAAAACAGATGGATTAAGGAGCTCCATGCCCTGTCAATGTTCTGTAGGAAAAGTCCAGGAAAGTAGGAGAACCAAGCTTTAGAGAGGTCTTTCTACTTTTATTCCACTTTTGTTAGTTTGGAAGAAAGTGTACAGACACTCTGTGGAGCCTTAGTCATGGCTCCCAGAAACGAAGACATGCACTTACTAACACAATTCATGGGGTGAAAAACCACAAGTCCTTTCCCAAATAGGTGCCTAGGACTTCTGTCCTGACATCCAATGCCCCTCTTCCTCCAATCTAACTCCATTTCCCAATTCTAACCTCTCTGTACTACACAGCTGGGAAGTTTTGTCCATCCAGACTGAGGAGCATTTGTATGTCTCAGCAAGCACCATGATTCACCAAATAGCCCAACCATGGGGACCGGAGGCCAGAGGGTGGCTTTACCTTCACATTAGGCAATTCAGGGTCAAAACATTCTCATCTATTGTACAAAATAGGCATACTTCTGCACGTGGTAAAGCAAGGAGAAAGTATAGCATAAAAATCAGAATAGGACCCACCCATGCATGGTGGTCCAGACAGCTGGATTCCACATGACCAACTATGTGGTTCAAGTCCCATACCTGATGGCTTGAGAAATATGTCAGATGTGTGTGCGCCCAAAATCCAAAAAAGAGAGATTGTGGTATGGCCATTCCCTATGAGAGGTATTTTATCAATTTCCCTCTCATTCTCTTCACAGTGAGCACACATGCCCTGTGGAAAATTTAATGGTGGTTAAGGTGCTGAACTCCCACATGGCAGACCATGGTTCAAGTCCTAGACCTGACAGCTTGCTTTCTCACTTTCCCTCTCTCTCAGTTTCTCTCTAGTGAATGCACATGCCTTATAGCAAGATTTAAAATTGTAGTAATAAATAAAATTTAAAAAATAAATAGAGAGAAAATAATTATTAAAAATTAAATAAAATAATAATATAAAATGTTAGGAGGACCTAACTCACTTTTAAAATCTCCTTTATATCAAAATTCCTCCAAGTGCAAATTATATGTTATGTTACTGCTCTGAGTCTCATTTTTCTGCCTGTAAAACAGGATGTTGATGGTACTTACATCACAGAGTCCTGAACAGGTTAAATAAAAGACTCTTTGTGGGCACCTGTGCAGTGACCATGGGTGTGATAAATTCTCAGCGAATGAGAGCTGTCATCAGGCAACAACAAAATCATAGTACACATCACCCAGAGTCAAAAATTCCACATATAATCAGAAATAAAACAACTGTATTCATTGTCTATGCTGTAACAAATTACACAAACTTAAGTGTTTGAAACTTGGCAAAAGCGCTGTCTTACAATTCTGTGGGTGAGCAGTCTAATATGGGTCTCACTTGCTAATGCCCAGGTGTTTTCTGTCCTCCTTTCTGAAGGCTCTAGGAGAGGGCTGCCCATATTCCTTATCCCACAGCACCCTTCCTTCATCTCCTCCTCACTTTACTTCGTTCTGACATCTCTTCTGTTTCCCTCTTCCACTTTTAAGGATTCTCATATTACATTGGGAATGCCCCCCCAATAATCCAGGATGAGCTCCCTTCTATAAAGTCAGCTGATAAGAGACCTTAATTTCATCCATAACCTTAATTCCCCCAGGCTGTTTAAAGTAAGTCACAGGTTCTTTTTTTTCCTTTTCCTTTTATGTATTTATTTATTCTTTTTTAAAAATCTTTTTGTTTTTAATTAATTTACATTCATTCACTGAGCATTGTCACAGCATACAAAATATGATTTCCCATCCAGAATGTACTGTATAGTGGCTTAATCATACATGTTATCATCAATAATTTTCCATTTCTAGTTTTATATATTCCCCCAATTTCTCACCCTCTGCCATTTCCACCTTCCTCCCATACTATCTCAGTTTTCCGGTTGTTTTCCATTCCTTTTCCCCCCATTTTGTTGATTCACAAAATTCTTAAATAATCTAACTACTTTCAATAGCAAGCTCAGCTGATATATACATATCTGTGAATACATGTCTGACTTTAGGTGTGAAATTCTGAGTAGAATGAATGTACCATAAGGTAGCACCTAGCTAATGCTATATAGTTTACTACAATCATTAATTATGTATTTTTTACTATATTTTTTAATGTCAAGAAAAGAAGTTTTAGCTTTAATAAATCAAAGAAATGCTAAGGAATTATGCTTAAAACTTAAAGCCAGGAGGGACCAGCAGTTAGCGTAATGGCTATGTCACTAGACTCCCATGTAGTTGACCGCAGTTCGCGTCCCAGACCCGGTGGCTTAAAAGTCACGCCGGGCGTGTGTGCACGCGTGCCCAAGATCCAGAGAGGGGAATGGAGGAGAAGGGATTGCAGCGTGGCCATGCCCCCTGGGGGGGGTGATTTCTTGCTTTCTGTCTCTCTGTCTCTCTCTGTCTGTCTGGCCAGCACACGTGCCCTATAGCAAAATAAATAAATAAATAAATAAATCTATTAAAAACTTAAAGCCAGGAAACAGGTTGGGATTCTGTTCAAATCGTAGGTACATGAACCTATTGGCAGCTCAAGACAAGACAAAATCCTTAAAATCAGAAAACAAAGCCTACAAGAAAATCAGCAATGTTTTAGTCAAAAGTCATAAAATTCTATTTTACCAGTTCAGTCTCATGTACTTAATCTATCTTCTGTTGTGGTTCCATCATCCCGATAATATTCTGGGATATAAGTAAATCACAGGTTCTTGTCTTAGGAAAATTCAGCCAAGCCACAAATGTATCGTACAGCAACAAAGCTTTATAGCAGGATAAAATAAAAGTAAAAAAACAGGGAAAAAATGAAAGTACATCCCTAGAGTTAGGAACGGGCTGGCTCCAAGCGCAGCTACCAGTGTTCAGGTTTCTACCTTGTGTGCTTTTATACCTGGACTCCTCCCCTTTGCTTCAGCTAAGGCTCAGCTAGGCCTTGTTACATAATAATTTCCCAGGAATTATACGTTATGTTATGTTATTATATGTTAATGAGCTAAAGGTTACTTGAGGGCAGCCAAGCTCAGCACTGAGCATGCTCCAAGTTATGTGAGCTCCTCTGTGCTCCTATCTTGAGTAGCCAGATGTTCCCAGCAGCAAAACTACATAAAGGGCAGATGGGGGCATTTTCATGGGCAGTGCCACAGGACTCTAGCTCCTTCCCTCCCTGCTCATGTCTAACTATCTACCTATCCTAATAGGTCCAGTGATTAGAATGAGGACATCTTTGGAGGGGTTTTATTCTGCCTATCAGAACAATTAAACACATCTGCCACCTTCGGCCTAATGTGCGTAGATGTGTATTTATTGGCATTGAGCAAGCAGAGGGATGACAGAACATGTAGGAATCTATGAGAAAGTAGACTTCTCCTAAGTCAGGGATACAAGTTCTCAAGTATCAGTCATTTAGCACAACGTTATCTTTCCACCAAGTGTCAGGGAGCCCTGTAAAACTTCACCAGGCCAGTATTCACAGGAGATATTTGCAAAGAGTATTTGGGTCTGAGAAATGTCACTCTTCAAGAACTCTTATGGATAGAGAAATTAGGAACCAAAATGGCAAGCATGTGAAAGATGAAGGCTGTATGTTAATGAATATTGAGTCATTACAGACTCACAACTAAGATGCCTTAGCTTTGAGGAAAGCGAGAGGAAGTGAGCGAGTCGTAATAATTTTAGCGGAGGACATAGATGTTTCAGTCCACACAGAACTGATTAGAAAAGCAAAAGCGGGAAGGGATCAGACCACACTAGGACCCAGGGGTCTTTTTTCCAAGGCCCTGTGGAAGAGGGGTTTGTGTTCACCAGAGCCCCATCACACACTTTTTTCCAACAAAATGCAGTGAAACACATTCCCTGAGGCTTATGTGTGAGGCTTGGCTGCAGGTGTAACTAGATACAATGAGAATGTTGATAGCTGGGGTGGATACATTTATATTTAAATAAATCCTAGCTGCTAGAAACAGTATTTCCCCTCAGGTGCATTTACTGTAGCCGGTTGGCTCTAAAAATTAACTGTGGCCTAAATTATTCTGTGAAAATCCATTTAACAGATTTAAATTCACCAGAATAGACTCTTTAAAATTCAAAAGCAAAGAAGTAACTTAAGTTGTTTCCCTGTGCATTTTGGGTCTTGGCCTTACTTTGAAGGACTGTGAAGGCCAAGATATAATTTTGATTGGGGATAATTTTTTCAGAGTAAATATTTCCCCCTATTTCTTATTTGAAGTGATCGGCTTTATATTCATTATACACATCCACGTGCAGTATGATCTTACTGTATTCAGCCATTATCAAGTTTTTTCTATATTTGTATACGAAGAACTAGTATAACTAGCCAGAAATAGCCTTAGAAAAGCCTAGTGCGAACTACTATCTTTAAGTTTGCTTAGAGGATATATAGACTGAAAAGGGCTTTGGGGACCCAACGTCGACCTCTCTCCCTGTCCTAGGGAAAGAATAAAAATTCTGCCTGCTAAGAAACAACTAATCAGAACTATAGTGATTATTCTTTATTTGCATAAAAATAGACCAATGGGAGTGTGGGGCAGGAGTTAGTCCTACATAAAGACCCAGCCTTGGGACCAGCAGTTGGCATAATGGCTATGTCGCTGGACTCCCATGTAGTTGACTGTGGTTCGAGACCCAGACCCAGCAGTTTAAACTCACGCTGAGCACATGTGCGTGCATGCCCAAGATCTGGTGAGGAGAATGGAGGAGAAGGAGTTGCAGCGTGGCCATCCATCCGGGTGTGATTTCTCGCTTTCTGTCTCTCTGTCTCTCTATAGAAAAACCTCTGCAAAAAAAGAAAAAAAAAAGAAAGACCCAGCCTTCTTACTTTGGGAAATGTACCATTTTGGGAATGATACCCAGTGTTCTCCTTACTTGTATAAGTAGTAAACCATTCCTATCCAGACTAGGTCTCAGTCCGATTATTGGCTTGTGCCCTGAGAGGCAGACACACTGGGTCTAGAAATACTTTCAGACGGAGTTCACTGAACTTTATGGTCAAGTCTGATTCTGAATAGGCAGGTCATTTAGAAGGCCTCTTGATAAAAAGGAGCCCGCCCAGGGCCAGTTCCTGTCCTAGGAGTGCACCCATGACACCTAAGCAGTGAGAGCAGAGTTCAATGTGTTGCACGTTTTGGCTCCACCACCGCTCTGAGGACGTATCCTGGACCTCCGATGCTCTGTGAAGGCCGACTGTGCCTAGCAAATACTACCCATGTCTGTCTCCAACAGTAATAATGATGCTTCATTTGTACAGTAGATTTCAGTTTTACAAGCATTTCACATATGTGACTTCCAAAATAAACATTTTCTTGGTAGATTGATACAATCAAAAAATAAACCTTTCCTGAGATCACTTTCTTCATGCCAAAAGTAACAAACACAGAAGAACTAAGTTTTCGCTTAAGACATTAGGAGGGGTTGTTCTCTTCACAAGTGATGAAAGGTTTTTGAGCACTAAGTCATTTAGCTAGCTGTCAACAAATAATTTAGGCATTTTTTACAACAGCCTGTTGTTGTTGTTGTTGTTTGCTTTGAATTGCAGGAAAGGTTGACTCAAAGCCCATTCTGGAAAAATCCAATCACATTTCTCTCTCCAGCTCATAACCCCTCCCACAATTGTTATAAATCCAAGGAATTAGACAACTTCTATGTTGTTCTTTTGCAGGAAGGTTTGCTTCTTTTCCTCCTGAAAATTAATAAAAGTAAGTTAGAGAGAGACCAGCAAAATTTACAACACTAATATTATTGCTCAAGAGAATTTTCTTCCGAATTCAAAAATACTTCTCTGATGAGAATCCAAGCTAAATTTCTCTGTGAGGCAGGGAAACAAGAGGTTGTTTCTCCTTCTTTGCTGTGTCATAAATTAAGGAGGAGATCAATTATCCATTTCAATTTGTATCCGCCTGAAGATCAAGCAGAAGCTGGTAGTAAATTCTGTTTCCAACTCAGATGATTACAAATCCAACAGACTCCTTCCATCCTGCAAACCTTAGTTTCGATCCCAGCACTTAAGAATATCTTCCTAACCATTAGTAGATTATTTTACAGGGTAGAAGGTTTACCTTCTGTTCATTATGATCCCAACAAGAAAAAAATAAACACTAATGATTTTAATATATTTCATCCAAAATTCTGGATCTTTTTATACATCCCACACTACTGATGCTGAAAAATTACTCAGATTCTCCACATGGTATCCCATTTAAAACAGTGACCATCCACTTGGGAACATATTATGAAACCTTCTGAAGATATTTATTTAATTACCGCACATTAGGGCAAAGGAAATGCCTATGACATGTCAACCTATTAGTCTCCCCAGTAGACAACATAACTACCTGAAAATTTTTGTCTCTCTGACTTCCATGTCTGGCTTAATCAAAATCATGTTGAGAAAACAATATTTAATCCTTGTCAGATATTAGGTGTGTCTTCGGTGTTCTAAAATCACCATGAAAAAGAATTCTTAAGTAGCTATAAAAAAACCTGAAATTGTAATGGGAAAGAGGAGTGTCATGGATTATGTCCCACCCTGCACCTGTTACCTGGCATGAACCTCCTGAGGCCCCATACTCAGGACATCACCAGTGGTACACACCAGCTCCACTCCACTCCCTGAGATCTCAGTTAATGATCAAATGACACAGAGTACAAAAGGTTGACCCCAAATCTCAAGACAAGATCAATTCTCTGGTATTTTTCATTGTATCTGTACTTATTCTTATTTTCATGGACTCCTGTTCTTAATGTAGTAGGCTTCTCTGGGAGAAATTCCATTCATGCATGTGTGTTTCTTCTTCTTTTTGAGAAGAAAAATTGTCAGCCATTTCACCAAATAGGCAGGGACAGTGCATAACTGGAGACACTGGGAGTAGTCTGCCTTACAAGGTGTAAAGGACATGCTCAGATAGGGCAGCTAGTGGGTGGATGCATACCTCAGCTTCCATACGCCTCAGTGCAACAGTCTTGGGGTGAGTCTACACGTAGCTCATGTTATCTCAGCGAGTCTGAGCTCACTGAGACTCAGGTGCTCTCGGATACTACCTGCTCATTAGCGTAGCTGTGTTATAGTTCCTCTCTTCTCTGACTCACTTCCCCTCTGCGGTTCCTAGGATCGCCTCCAAAATAAACTGCATACACCCACATTCTCATCTCCTGGTCTGTCTTGATTGAGATAAAAGAGTTAGTGCAGAGACTATGACCTAATGACCTTGGAAAAGGGACGTTTCCCCCAGGAACATAGCTTTGGCTATGGTAGGTTAGGACCTGATGCCAGCCCCAGTGTCCAGGCACTGGGCCTGCCCTTAACTCAATATCCTTTTTGCCCACTTGGTCCCAGGGATGTGTCTATATGTGAAGACTGAAGGAGTCAATAGCTAAGCCGTTTCCAGCCATAGATGTGGGGGTGATAAATGAAGGTCATCCTACTGCTTCACCTACCTCGACAGCCAACGTCCACCCTGGAGACGGCACTGCTGTCATGCTATTGGGAAACTCCTGGTCTTCCTCTGGGCAGACTCTCCAACATGGTACAGCTCAGACATCACACGTCTTTCTAAGATCTTGGGCTTCTTGAAGGTCCTGGTTCTGCAGCCTGGATCTCCACAGCCTTATTTATACCAGCCAGGAATAAAGGTTTGGGAGGGTTTTTTAATATTTATAATACATTTCTTTCAAAATAGCCTTGCTTGATTCACTCCAAGTGTCCATTAATAGATGAGCAAATAGTTTGTGACTATATAAGCAGTCTTAAAAATGTTACCAGAAAATGTATATTATAAAAAAACTCTGCTTGAATTTTAATATTCTATTTCGTATCAAAGTAAAGTGATAACTAATCTATATTCCATGAACTTTCTGAAGTTTCCTAATATCCATACAGTGTCAAATTAGTCACCAAACAAGAGAAAGCTCCTTTTCCACACAGAAATCATGAATAAATATATGAAATCATGAATTACTATATTAAACATTTTAGAGAAAATAGGCAGAAATCAAAGTATACATTGTGATTTCTTTTATTTTTATATAGTTGAACTGATTGAACTGATATATGTATCATACATAGAAACAAAGCATATGAGCAGATGGCGAAATGGCTATGTCACTGGACTCCCATGTAGTCGAGTGTGGTTCGAGTTCCAGGCCTGATGGCTTAAACTCATGCCAGGCACGTGTGTATGTGTGCCCAAACTCCTGAGAGGAGGATGGAAGAGAAGGGATTGCGGTGTGGTCATCCACCCTGGAGGGTAATTTCTCGCTTTCTGTTTCTCTGTCTCTCTGTCTTTCTGGCAAACAAAACCTCATATCAAACACTTCCAAAAAAAAAAAAAAAAAAGAATAATAAGAAAGAAACAAAGCATACAATGTGTATGGAAGGGGTAGGTTGCCGTTGGTAAGTTAGGGAGCTTTTAAACTGAAGATTCCTGGCAATTTAAGAACCTTGCCACAAGAGGATCTCTGGGCAGAGAGGAAATGATCAGCAGAGATTGGTTACCAAGAGAGTGAGGCCAATTGGGGACCTGGAGTATTTAGAAAGGCCAGGACTTTGCCTGCACTTTGTGCTCAGCCCACCAAGGCCCCCATCATATGAGCAACTGTGGCCTTACATTGTAGCTGGCACAGCAATCTAAGACTAAGGAAGACCAGTTTCTGCCCTCCGGACACTCACAGGTCTCTAATCAAACAACAGAGGTACAGCAGGAACCCGAAGGATACCAGTATTCCAGGACTTCTTCTAGAGGTGGATTCTTGGGCAACATACTCTGGGGAGGATTGGGTGTGATTTGCACCCTAATTTGAGAAGGGCATGACTGTGATACAACTTCTTCCTTATTCCCTTTCTATCTGGAGTCCTATATAAATAAAACCTATAAAATCCATTTGAAATTTCTGACTAAGAACCAAAGCAAATACATAGAAGCAAATATGCAATGACTTACCCAACTGAGGAAACATTGATGTTGTAACAGAAACTTCAGTCCTAATTTACAATATTGAAAAATGGAATTCTTCCCATGACACATATTCAAAACATTTGTCTGAAACCCAAACCACAGAGGAAATCAGATATGAGCAACATCTCATGAATGAGAAAGGAGAAGCAAAGGGAGCCGCTGAGAGTGGATGCCATCATCCATAGCATCAAGTGATGGCACACACCAAAGAAGTCTGAGAAAAACCCACTAAGGCTTCAGTATGAGAGCCAAAAATGATAAACAAGGCTATCAAGAAGCATCTTCAGGTGGCTCCACAGAGGCCAAACAGCCATCTTCAGAAACCTGGATGGTCTTTTATATTTTTCAGATATCAGCCAGTCACTAAAGGCATTGCACACTCTAGAACAGGAATGGGGCAGGGCTGGATGATGTATGGCAGCAGAACACAGTAACTCCTGAGGCTCACTCACATGGGGAGGTTCTAGGTCTGTCCAGAGAACTCCCTGAGCTTGCAGGCCCTGCCCATGCCCATGATCTGGGCTGGCTAAAGCTGGGGGTGCATTATGGCATCAAGACCCTGTCTCTGTCTGTTTCTCTCAGTCATAGCAGAAGTAAATAAATAACTAAAAATGAAAACAAAAATGACCAAAAAAGGGGGGGGGGCATTGGCTGACACATCAACTTCCTGAAATTACCGTCCTGGGTATATGACAAATGCAGAATTTCCTTTGCGTTGTACCAGAAAGCCATTCACCATGGGGGAAAGTGCCATTTTAGTGCTAAGCCTTTCTCTCTGTAATAAACTTAAATTCTAAGTAGAAATGAGATTAATGTGTAGAGCAGAGCTTGGGGACTGACAGAAAGGAAGAGGTTCTAAATTGAGTTGGTGATTGCCACCCAGGAGCTACTCGCTCTATTGTTCCTACTATGACTTCATCCTCAGTTACTACCAAGCGCTGGGCTTATACCATCTTGCTTACTCTTCTCTCCACTATGTCAATCACTCTAATAACATCAACATCCTGCCACTTGTGACCTGAGTCTGCACCCTCAGACTCAGAGATTTAGAGCACTCTCGTCAGGATGTGTAGAATCAACACTAAGAAGAAAAGTGGCCAACGTCGACAGTCCAATATAGTCATTTATGCACATACCTGGAGTCTCCTCATGGCATGGTTTGGAATGCAAATACTCCGCAACTTGATGACAACTTCTGTCTGAAGCATTAAGGAATCTCGTCCTCCACAAGCTTGCCTCTTGTTTTGTTTGTTACATCAAGATTAAAAAAATATGCGAAGCGCCAGTCCTGCTTACTTTTGTCTCACAAATGGATCCAGAATTTAGACATGCTCCTATGAAAAAATCTCCACAGCAATATCTGTAGGCTAGTTGTTCCAGCTCTTTGATTATATGAATACTCCAGTAGGTACCTACACTGTCATTTCTCCCTCTGACTGTATGCGTGGGAAGGTATTTTCAAACTCACTCAGACTAATACCCCTTTAACTTAAGGGTTTTAGTCATCCACTGCTGTGTAACAAATACCCCCCACACACACACATACACATGCACATACACATGCATAATTCACAGCTTAAAACAATCACCATTCATTTTTTTCTTCAAGTACAGTCATGCACAACATAACCATGTTTTGGCCAGTGATGGACCACATAAACAGCAGTGGTCTCATAAGATTACAGTGGACTCTACCATATGGACTAGGTGAATAGTCAACTCCATCACCTAGGTTTGTGTACGTAGCGATACGTAACTACGTATGAGTCAGTTCTGTGGGCTGCTAATTTGGACCAGGTTCTGCTGATCTTACTAGGCTTATGCATGTACCTCCAGTCACCTGGCAGGCTGGATGGAGATTGGGAGATTGGCTGGTCTAGAATGGGTGACAGCAGTAGCTACTCAGTAACACTTTCCATATCTTTCAGCAGGCTAGCCCACACTATCATCTGGCAGTGGTGGGCTCCAAACAAACTTTTCCAGGTGGCTTGTTGTATTGCAATCAAACACTGAACTCCATGCCCATATGTCCAACCATATGAAAGAAAACAAACAGAATTTTTTTTTCTTCCTTATCAATACAGTTCTTCTCTGCTGCTATCTTTTGATTTTTAACAGGTTTCATGTGAGGTAAAAAATAGATACTCTACTACCTCTTAGATCACAAAGCCATTGAAGACCATTTTTACTGAACTTCTTATGGCCTAAACTTTAGGCTGCTCCAATGTTCTTTTTGCTGCACTCAGTGGGAGTAAATGGATTTCACCCTTTGGTGGGTGGAGCTGCTGAGTCACACTGTAAAGGGAATGCCTACAGGGTAGGAAGAGATCTGCCCATTTTTTCAAGCCAACTATGTGTACAGGATATCTCAAGTTGACAGGAAGCCTTCTTTCTCCCAAGATCTGGTTCCATTTCTTCTTCTAGAACTGACTGAAATTTCTTTCCAGGAATCCACATCTTCTAAAATGTAAGAGTGAAAACTGCTGCCTATAACTTTCAGAAAAATTGGTGAACCATCAATCAAACCCTATTACTTCTTTTATTATAGTACAGGTAGGAAAAAGGGGTGCCATAGTAGCATTGAGAAGAGAGAAAGAGACGTGGGCAATTATCTATGTTCGAAATTCTGGCTACAGCTCTGCCATGTCCTTACCTAGGCACAGAACATTGTGTGTTTTATTGTGTTTCCTTTGGTGGCTGAGATCACTCTGAATTATGTAAGATAAGTGATTGTAATTGATTGTCATCTCTTCACTTACAACTGACAATTTCTGGGGGAAAAGAGGGCTGTCAGGATAAAAGTGTGACTGTGTGAAAGAAAGACGAGTGAGGACAGGAGAAATTCACTTTCTATGCCAACTCCAATCTTGACTCACTCATGTCTGATAACAGAATTTCATCCTGACTCTCCAACCACCACCATCCTCCCATGGCCATGCTCCCCACAAAGCTCCCTTATCCACAGGGGATCACAGGCTTCTCCACTTCATATAGAAATGTGAGATGGATGGACAAACATTCAAGTTTCTGTTACTGGAGATGCTGTGATTCCCTGAAGCCAGTTTTATTTCATGCACCATCTCTATTGGGCCAAGAAATTTTCTACTAGATGCCTGAGCAGTACTCCAAGTACTACAATTTTCAGAATTTTTTTTCTATTGTAGGCCAAAGATCTAATATTTTTACCTTTGCTTCTTTCACTTATCTCTTTTTTCTTTTTGGAGAGATTTTTGCTATAGTGTGCGTGCGCTTGCCAGACAGACAGAGAGAGACATAGAGACAGAAAGCGAGAAATCACCCCCCAGGGGTATGGTCACGCCACAATCCCTTCTCCTCCATTCCCCTCTCGGGATCTTGGGCACGCACGCACACGTGCCCGGTGTGAGTTTTAAGCCACCGGGTCCGGGACGCAAACCACGGTCGACTATGTGGGAGTCCAACGACATAGCCATTACGCTAACTGCTGGTTCCTTTTTTTTTTTATTTTTTTGAGAGATTTTCACTATAGGGCACGTGCGCTCACCAGACAGACAGAGAGAGACATAGAGACAGAAAGCAAGAAATCACCCCCCAGGGGGGATGGCCACACCACAATCCCTTCTCCATTCTCCTCTCGGGATCTTGGACATGCACGCACACATGCCCGGCGTGAGTTTTTTAAGCCACCAGGTCCGGGACGCAAACCACGGTCGACTACATGGAAGTCCAGCGACATAGCCATTACACTAACTGCTGGTACCTCACTTATCTCTTTATTTCATAGACATTTCCTGGGTCTCTATCACGTTTCAGGTGCTGTTCTAGAAGTTGAGATTCAATGAGGAGGGAGCCCCAAAGTCTCTGCTCTCTGAGGTTTTGTTTTGATGGGAGAAAGATGCAAAAAAAATGAGCAAATGATGATAGTATCAGGTACTTGCTCTGAAGAAAAATATAACATAAAAGGGAATAGACTACGAGAAAAAAACTTTTAACTTGAGTGCTTAGAAACGTCTCTCAGAACAGGTAATATTTAAATGAAGAGCTAAAAGTCATGTGATACTTGGAGAAACAGAATTCCAGAAAAGAAATAGGTCTCCCTTGCTTTAGACTTGCAAAATCACTCAGGAAGAAAAATCACATTCTTATAGCCTTTATTTCTTCTGCTCTTCAAATAATCCACACTAAAAACATCTTGAAGTTAGGCTTTTGCTAATGTTGTGTTCATTTTTTTGATTACAGTAAGGGTCTTAAAGGAGCTTGCTACCCCCAAAAATTATTTTATTTCAAAAATTTCACAGCCGGGGGGGGAAGGGCCATAGGTGGCATGGTAGTTAAGGCACTGGACTCCCATATGGCCAGTCACAATTCAAGTGTCAGACCCGGTGGCTTGCTTTCTCACTTTCTTTCTCTCTGTCTCTCTCTCTCTCCCCCCCCCTTGTCTCTCTCTGGTGAGTGTATGTGCCCTGTAACAAGTTAAATAATAATAATAATAATAAATAAAATTTAAAAATTTTTCACAGTAGACAAGATGATACTTGTAATCCTTCATGAGTAAATGTTTTTGAAACTTTATTGCAACAACAATAACAGATGAAAATCTTATTTGTGTATACTCTCTCCACAGCTGTGATCCATGAGGATCTAACATAATAGAAAGGCAAACCTAGAGACCAATCTTCACAGTCAAGGCCTCCCCAAAACACCTGCTTAAGGAGATGCCAGAAGTAAGGGCACAGGAGAGAGGGAGGAGGTGCTGTGGCATAGTGCAGCCAGCCCTTTGAGGGACCACAGCCTCTGTCCCCTGCTAGCCCAAGAACAAGGCCATTAATTAGCACCAGCTTCAGAGAGAAGCCATGTAGAAGATTCATGATGGAATGTGTCTTTCAGAGAAACACACTTTCAGGAGGCGGTTTAAGCTTCGGAGAAGGAATGCGAATTTTCAAACCTGACTCTCAGAATCTCTCAGGCCCATAAGAATAGACTAGACTGACCACTTCCAGAAACCAAAGAATTCCAATATTCACCTTCCCTCTTTAACATGTCCTTCCTCCTCTTGTCTCTCCCTCTCAGCTCTCCACTGCTTTCCCTTCCCTGTCTCCTCCTTCTCCTTTCTTTTGCCCCCTCACCTACCAATTGCTTTACTGTCTGATCCACTTTTGCTTCCCCATTTCATTATTTTGAAAGAAAATGCTATTGGAAAAACAAAACACACAGTTGTCCAGAAATGCCATAGAAAGAAATGTCACTTTACCACCAAAAACAGTGCATTTCTCCTACTCCAAACTGAAAGTGACAATGGCCTCCTCATTTCCTGCTGGTGGTATCTTCAACACTATGAGCCTTTGAAGAGCAGCCCGATAGTATACAGAAAGTGCTGCAACGTGTTCCTTTTCTGTAAACCGGTAATCACACTCCCGGGAATACACACTCGACAAGTAATTCAATAGAAGCAAATAAATAAATAAATAAAGTCACGTGCATACTGATGTCCCTTGTAGCATCATCTATAATGACAAAAAGTAGGAAACACTTAGAGTGTCCAATAATACTCTACTGCATTAGCAAATCCTATTAAAGTAACTCAATGGGATACGATGTGTCCATTAGCAATCATAATTATAAACGCTATGTGGAAACATGGAGAAGTCTGTATTATTATGTGAGCAGAACACAAAATACTATTACCCACTTATCATAGTTACGTGGAGCCAGATTGGGAAAGAAGCACAAAAATAAGACTAGTTTTTGCCTTGTCTTAATAAACCCTTTTAGCACTGTTATACTATTTTAAATAGTGAAAATGTAAATAATATATGGAAACGTTGTGAGAAAGTCCAACATGAGTCATTTTTATTCCTTTACCACAACCCTATATGGTATTTCTTTGTATTTGCCTACTATGGTTCGTCATCCTTCTTATCCTGCCTTTCTCCATGATGGGCAGAAGAGCAGAAACCGTCTTTATCTAACTCTAGGCATGCCGACATTGTTTTCACGGATGTTGTTCTTTCTAAGTTTATTTCTTCCATGGAAGAGAGAAAGGCACCTCCCAGAAGGGGCTTCACATCAGCCTTAGGCAGCACAGACAATGGGCACTTCAGTGTAGCTGACGTACTGAGGAACACCCAGGACGAAAGCCAGGACTTTGCCCATCTGGAACCATTTGCACCACTGCTGTACCGCTGCCCGGTCCCAGTCATGATAACACCATTCGGCAGGCCTGGTCCAGAGCTTCCGCATCATGATCTCACATTATCCAGATTAGCTTATCCCCTCTCACATCCAAAATGTTGTCCCCGGCAGCAGAGCCAGTCTCCTCACCATTCTGTCAGCCACGTTGCTCCTGCCCAGGTCCCTGCCTCCATCTCTCCCAGTGAGCACCTGAAACACCTTTCATTTTCCCTTCCATTGTTTTTTTTTTTTTTTTTTTAAGAGGTTTTCGCTATAGGGCGAGTGCACTCACCAGACAGACAGAGAGAGACAGAGAGACAGAAAGCGAGAAATCACTCCCCAGGGGGATGGTCATGCCTCAATCCCTTCTCCTCCATTCTCCTCTCGGGATCTTGGGCATACACGCACATGCGCCCAGCATGAGTTTTAAGCCACCAGGTCCAGGATGCAAACCACAGTTGACTACATGGGAGTCCAGCAACATAGCCATTACGCTAACTGCTGGTCCCTTCCCTTCCATTTTCTAATCCTGCCCAATGTTGGGGCTCATTCACCTTTCCTGGCCTCCCTGGCCCTCCATGATCTCTTAAAACTTCAAATGCTTACAACATTGATTACCTTTGCCGTATTGTCTGTTATGTACTTGCTTCACACTGACCTGTTCAACTCTAGTGTAAATCCTTGAAGACAGAACCATGTCTATGTGTGGCCCTCAAGTAAACCTCCCAGCAAGGCTTAACCCAGTTACTGAGTGACGCTGTTTCTCAACTGATCCATAATGGAACTTGGGTTAAGGAGGCACATGGAAGCTGAGAAGTAGATTTCTCTACCTGTTCTGCATCTCATCTACCTGTCGGCCACATTTTCAAGCACCCAAAACTGATCCTCATTAACTATTGCAAAATGAGCCTGGACATCCATAAACATGAAGCCATCTGTAGCTAATTTTTCAAGCCTATTAGCCAGGACAGATGAATATGTATTGCGGATGGTATCCAGACTGGTTTTTATGATGTTTTAATGTAAATTAAAAGCTATAGGCAATGTTATTAATAATCTAATTAATCAGTGGAGCAAAGTTGTAGATTTAGTGTCATGGCTATAAAGAATAACATGAAAAGGTTTTGAAAAAAATAAATGTTTTGGGTGATTTGATCTGACATGTTAAACCATGGAAAAGTTTGATTTAGACTTGCTTAATAGAACACTTAAGCATGCCTATTAAATGAATCATGCCTGTGACTTTTCAAAAAGCATAGAGTTACATATTTCTAAATGAAAAATTGATGTCGTATTAATAGAATTAATATTGTATGCTGCAGATGCATAAACCACTGACTATATTAGAAGCAGAGTAATCTGCACAAGATAAATGGAGCTATAGAATTAAGAAAACTGAAATTCAAAATTCAGTCTTCTATGTGACCTTGAGGAAGTTCCTTAACCTGTCTGTTGTTCAAATTCCTCATTTGAAAATGGTCCCAGACTGTCGCCTTGCTCTGAATGTTAAAGGATATCATTTATGCAAAGCACTGGTTCTAGTACACAGAAAGCAGTCAACTAAAGATATGTGTTATGATGGTTATTATTGTTATTATTATTTCATCATAAAGGAATGTCACCGCAAAATTCGTATACTTAGCATGTCACCCTGCAACAAAGTTAATATGAAGTTTATGAAGATTTTCAACTGAACACGAGCAAGGACAATCTTTGCATCCTTCCCGATACAATGAGGCCTGGCTAATGTCTCCCTCGCAACCAGCACGACTGTTAATAGGCAAGAGCTTGTACTTAATGGAGCAGTGCTGTGGCAAGGAAACATGGTTTCAAGAAATCATAAATATTATTGATTTATTTCTTTTTTCTCTTCCTCAAGAAAACTAATGAAGCATTCCAAGGGATGATGTGGGAGAGGGAGTATTTTCCTCTGAATCAGTCAGAAAGGCTCATCTCAATATTTCAGCTCTTGCCCAGAGAACCTCTTAAATGACTGGGCTCTGTCCCTGAATGTGAGCTATTACATTGGTCTTTAATACAGCACCTGAAAAAATACTCGGTTTTAATTAAGCTTGACAGTCTCCAAACACCACGCCATTTACAGGACAAGGATTAAGTTTATTTTCAGTATGGGAGAGAATGGGGATTTGATGGAAAAGGAAACAGTTCAAGAATGCAGTCTCCCAAGTGCAATGTGTTTGAAGGCAACTAATGGAAAAGAGATACTGGGAAGAAAGCAGAGAAATGTTTATACAAAATCCTCTTGAAAGCAGTCCCAGTCCTGAACCAAAGAAATCGTGAGGTTGGAAGACAACTATGTAGTATACATGAACTATTCACGAATTACAATGATAAAGAAGATGAATTCAGAACTACACACAAAAGGACACATTTTGATTTTTCAATTTTCCAAGTACTTGATGTTTAATTCCACTTTTATCACAAATACACAAAGGTGAATGAAAAGGCGAGCGATTCCACATGACCTAAGCTAATGGCCACTTCTCTGCTGCTCTGGGCCTCCAGGAACGTTTCGATGCTGTTCGCCTTTCTGGAGCTCGTTCCCCTAAGTTGTAAGTGATAGGGACTTTACTAGTCTCCTCTTCATACCTCTCTCATCCTATTCCTCCTTCCTAAATATGCGAAGTCCTCAAAGTGCAAGTCTCTCTCTCTCTCTCTCATCTATCGTTCTTCAGGAATGAATCCTCTCCTCTCTAAATCAGCTGCCAACATCATAAAAATGATTCCTGACCCACATTCTAAGCCCTGTTTCTTCCTGTCAGTGCTGCATGTGGGATGGCTTCTTAGAGAAAATGGGTTTGAATTGGGTTTGAAAGCTGGTTGGATTCAACAAAGAAGTGGCCTTGGGAAAGAAGCACTAGAGAGAGGGAAACTGTTAGATAAGAGCATAAGGCAGAGATACAGAGCAAGGAATATTTTGATGACAGCAGAGGTCCAAAAATCCTATCTTTTTAAAAGTGAGAGGAGGATATTTCTATCATCTAGGGCCTTCTTTTTTTTTTTTTCTAAGTGCCTGGGACCTTCCTAGTGCTTACTATCCAAAGTTTGAAAATGAGTGAAAGGACACCTAAATCCTTTTCTCATCTTTACCTCTAATGACATTTAAAAAAAAAAAAATCACAGTTCCCGGGAGTCCTATTCCCCAAATTCTTACTTCCCCAGGTAGACCCCCCTGCTACCTAACCTTACCAGAAGTACCCCAGACTCTCTGGGCACCGGTGGTCAGATGTCATCTGTTCCCTGCTTCCAATTCTAAAGCAGTGGTTTGACTCCTGCTAGTTCAAATGCTGGTCTTTAAACTTTTTCTTGTGAAGAAAAATCACTGCTTCAGAAATTTTATTCTAGCTCATGAGAATCTCACTGAGTTGTCCAAGATAGCCATTGTTATTTCCTGATACTGCCGCATGGCTTATTACACAGCTTTATACCCTGAGTTTGCAGAAGAGAAGGATGTCTCTCACATTTTAGTAGAGGAAAGACAAATGACACTGTACATCTCATTCGTTCCTCCTTCCCTCACACAGCGCAAAGCAGGGGCAGAGCATGCCTGAATCAGAAAATAACAATTGAATGAATTCTCCCAGTGGACCATCCTGAGTCCAAACCTAAAAATAATCTAACCTTTTTAGCCTACGTATTTTGCGAAAATAACTTATCTCCAAGGAGAGGCATAATTCAATGCAGATCATGCAGCCTGTGAGAGGAGATATAGCAGTATGTAATACGCCCATATGCAAAATTAGGATAATCATCACTTTTGGCAACTTACAACTATTGAATATATTTCAAAGTCCGTGGCTTAGATTAGAATTTTTGCTTTTTATCTCCCTACGTGCCTATCTGAATATGTGAGCATATGTTAAAAATACTTTAATCTACCACTTGCTCCATCCCCACCTATTCCACTCTAAAATTCATATTTTAAAGGTGGTTATGGATCCCAAGGTCAGAGGATAGAGTAAGAGCATTGTTTGCCTATTCATCACTATGCACTCTCTAATTTGCTTTAGGATTAGATAAAGCAAGCACATCATAAATTCATTCCAGGAATCCATTTTTCCACCTGCCTTTACAGCTACCTTAGCACCTTTCTTTACCAAAATATATTTTCATGCCCACAGTTAAGATATAATTCATATACTAGTTGCCAACCAGGCTTTAAAAGAATAAATCTGCTGACATCTGCTTTAGATGAAGATGGCATAGTTCCAAAACTAACTAGGAAATCAGATAAAATATTGTAACATTTACTTGAAGGTATTGGAGAGCTGTCAAGGTAACCAAAACTCAAGGGTGTGAGAGCCTAGAATAAAAAGAACTGTAGAGAGGTGAATCGACCTGTGCATTGCCTTTCATCAGGCCTTTTGCTTAGTCTTGCCCATATAATGATCTGGAATCTGAAAAGACTGGCAGAGAGTAGTGACTAAAGGACAAAGAAGCCACCAGAACCTTTAAGAATATCATGGGAAGAGAGGTTTTTAAAAATAGGATTTGGAGCTTGATAGTGCATCTGTGCAGATGTAAGAAAAACTCTGAGAATGGGTAATTTACAAACAACAGAAATGTATTACTTATAGTTCTGGAGACTGAGAAATTCAAGACCGAGGTGTAGGCAGGTTTAGTGTCTGGTGAAGTCTGCACTATGTGTCCTCACAGGGCCGAGAGAGGAACCAATTCAATTCAGGAGCCCTTGTGGCTTAATTACCTCCTAACATTTCCATCTATTAATACAATTGCATTGGAAATGAAGTTTCAACATAAATTTCAGAGGGGATGCAAACATTCAAATTGGCTGGTAGTACTAGAATGGCCAAGAATCTGGAACAAAGGAAGCCCAGGAACTTATCAAGCTGTGTAAAGCAACAGGCTAAAAATTTCAGAAGAAAACTGCTGAAAAAAATACCAGAGTTTTCGGTATTTCATAGTGCTAATAAGACAAAAATTTGAGCTAGGAACAACTAACAAAAAAAGGGTCTTAGTAAACACCCCAAGCATTCAGTATATGTAAGCTATAGTCTACAACGGAAGCAAGGATGAAGAAGGGTAGATGGAGCCTTACCAAACCTGAAACCCAGGCTTGAGTCATATCTCTACCTGGTTACACAAGCTATTCTGCCTCCACTCAGCCTGCCTACCAGAGGACAGGGTGAGTCCTTTCTAGACAACATTAACATTCTGAGTTTCCAATGTTCATATACAATGTCTGGCATTCAATCAAAAGCCATCAGACATATCAAAAAAGAGAAACAAGAGTACAAAAAGACAGAAGAAACAAATCCACAAATTGTCCAGCTATTTGAGTTATTACACATAGTTTTAAAAATAACTATAATTGGGTATCAGCAGTTAGCATAATGGCTATGTAGCTGGACTCCCACGTAGTCGACTGTGGTTCTAGTCCTGGACCCGGTGGCTTAAACTCACCCCAAGCACGTGTGGATGCGTGACCAAGATCCCAAGAGGAGAATGGAGGAGAAGGGATTGTGGCATGGCCATTCCCCCTGGGGGGTGATTTCTCTCTGTCTCGCTCTGTCTTTCTGGCAAGCACACACACCTTAAAGCAAAAAACTCTCAAAAAAAAAACCCTATAGTTAATAATTTTTAAATATAGGACAATACACAAATTTCATCACAGACTTGAATATACTTCTCAAAAGATATCATTAATAAATGAGACTATTCTGACTTCCTTTTTTTTTTTTTTGGAGAGGTTTTTGCTATAGGGTGTGTGTGCTCGCCAGACAGACAGAGAGAGACATAGAGACAGAAAGCGAGAAATCACCCCCCTGGGGGGATGGTCACGCCACAATCCCTTCTCCTTCATTCTCCTCTCGGGATCTTGGACATGCACGCTCAGCGTGAGTTTTAAGCCACCGGGTCCGGAACGTGAACCACGGTTCCAGCGACATAGCCATTACGCTAACTGCTGGTTCTCTGAGACTATTCTGACTTCTGAAATATAGCAAATGGAGCTTTAAGAAATATATATGTAAGATGAGAGCCGAGATCTAGTGATTCAGGGATGAAAGCAATAAAGATAATTCTGCTGAGAAGTCACCCTGGTAGAAGCCCCTGTGTTTTTTATTTCTCTTGGTCTCTCTCTATCTCTTTCTGTCTCTCTGTCTCTGTCTTTTCATTTTTTTATTTTTCTTTTTTTTAAATTTTTAAGGTAAAGTATTTTCGTGGTTCTGAAATCCTCCTTTATTTTGATAATAGTCTCCTCCCCTCCTCCCATCTAGGAAAAGCAAAAAGGGCAGGCCAGAAGAAGACTTAGTCCACCATGAGAGCTGAGATTGAGCACTCTGGGTGGTTTTAATTTTTTGTATTTTTTTTAAATTAACAAATGAATTTTTTTGCTTATCCTTTTTTCTTTTTTCTTTCACTCTTTCTCTCTTTTCTTATCCTTTTTTTTTAACCTCATTATTTTGCTGCTCTGCCTCCATGCACTGAATTCCTCAATTGCCACGGAATCTGTGACACAAGAGGAGAAAAATGAAATGCCAACAAGTTTGTAAACCATCTCTTCCTATGCTCCTCTGTTAGCACAGATTGAACTTCTAGAAATTAGAAAGAAAGGAATAACCCATCAGATGAGTAGAAATCACCACAGAAGCACAAGAAATATGAGAAACCAAGAAAATACCTCTCCCCCAAGGGAAAAGAATAACTCCTCTTCATCCACAGACTACATAATGAAACTCATGGAAATGTCTGATAAAGAATTTAGAACATTTATAGCGACAAATCTAACAGAGATGAAAGAGAGAGAGACAATGAACACCTGAAAAAAAAAAAAAGCCAATGAGTTCCAGGAGGTGAGGAAGTTCTTGGGAGGCCAGAAAGAGGAAATATACACCATAAAAAAGAATCAAATGGAACTGTTGGAGATGAAGTCAAAAACCTCCTTTGAAAGTATTAAAAACAGACTAGATCATAAAGAAAATCAAATCTCAAATGAGGAAGACCGAATTGCTGGACTAGTAAAATCTACCATGAAGATTGAGAAAATAACCCCAAAAATGAGAATAACATACAAGAAAATACTAGATGCCATTAAACACCCAAACAGACAGATAATCAGTATCCCAGAAGGTGAAAAGACTAATAAGGGCTTTGACCATCTATTTCATGAAACCCTGGAAGAAAACATTCTAAACCTAGAGAGGCATTCAAAGATCCAGACCCAAGAAATACAGAGAACTCCTAACAATATCAACCAAAAAAAATCTTCTCCAAGACACATCATAGCCAGAGTGACAAAAACCACAAAGACAAGATACTAAGATTGGCAAGAGAGACACGTCAAGTTACCTACAAAGGATATCCCATCAGGCTAACAGCAGATATCTCATCAGAAACAATGCAAGCAAGGAAAGAATAGGAAAATATATTCAAAGTGTTGAGTGAGAAACAATTTCAACCAAGAATACTATATCCGGCAAGATTATCCTTCATATGGGAAGAGAAGACAAGAACATTCTCAAATAAACAAAACCTGAAACAATTTACCAACACCAGACCAGTTCTCCAAGAAGTTCTGGAGGGAGTGTTATCCCAGGAAAGCAAAAGTCAGACAAAACAGAAATAAGAGTTCTAAAGCAACTAAGAAAATAGTCAGCTTAATGGTAGGGACAAGTCGAGTTGAACGTTATCTTCCAGAATTTAAATGGAAAGATCGGACTACAACACAAGATAAAGTATGTGAGTTTGAACTGGTGAAATAGAATTTTATGACTTTTGACTAAAACATTACTGATCTTCTATGATTTATTTTCTAGAGTTAAGGAGTTTTATCTTTTCTTGAGTTGTGGACAGTTTCATATACTTACTATTCAAACAGGATTCTAACCTGCTTCCTGGCTTTAAGTATTAAGCAAAATTCTCTTAATATTTTTTGATTTTGATTTATTAAGGCTAAACCTGCCTTTCTTGAAATTAAAAAAAAAAAACCTATTTAATGACCACAGTAAGCTATATAGCCTAATTTAGGTGCTGCTTTATACTATATTCATTCTACACACAGAGAGTTCATGCCTGAAGTCAACTTTTGTTCACAGATATGTATATATCATCTGAACTTACTATTGAAAGTATTTAGATTAATTAAGATATTTTTGTGAATCAATGAAGTGTAGGAAAGAATAAAGGAATGGAAAACAACTGCAGATTCTAGGGACAGGGTAGGAGGAGCATGAGAAATGGCAGAGGATGAGAAATAGAGGGAGAAATATATACGTACCAGAAAAAAGAAATGGGGGACCAGCAGTTAGTGTAATGGCTATGTCGCTGAACTCCCATGTAGCTGACTGCAGTTCGAGTCCTGGACCTGGTGGCTTAAACTCACACTGGGCGCGTGTGCATGTGTGCCCAAGACCCTGAGAGGAGAATGGAGAAGAGATTGCGGCATGGCCATCCCCCTTCAGGTGATTTCTCGCTTTCTATCTCTCTGTCTCTCTCTGTCTTTCTGGCAAGCACACACACCCTATAGCAAAAACCTCTCCAAAAAAAGAAGAAATGGAAAATTATTTGTTGACAATAGCATGCATTATTAAGCCAATTTGCTGTGTATTCTGGCTGGAAAATTGTATTTTGTATGCCGTGGTGATGTTAGTAAAAGAATGTAAAATAAATTAATTTTAAAAATAAATATATATCTAATATGATAAAGTCAAAATTGGGCACATGGTAGTAAGACTGATAAAAAAGTCTTAAAAAGATCCAGAGAATAAAACATTTATGACCATCAAAGGAGTAACAATAAGACTGACAGCTGAGTTTTCAGTGAAAAAATATGGGAGCCAGACAATGGAATATCATCTTTAAAGCATTAATGGAAACTAATTAACAATCCAGATTTCCATGTACAGGGAAAATGTCCTAAAAAATATATAAATAAAATATTTTTATAGACAAACAACAATTGAGAACATCAATCATCTACATTAAGGATATACTAAATGATTTCTTCAAACAGAAGGAAAAATATCCTGGGGTGAAAACAAGGACAGAATGCAGGAAGGAATAAAGAAAACCAGAAAGAAAAAATG
>NW_006159436.1:3142751-3147010 GCF_000334495.1 Tupaia belangeri chinensis | reverse complement strand
AATAAAATAAATATTGACAGTATAACCAACAGTAATAATGTTTCTTGAAATTAAAATAAATGTAAAATGAATAGTATGGCAAAAGATGGGGGAAGGTGGAAGTATTGGGGTTGTCAGAAAAGTCATGATGCATTTTTGCTTAGAAAAACAGAAAAATACATCATGACTTTTCTGATGACCCAATATTTGAAGGTACAGTATCATCGGAGACAAAGTTGTATAATAACAAGACAAGAGCACAGGTCATAATATCTAGGATAACCACTAAATAATAATATTGAAGTGTCAGAAGGTACTAATTCACTTTTGGAAGTACTAGAGTTATTCCCATCTATGTTATTGTTATATCACTTGACAGTTGACAGTTCGAGCTTCATTTTAAAAAAGAAAAAAGAAAAAAAGAAATTTGGTTGAGTTTTGGAGAGTCTACAAGAAGTTGAAGATAGAAGACCAAACTGCATTTTAGGCATACTTTACTGTTTTACTTCCATAAAGGGAAGAACATGTGTCAAACTTGTGAAGAGTTGCATACAGTTTATGGTGACAACTCTCTTCAAGAACATCAGGGCCAATGATGGTTCACAAAATTCCATGCCGGTAATCTTGATCTCAATGACATTCCTCAGTCATGGAGGCCCACTGAGGTTGATGATAACAAAATAAAGGGATTGATTGAGTCAAACTCTCATTACATGACATAAGAGAATGCACAAACATTGAATATTCATCATTCAAGCATTTACAACCACCTGAAGAAGCTGGGACACATAAGCAAGCTCAGTATCTGGGCTCCTTGTGAACTCAAAGAAGTTCGTTTGATGGCACATATATACATGTGTGACATGCTCATTAAACATGAGGAAAATGATCCTTTTTATAAAGAATTATTTTTATTTAACTTTATTTGTTTATTTATGTTAATGTGGCAGAGAGAGAGAGAGAGAAAGCAAGCCACCAGGTCCAGACTCAGATTGTGGTTGGCCATGTGGGAGTCCAGTTACCTGAACCATCACATCACCTGCAGCCATAAACAATCCTTTTTTTCAAAGTGACCAATAACTGGTGATAAGTGGATTATTTACAACAATGTGGTGTACAAATGGTCTTAGTCCCTACATAATGATTCGCCTCAAGTGGCATTGAACGCATACATTCATCAGAGAAAGGTTATGTTCTCAGTGTGGTGAGATTTTTTTTATTTTTAAGAAGCTTTTGCCTTAGGGTGAGTGTGTTCACTAGAGACAGAGAGAGTGAGAGAGAAAGTGAGAAATCACCCTCCAGGAGGGATGGCCATGCTGTAATCCCTTCTCCTCCCAGGATCTTGGTATGCATGCACACATGCCCGGAGTGAGTTTCAAGCTGCCAGATCTGGAACTGAAACTATGGTTGGCCATGTGGGAGTCCAGCAATATAACTGCTGTACCATCTATTGTCCCCAGTGGTGGTGGTATTTCAAAAGTGTCATATTTTTCAAACTCCTACCAAGAAACCAAATAATCAGTTCACCTGTGTACTGTTGGCAATTGGACATTTTGAACAAATCCATCATCCAGAAACATCCAGAGCTCCTAAAGGAATTGTGTTTCATCATGACAGTGCAAGACCACGCACAAATTTGATCACTAGTCAAAAATTATTAGAGATTGAATGGGATGTGCTGCCATACCCTCCATACTCACCTGACCTCCACCAGCTTCACTCTCTTCAGAACTCCTTGCATGATGTAATGTTCAATCAGATGAGGCTGTAAGTCAGCACCTTGTAAATTTTTTGCCAATAAAGACAGGTTCTGCTATGAATGAGAATTATGAAGTTCACTGAAAGGTAGCAAAAGGTTATTGAACAAAAGAAGCAATATATCTTTGACTGGTCTTTGTTCTTTATATAAATAAATGACCTTTGAAAAACATACACAAAATATGCCATGACTTTTCCAATAACCCAATAAAAGAATATATTGGGTTGTTGGGAAAGTCATGACCCAACATTTTTGTATAGAAAAATAGAAAAATGTGTCTTGACTTTTCCAACAGCCTAATATAGCTGAGTTAGAAAGGAGGGAAATTGAATAAAAGTAAAATAAAAGTCAGTATTGAGTTGATACTAAAACCAGATAAGATCATTAAAAGAAAGGGAAATTATGACCACTCTCTTCTGTGAACATGGATATAAAATGTCTTAACAAAATAATAGCATGTCCTGATCCAGCCATGATGGCATGGGCCATAGAGTGCCACGCAGCAATGCTGAAACCTGTGAGAGGCAAGGGGTTCAGAACTCAGGAGCATGCCGGGTGCATGCTCATGAGTCGGACTGGCTGGAAGGCTTGGGGGGCGGGGTGCAAGGGAGAGCGTGATGTGATGAGACTCTAGAGGGTGCTTCTCTCTTTCTCTCTCAAGAGATAAAAAATAAAATTTTAAGAAATTAAATAATAATAGTAGCATGTCCAGTTATGCATGAAAAGGATAACATACCATGCTTCATTGGGTTTTCTTCCAGGAATACAAGAGTGGTTAACTTCTAAAACCCCTCATGCAATTCCCACATTAACATAAAGGGAGAAAAAGGAAGAAATTTTGTAGATATGGAAAGCACATTTTATAGCAGTTAATGGCTATTTGTCATTTTTAAAAAGTGTTTAGAAACTAGGGATAAAACAAAATTTCCTCAATCTCAATGAAAGTATCCACAGAAAATTCATAGCGTACACCATATTCTGTGGTGAAATATTGAAGGTTTTTCTTCTGCAATTGGAAATGAGACAAGGATATTAGTTATCACCACTTTCATTAAAGATTGTACTGAGGGTCCTAGCAAGAAAAATTAATCAAAGGAATATGGTATTGAAGGGAAGAAATAAAACTATTATTATTTTCAGATGATATGATTGTGTATGTAAAAGAATCTATAAACTATTGGAATTAATAAGTGAATTTAGTAAGTTTACTGGATAATTATACAAAATATACTGCACAGAATACAATATTATAAGCAGTATACTGGTCACTGTACAAAAATCAGTTGTAAATGCAAACTAAAAGCATGAAGAAATATCACTAAATATTCATAACAATTGCTAAAATGAAATGAAAATTAGTATGGTGAAATGTTACCAATGATATAAGCAGCAAGAATTCTCACATACTGTGATGGGGCTCTAAATTTATACAACTGCTTTGAAAAACTACTTATTAGTATCTAATGAAGTTGAACTTATTTATACCCTGTGAAGCAGCCATTCCAGTCCTAAATGTACACATAATATAAAGCACGTATATAGAATATGTGTGTCCCCTCCCCCTCTAAAACAAACAAACAAACAAACACAAAGCTTGAATACAAAGGCTCATAGCATTATTGACAATAGCCAAAACCTGGAAACAACCCATTTGTCTTTGAACAATACAAAGAGCACAAACCACGGTGCACTGATACAATGGAATGCCATGTTACCATGAGAGCTATTCACCAGATCTGCATGGAGGAGTATCACAAATAAGTGCAGAACGAGGGTCCGGTCACGTGCTGCTAAGATGTACTCAGCAGGCTGGACAACACAAGTAGCGTTCCATTCCTAACGTACTCTGAAAAGTCAGGCACAGTGTTGTACACTTGCAATTCCTGCAATTTGGGGAAGCTGAGGCAAGAGTATCACCAGATCAAGACTGGCCAAAGCAATGTAGCAAGACCCTGTCTAAAAAATTCAGTTGTGTCAGGACAAGCAAATGGCATAATGGTTAGGTCCCTGGACTCCCACGTAATCAGCTGCAATTTAAGTCCTGAACCCGGTGGCTTAAAACTCAAGCCAGGTGTGCATGCCCAAAAATCCTGAGAAGAGAATGGAGGAGAAGGGATTGCAGCATGGCCATCACCCCAGGGAGATGATTTTGTGTTTTCTGTCTCCCTATCTCTCCAGCGGGCACACACACCCTGTAGCAAAAACCTCTCCAAATAAAAGAAAAAAGTCAGGTGTGGTGACGTGTGTCAGCAGTCCCAGTGGGAAGCTAGAACAGAAGTACCATAGGATTGTGACAGAGTCCTTACTTTATAAAATAAAATATAGAATAGGAGAATGCACTTATAAAAGACACATAGGGACCAGCAGTTAGCATAATGGCTATGTCGCTGGACTCCCACATAGTCGACCGTGGTTCGAGTCCCGGACCCGGTGGCTTAAACTCACACCAGGCGCGTGTGCGTGCGTGCCCAAGATCCCGAGAGGAGAATGGAGGAGAAGGGATTGCGGCGTGGCCATCCCC
>NW_006159436.1:3135267-3142221 GCF_000334495.1 Tupaia belangeri chinensis | reverse complement strand
AAGCCACTCCAAAAAAAAAGAAAAAAAGAAAAAAAAAAAAGAAAAGACACATATTCTATTGTTCCATTTTTGTGAAGTTTTTTAAAAAGTGAAAACAAAGTAAAAATGCAGAAAAAATTTAAAAAGGTGAAAACCAATCTATGGTAATGAAAGTCAGAATAGTGATTATATTTGGGGATGGTAATTTCTGGGAGTAAAAAAGGGTGCTGGCAACCTATGTGTTCATTCGAGTGTTGATTAAATGGGTGTGTTATCCTTTCAAAACTTTATTATGCTATACATTTTTGATCCGTGTGTTTTTATATGTAAGTGCTACCCTTCAATAAAAATTTATGAAGTCCATCAATAAAAATGGCTATTCCTTGGGGCCAGCAGGCAGCATGGTGGTTAAGATGCTGGATTCCCATGTGGCTGACTGCGGTTTGACTCCTGAACCCAGTGTCTTGAAAATCATGCTGGGTGAGCCTGTATGTTTGCCAAAAAACCCAGGAGGAGAAAGAATGGAGGAGAAGGGATTGCGGCATGGCCACACTCCAGGGGTGCTTGTTCACTTTCCCTCTGTCTCTACCTCTCTCCAGTTAACACATGTGTCATATGGCAAAAACTCAGGAAAAAAATGATCATTGCTTTAGTGAATGTCTTTTATATGAAAGATATTCTACTAAGGGTTTACGGAAAGTGCAACTTGTGTGGAATGGAAGAGGTTAGTGGACTGGGAAGAGGACATCCACATGAAGTATGAGGTAGAACACAGGCTCAAATGTGGGAAGTAAGTGGACATCTGCAATTAGAGCTCTAATCATGACTGTCACAGGGCCTACATGTATTCTGACTCTCCACACTTTCTGTGAGATGTCTAGAATCTATGGAGAGATGTTTAGAAACCATGTCAGTTAGTCTACACTCAAGTTTCTGTAAATTAATTTAGCTTCAGTCAGTTTAGGGTCTTCTCTTTCCTATGTCAGCCAAGACATATTTTAAGAACTCTCTATGGAAAAGCAATGAATATAAAGAGTTTAGGGTCAGAGACCACACCGTTTGGATTCAAATCTTGGATCTACTTTTCATGAGGTATGACTTTGGTCAAGTTAGTTCTCAGTGTTGGAAAATAAGGGTAACAGTATCCCCTAACTTTGAGCCATGCTGTAAACATCAAATGATTTAATTCCTTATCAAAGTGCTTGACCCATAGAAAATTTTTTGAGAGTTTTTTGTTTTGTTTTGTTTTGTTTTGTTTGTTTGTTTGTTTTTTGCTATAGGGCACATGCACTCGGCAGACAGAGAGAGAGACAGAGAGACAGAAAGTGAGAAATCATCCCCAGGGGTGGATGGCTACACCACAATACCTTCTCCTCCATTCTCCTCTTGGGATCTTGGGCACCCATGCACACGCATTTGGCATGAGTTTAAGCCACCAGGTCCAGGACTCCAACCACGGTCAACTACATGGAAGTCCAGCAACATAGCCATTATGCTAACTGCTGGTCCCACATAGGAAATTCTTAAGAAATATTAGCTACTGCTTTTTAGCCCCTGTATTTTAACTTGGGGAGGAGTGAGTAATATATGAGGCCTTGGGCCAGAGGTGGCATAATGGTTACATCACTGGACTCCCACATAGTTGACCATGGTTCTAGTTCTGGACCTCGTGGCTTGAAACTTATGCTGGGTGTGTGTACATGTATGGTCAAAGACCCAAGAGGAAAATGGAAGAGAAGGGATGGAGGTGGGGTCATCTCCCCTGGGGAGTGATTTCTCACTTTCTATTTCTCTTTCTCTGTCTCTCCGGCAAGTACTCACTCTCTACAGCAAAAATCTCTCTCAAAAAAAAAAATTTAACCCTCCCTCAAAAAGCTTACACAATACAGGGAGCTAGACAAGTAAACAACCAGCTCCCTCCAGCAGAGTAAACAAGTAAATGCTGGGCTGAGCAGAGAATGGGGAGTAATTCATTAGTAATTCATGATAGTTGTAATAGTCAGAGAAGTAGACATTTGAAATTCAAAGATGCGTAGAAATATGCCATGCCAAGAGAAAGTGCAACGAGGAAGAGGCTATTAGTTGGGAAGGAGAAACGTGAAAAAGAAGGTGCATCTAAGCAAAGGAAACACCATGAGTCAAAACAATAAGACCTTAAAGACTTAGCTGTACCTGAAAAATAGCAATATGACTCTGTGTGCACTAGAAAGTAACTGAACTCCAAAAGAAATAAAAATCACCTAGTTTATTAACAAAAATTACACAGCACATTTCAAAGCCAAGCAATAAATATTTAAATCTCTCCTGGTTTACCCATCTACTCTTGTCATCATTATTCATTCATTAACTGCCAGAGAGGACAATGTGTTATTTCTCTGCCAGTTAAAAAAGGCAACCCCAATAAATCCTCCTTCACCTCAGGTTGCCAGTGTGTTCTGCAAGACAAAAAAGAACATTTCTATCTTGGTCAATTCTAAGGGGCCAGTATAGGTCTCTAATTACTTTGACCTAAAAAACAAGTATAGATTTAGAAGCAATTTGTGAATGACACAAAATGTGCCCAGCTGGGCACTGCTTCCATGCTGTAAAGAGTGGAGAGATGTTCGCAGACCCACGAAGGAAGCAAACATGATCTCTTCGTAGTTAAAAGCAGAGAGGCTCTCAAGTCACACACTGAAGCCAGATTTGGCCTGACATTTCTCAGTCATCACTTTCTTCCAGGCCCACTCAATGTTCCCATTCAGATTAATGATATTTATTCACAAGGATCCTGGCCCCACCCAGGACATTGACCTGGAGCTGTGCAAAACCAATGGTGGATTTCGTTAGCATCGATGGTGCACTCCAGATGGGAAACCCAATCTTCTGTATTGCCTCTCAGAGAGTATCATAGTACCACAGACTTCTGACACGAGGCACCTGGGCCAGCATGGAGCTGGAGTGGGGTGAGAGGTGATAGGAAAAGAAGGCCGGGAGAGGGAGAGTAGAAAAGAGACTTGAAGATCTGAGCTTCTCCGTTAACCATCTAAAGACTCTTTATTTGGTTCTTATAACTTGCCCATCTCTTCCTAAAGTCCTGAGAATAAATCAACAAACATAACTTGGTTCTGGCCTTTTAGGGTCAAATTCTAGATAGAGAGAAAATAGCATTTGCAATGGTGAGACAGTGTGACATGTGCTGCTGTGTAGTTGGGAGCCATGAGCAATGGAAACAGAGGAAGGGATGATCGAACTCCCTACTCTGTGGACTATGGCAGAATAAATGGCATAAGAGTCAATGCAGAAAGGATGAACAGGAGTTTAATGGTCAGAGAAGGAGGGAAACATGCACAAAGTCCCAGAAATATGCAAGTGTGCAGCTCTATAGCTCCATATTGGTCCTGTCACTACCTAGTTGGATCATCACAAAGCATTATCTATGTCAGTGTCACCTAAGATTGGAAAAGTTACTGTGGCCCTGTTGGAAAATAATGTCATGATCTAAGAGCCAGAACCTATTGCTAACTTGGGATAGTAAGGTCTTATAAGGGGTGCAGTGGGCAGAGCTACAGGTCAGGAAGCTAAGAAGTCTTTTTTCTTTTCTGGGTTGACTCCTCCTCCAAGCTTCTCCTCAAGAACCTGGTCTCTCTCCTTTAATGCACACCAGCGGGTACCCCCAGTAGTTCAATTGGTAAGATTTGTTCTTCTTACAATCTCAGAGTTAAAAAAAATTACTTTCACTCATCAATTTTGCACTGAAGATAGATCTCTAAACATTAGTCACTTGGAAACTCAACATAAACATCTGACTTATAAACTAAATTGTATCACTTAACTGAAAATTACTTTGATTATCTATATTGAAGTATATCTTCCTAATTTTCCATCAATGAAAAGAGAAGTAAAAAGTAAGAAAAATCTACCATACCACATCGTTTACTGCTAAGAGATCTAGCATCATTATGAGGTATTTCAGAAGTGAATGGGGTGAAGTTAATTAATACTCATGCTTCCTGAAGTTACAAGTGCTCTCTAAATATTGGAAGTCATTGGCTTAAGCTGATTTTTTTCTTGCCATGTAATTTTGAGTTATATCAAGTTTACTTGTAATTAAAATATTTCAACCTTGCAAATAAGCACCTAAAATGTGCTAGTCCAAAAAATGACTTTTTGAAGTCAACCAGTTATTTTATTTTATTTTTATTGCTAGAGAGCGTGTGTACTCACCAGAGAGAGAAAACAAAGGAGAAAAGAGAGAGAAAGTAGCCCTGCATTAGGTCATGGTCACACCGCAGTCCCTTCTCTTCCATTTCTCTAACCTGTCAGGATTTGGGGCACACATGCACAAGTACCTGTTGTGTTTTTCTAGCTACCAGGGCCTGGATTCAAGCCATGGTTGGCTATATGGGATCTTTCTCCCTTTATCACCAGGTTACAGGGCTAGCCCTAACTAGTTTTAAAATTTATTAAGCATCAATGGCAAATTTCTGTATGCTAGGAGAGTCTGATATATTTCCAAAAATGAAATAATTTATCCTAATAATTTAAAGGGAAAAGTCCTAAGAAATGCTTTCGTTAGTCTAACACACAGCATTAAAACCTATTACATTTCTATCACCAGCAGTGCCAGCGACCTTGCAAAGTGGAAAAAGGCATCAGATAAACTGAAACAGGAAGATCCTCCTGTAGGATCATCGACAAGTAATTTAGACTCCAGAAAGGTTTTAAATTTTGATTTATACTGAACCAAGCAAATTTTGGAGGATATGAGAAGGACAAATGCCTCTTATTCAAAAAGGAGAAGGCCTATGATCGGTTCGCCCTTCAACCCTATTATCTCAGGGATTTCTCTTGTGAAAGTGTGAGAATGGCTCTTGTGATTTCCTCAGAATTGAAGATGACAAAAATAGCCTTTAATTAACCAACTACAAAATAAGATAATGGCTTTTCTTAACCTCCAAGCAATTGCCTTGTGCTGGTTTGACATGTGTACCTTCAAGGTCATTCCACAGTCTATTAATCTGTTTACTGCCATTATTTTTTTCTCATGTTCAAGCAATAAGGATGAAGTTCTGGGTGTGAGAAGTAAGGGACTTGGCTCCTGAGAGCGGGCAGGTTCATCCAAAGGTCCTGACCCATGTGAAGCGTGCCCTGGCCTGTAAACACGTCAGAATGACATTAGCCGTGTATTTACAAAGCATGCCCTGAGTGGATCCATTATGCCTGTTCTAATGGAACTGCATTCCTCTAAGTGCTTTTTAAGTTGTGTAGACAGCACAGCCAATATCCCTTTAGGGTACTGGGATGTTGATGGCCATAAATAGCAAGTAGCCGGTATCCCGCCTCCCAGAGTGATCCTGGGCTGCTTTGAGATCTACTGAGATTAGAGGCAGGAATTCAGTTTGTCTTCCATCCATTGTCTGAGCCTCTATCCTTATTTATTCAACTTTTTAAAACTGGAGAACAGAGAACAAATTAATGTCACTATCCTTCCAGGTGACTTTCATCAACTGACTGTCTCCCCAGTCACTCATACTGTATTTAGTACCTCACCTATACTATCTCATTTAATCCATTCCCTGTCCCTTAATCAATGAGTCAAGTATTGTAGGGTATTCAAAAGCTTACCAAAAAAAAAAAGAATTAAAGTATGAGTTTATTTTGGTGCAAAATAAATTTTTAATCCATGCTTAGTTTGTTTGTAATATGAATTGTCCGTGCACTTTTTGAAGATATTTCATACCACTATCCCATTTTTCCCAAGAGAAAACTGAGAATTAAGAAAGTGAAATGATATGCCCAAGGTTATGGTTAGTAAGTGTTGCACCATTATTCTCTTCTTTATTTGGAGAGTTTTTTGTTTGTTTGTTTGTTTTTGCTACAGGGCACGTGCACTCGCCAAAAAGACAGAGAGAGACAGAGAGACAGAAAGTGAGAAATCATCCCCCAGGGGGGATGGCCATGCCACAAACCCTTTTCTTCCATTCTCCTCTCAGGTTCTTGGGCATGTAAGGACAGGCGCCCAGTGTGAGTTTAAGCTACCGTGTCCAGGACTAGAACCGTGGTCAACTACATGGGAGTTCAGCGACATAGCCATTATGCTAACTGCTGGTCCCAAGTGTTGCACCATTATTAATCCCATTTTACACATGAGAAAGTCAGTTTTGAGAGGTTAAGTAGCTTGCTCAACATTACAGAACTTAGTTAAGTGGAAAATCTTGAACTAGATCTGCCCGAAGTCTAAGCCATGTTCTTTCTTTCTTCTGAAGCTTAGTGGAATCTTGTTTTTACATCTCAAGGACTACTAGAACTCAAAAACATCAGTAGAAACAGGTCTTCTTCGCTTTAAGCAAGGGGTTAATAATAACTACATAGGATTAAATAACTTGTCAGCACCAAAGTATGGCTCCATTCAGGACTCCTGTCTCAGAGCTCCTTCTTATATGTGCCAGAATAAACTCTCACCTGATTTCACTTAAGTGAAAAGATCTAAAAATGTAAAAGGATCAATTGAGGCATAATACAGTGTAAATCAGCAGCAATCAAAATGTGATTATGATCTTTAAGTCATTAAAAAATTAAAAATTATCACCTATTTGTTTTTTCCTTAGCTATTAATATTTCAGTCATTTATTTTGAACATCTTTCCTTTCTTATGACAAGTTAATTATCTAACTAAGATCTCCTACCTTCATTAAAATCAGCAGGGCTTCCAGTAAGTGATAATGGGCTTTTTTTTTCTAAGTATGAGTTTATGTTTTTGTGTATGCATATGTACATTTATATATTCATTTGCACTTTTGAAGGTACTTCAGAAAGTTTGCAGAAAAATGGAATTAAAGTCCAAGTTTATTTTTGTGTAAAAGTTTTTATATCCATGCATCATTTTTTTTCAAAATATGCATTTTCCATAACTTTTTGAAGACCCCCTCATGTGTGTATATGTGTGTGTGTGTGACAAGAGGGGTTTACATATAAAACAAAAAATTGGTCAAT
>NW_006159436.1:3106370-3135251 GCF_000334495.1 Tupaia belangeri chinensis | reverse complement strand
AGGAATGCCTTTAAGTTTAGATACAAAAGTGTCTTACATTGCTAATAAATATCTTAAATTAATAGGCAAAGTGTTTGACCTACAAATACTCTCAGTAAGTATTTGCTAAATGAATGAATGATTTGTTGAGCATCCTCTGATTAAAAACATATATCTGATTTCGTGTATGCCATGCTGGGTAGTCTCTTTACTATCTAAATGATGTGTAGTAGTTGAATATATAAATAATAAGAAGAAAAAAAAGAAAAGAAAAGAAAACCTCTAACCTTTAAAAAAAATTTTAATTTACATGAGGGCCAGCAGGTAGAATGGTAGGCAAGGTGGCTGGATTCCCACATAGCCAACCATGGTTCAAGCCCCAGACCCGGTGGTTTGAGAATCACACTAGTCACATGTGTGTGTGTGAGCCCCAAATCCTAAGAGAAGAATGAAGGGGGAAGGGTTGCAGAATGGCCATTCCCGCTGGGGGATGATTTCTCACTTTCCTTCTTTCTATCTTTCTCGGGCAAGCTCGCACACCCTACAGCAAAATAAACAAATAATGTGCATGTAGCCACTGAACTTTTAGTTGTGATTCATAATACATAGCCATATGTAAAATATCCTAAAGCTTTAGTATGTTCCAACAAAAGTATGTCCTTGAACACTGGAAGGAGACAGAGCTTTTTAGAAAAAAAAAGAAAAAGTAGTTCAGATAACTCTTGAGAAATACTCTGAGATTTAAACAAGACCACAGTATATTCAGGAAGGCAAAGCAGGAAGTACTTTATCTTACCAATATAAAGTGAAATAGACCAATGAATCTGATTCCACTACATTAGCAGAGAAATGTTAAGGCAAGAGAATTCTGTAGTTATCCACCTTCCCTGGAAGCTGTCAGTGAATGTGTACTTAGAACTCCACACTGTTTCAGGGAGTCCAGTTTATCAGTACTTTCAGCCCAAAGCAGTTTCCAGTTTCTTCTATGCAATAAAGCCTTATTACTTTCTGACAACCCGATATGTCCTGTGTTTCCTGATTATCTTTCTTTCAAACTCTATGCAGAAACACAATTTCAATGTATTGAAGAATTCTATAAGAACCCCAAATTCACTGCCCAAATTCACAAATAAACCTAATACAGAGCCCTAGATCCTAGGTCGATATTGACAGATGCTATTGCTGAGCTCCAACAGAAAAGATGAAGATGGTTGATATCCAAGTCTGACACCATAACAAACCACATATGTTTTCCTAGTGGCAATTCATAAAACAAGAACCACCATGATGCAATCAGAGAAGCCTTGTTTATTAATGAATGCTTTTATCACTGTTTTCTCATGTGGCAGGTCAATAAAAAAAGACAGCATACAAATAAATTAGCTGAGGATATGAGGTCTTCCTTTCAGAAATAATATTCCACAATAGGTTTGATGTCTGCCACCCAGATCCACCCCAGGGCTGGATCACTGGGGTCTGTCCTACACTCATGAAGACATTTTCATCCTGCAGAGGAACTCGCTCTGATAATGAAAGATAATGTTGTGATCCCTGCAAATTCAAGGTGAGCTTAGAGAATTCTCCTGATAGGAGAGCAGATCAAGTGCTTAGGCAGGGTGTAAAATAAATAACAGTAAGACAACTTACCCCATCACTATGAAGCAAAAGACTAGGCACTTTGGTGCTTAGTAGGTCACACTGCACCTAGAGCATTTACAGGAGGCAAATTTCTCACTGCACTTAAAGAGGATGAATTGGCTGTATGTTGGTCAATGGCTATGTCATTGGCTTGCCATCTATGAAGTTCGTTCTTTTTTTCTTAGTTTTGGCAGAGGGCATATGCAAGAGAGAGGCAGAGAGACAGAAAAGACAGAGAAAAGCAGCTCCCATGGAAGATGATCACACATAATCCCTTCTCCCTCATTTCTCCCCTTTTTTTCTTTTTTTGGTATTTTAGGTACAGACACACATGTTTCTGAAGTCACAGCATCTGAGATCAACCTGTAAGGTCAGCTCCATGGGATCCAGCTTCTGTAACTAATGGGCCATGGAGACACCAACCATATCAACCTTTTCCTGAGTCTTCAAATCACTGCGGGTCTGAATTATCTGCATAATATTCACCTTTTATGGATTCCCCTCACCATTATTGTGCATGTGTGACCCTCATTTGCAGTCTTCCGGTGACACCATTCATTCAAGAGGCTTCCAGTAACAGCCTATAGTTTTGGTTTGGGCAAGCTGTGCTTATCAGTCCTATCAGCATTCATCTGAGGGCTTTCACTTGAGAGATGGGAAGAAGTGTTGGTTTATTCCACCAGACTCGAACCCTGGGGAAATGCTCTATAGAAAACCTGGCAGAGGGCAGCAGAACCCAGTGAAGAGAAAAAAATACTAAGACTTTGTAGCTTATTTGAATCTTTTCAATATAATTTTTTTTTTAATTTGCTAGAGGGTGTGTGTGCTCATCAGAAGAAAACAGAAAAAGATGGAAAGAGAAGGAGAGGGAGACAGCACCTCCTCAATGAGGTGTCATCACATCACAATCCCGTCTCCTCTGTTTCTCCATCCCATCAGGATTTGAGGCATGCATGTATACATACCTGGCATGTTTTTCAAGCCACTGAGGCCAGGATTCAAACCATGTGGTAGGCCATATGGGTCCCAATCCTCTTATCTGCCAGGCTACTGGGCCAATGCTCAACTATAATTTTTAGTTGATGCATAATTTCAGTCTTAAATTCAGTAATGCCTGAAGTTAGCCTGAAACTTGTACTTTCCAGTTATATGAGACAATAAATTCTATTTTCCACCTAAGCCAATGAGTTGAGTTTTTTTAGTTGAAACTAAAAAGAGTATAACTGATACAAATATGCCATATTTTTTCAGCACATTTCAACCTCCTTAGAGAGAATTATGCTACTCCTTATATCCTTAGTCTGATACAAAGTGCATGGTAGTCCCTTGAAAATGCATTGCTTCATTGTTTTTTTCTGGATGGTTCTACTTTCCTAGAAAGTAGAAATACATTCAGAATGCTCATGGCAAACCCACTCTCTGGCTTAAGCAAGTTTGGTACTCTCCAAGTTAGGTACTGGTTCTGAATTCTCATCCCCTCTAAAGCTGGGCACGTCTACCTCATGACCTGATTATTCAGAACTCACAGTCCAAAGCCAGAGTGACTAAACGAAAGATCATATTCCAGTTTTAAAGCCACTCAATATGTTTTTTATGTCTATAGTGGTCAAATGTTCTGGCCCCCAAATAAAAACAGATGAGAGTTTCCTATAAAATTCTGATCATATGGTTCCTCCTTTCTACAGTTGAGACAACTGTAATATAAATCTCCATGAATTTCCCCAGGTAATTTATTTCATGGAATGTTGCCCAGAATAATAATGTATTTCCTTCAGGTTCTAGGGCAACTCAACATGTACATAAACACTCCTTCCACAATTATATATTAAGTAGCTAGTACATGTATAAGACGAATTTGTATGTATATAGACAGTATATGGCCACAAGATGACCAGATGGCCACCTTGGTCAGAAAAGCAACCCATTCTTTTGGCCAGTCATGCAATAATGCACGCAGCAATAATGTAATGCTCTGTATCGCTAAAGCCACATAAGATCTCAAAGTCTCCTTATATAACTGTGATTCTGGCTGAGGACAGAGTGGGACTGTGGCATAAAGACCTGCTGAGGGTGCTCCCCTAAAGAAATAAATAAACAAACTTAAAAAAAAAAAAAGAACTGGCTCCATGGTGCAGCAGTAATATGCTGCTCAAGAGAAGCTGGCTCCTATGTGGTGCCTGTGGCTCGAACCCCTGATCTGATCAGCCTGGAACACTCAAATTACATGGCATGAGTATCCAGGATATGACAGGACAGGCTGAAAGACAGGAAGAAGAGGATTATGGAGTGACCAGATCTTGTGGAAGGGGCTTCTCTCTTTCACTTTCATGTGACCATGAAATAAAGAAAAAGTAAATTAAAATTAGAAAACTGTTATTTAAATACATAAAAACAAGATAAGCAACCCACTCACTTGACCCATATTCAAATCCTGCTGGGTCATGTTGCATTATAGACTGTTCTTCAGTCTTTTCCTTGGCCTCTCTCAATTCAAGGTGAGGGATACAGGTCAATATCTATTTCACAGGACATTCCAACTCTATCCTTTTTTTTTCTTTCTCCACCTTCCTGCCACTGGGAGAGAACCTGTCCCTTCCATTGGAGGGCCTCCTAGGAGGCCCTGCTGCCCTCTCCTATTGTATTGCTCAATTGCAGACTTGTTTCTTATAGATACAAATTCTATAAGTACTGATTGCACCCAGTGATCCCTTTCACTTTCCCCATATGGACAGTTAGTTTTGCATTTGGCAGCCAGAGTCTGGAGTCCACGGATATATTAACTAGGTGAAAGCTCAGAGCCCCTAAATTTCCATGTGTGTGTGTATATATATATATATATGCATATATAATCTTGTATCACATGCAGCTACAGATGTGAGACCAGCAGCTACCTCTCCTGAAGTTACGGGCTGAACTCCTCCTGGCTTCCACAAGATTCTGGGCATGGGCAATCTGGAGCACCAGTGCCCTCTCATGGATGAGCCATGAAGCATCTCCAAGGGAGCATGCACACCCTAGCTCATTTTAAGACAGTGCTAGACAACGCCTCTTAGCCACTGTCCTCCTTCTTTGCAGTTAAGGACAATCGCAGTGTACTGGTCTGAAGAAGCTGACTGCCCAGTCCCTCCATTGCCCCCAGACAAGAATCTGTCCCTGCAAGGTAGGTCCCTGCTGAAATCACCATTTTAAAGTGTCATTTCTTAAAGATTTCATCCCAACTAAACAGCTATCTTAAAATGATTCACTTTCAGAAGGTCTGAGTCACTTACCAGTTAGTAAGCAGTCATTTATAGAATTCTTCCTTAACATCAAACCTTGACCTAAGGCAAAATGAAGGAAATTGAGGGCACTTGGAGTCCAGGGAATGGTTTGAGAACAGAAGATCTGCCCTAAGGACAAACTTGACTTACTAGATCCATGCATATTATATTAATGCTCCCAATGATTTAAAAATACACAGAATATTATCATCCTGATGCACTTTATAAGCAAGGGAATCAACTCTGACATCATGAAATCTGGCATGTTTTCAACGTTCAATAGATTGGTCCCTTCTTCACTTTGCTATTTCATACGGTGTAGTCGATGTTCTAAGAGGGTATCTGCAAAAACTGGGTCACTGTTTTTTAATGTCTACTAATAAGGGAATGCAAGATAGTAAAGCAAAGTAGGGAAGAAAATGTAGCCAAATACTAACTGCAATCTGAGTTTTTATACAATTCCTGCTCTGTTTTTGTTCTTGTTTTTGTTTTTTTTTCCTCCCAGTTTGCTATAGGGCACACACTCTTACTGCGGAGAGAGAAAGAATGCAATCCCTTCTGCTCTATTCTCCTCCAAGGATTCTGGTCACTCAGACACACACACCCAGTATATTTCTTTCTTTCTTTCTTTCTTCTTTCTTTCTTTTTCTTTCTTTCTTTCTTTCTTTCTTTCTTTCTTTCTTTCTTTCTTTCTTTCTTTTTTTTAAGAGAGAGAGATTTTTGCTATAGGGCATCTGCACTCACTGGAGAAACAGAGAGACAGAAAGTGAGAAATCACCCCAGGAGGGATGACTAAGCTGCCATTCCCTCTCCATTCTCCTCTCAGGATTTTGAGTGTACATGCACACACACCTGGCAAGAGTTTCAAATCACCAGGTCCGAGATTTGAACTGCAGTCAAGCATGTGGGAGTCCAATGCCTTAAACAACATGCCACCTGCTGGCCGCCAAATCCTCTTTTTAATTCAACAATTTAAGAAAAACCTTAGGTTTTGGGGCTGACAGGTGGCATGATGGTTAAGGGAACTGGACTCCCCCACATGGCTGATCCCAGTTTGAGACCTGAACCTAGTGGCTTGCTTTCTATTTCTCACTCTCTCTCACTCTTCCTCTCACTGTCTCTCTCTGGTCAAATTAAAATAAATAAATAAATAAATAAATAAATAAAGTTAAATATATTTTTTTTTAAAAAAAGGAAAACTTTAGGTATCTAGTGACCAAAATCATCCAAATAAAGAATTGTCATATTTTTCTCTAAGCAACATTCACCCTTTCAAAAATGTTATTCACTTGCTTTCTCCATGAGAGTGAGACAAAGAGAGAGGGAGAGAAGACAAACATAAAAAAGGTACCTTTACCAGGATACTCATACCACAATAATCCACCTCCAGTTTAGCCAACCTAGATCATAGGCTGAGATGCCTCTGGCAGCTAGGAGTCATCAGAATGAGAACCAGGAATCTTCCCATGTGGGTTCAATTGCCCACTACTATACCATTATCTGTTCGATGAACAGAAACTTTCCTTCCTAATCATATATGCTAATGACATTACTCACTTTCATCAAAATTTAGGTTAGCTCCTAATTCTGTCATGAAATAGATATATATCTCATTAAGATAGCAGGTAGTACCTTTCATGCAATCTTGAAAAACGGGGCTGAAGGAAGCCAATATCTTTCTACAAAGTCAAGCATCTGAGGTTGCTGGAGAGCCAGAGGTCATAGTCTACTAGCCACATGTTGTTACTCACACTGTTATCATTATCCGCAGTATTACTGGGAGCTGTGGTGATATTCCTTGGCAGGACAGGCCTTTAAATGGATTATGTAGTACTAGCAGTGTTTAGTTTCAGGGTAAGATAAGAAAGGCCACTTCCAAGCTCCTCATAAGCTTGGAAGGTATGCTTTTTCTCCTTGAAGAGTGAAAGCATGAGAATTTAACTGACTAGTCCCCAAAACATACTAGCTTGGCAAGGGAGCTTGCCTGGAAGTGTCCCAGTAGTGAGAGGAGAAGCTTGTTTAGGATTGAAAAGTATAATAGAAAATCTACTACCTTACAGATCATTTATAAGTTAAACATTGAGAGAGATGCATCTTTTCCTTGAGGGTCTTATTTTGATTGGTAATATTTCTCTTCAGAAAACATCCTATAGGACCATGATAATATTGTTGTAGAGATAAATAACTGGGAACAAGAGGGGTTCAGTGAATTCTCCAAGGTAACCCAGCTAGTAAGTGACAGGTTTATCAGCTGATTTGGGGGTTTTCATTTCCACCCAGTGTTCTTCCCACTATTGCATGCTGTTGTCTTCCAGGTTAGACCCACATATAGCCAATTGTACAAAGCCAGTTACTATTTGTTTATCACCACTGTGTTTCATGTTTTGCTATGGCCCATTTTAATGAGTAGGCAGCGGTGAAACTCTTGTCTGCTATCAGCCATGTAGCCAAGCTATGATGTCCAGTATAACTACATTGTACAGTTCTCATCGATTTGTGGAAGTGTACAGATGCCATCATCATACGACCTCCAGCCATGCATCTCAGCTGATAGTCGAGTCAGTCTCGACTGACACAATCAAGTTGCAAGTCGGTCTTTATTGACACCAACATTTCCCAAGTAAGTTATGTATTAGATGATTATTCCCCCACGCCACCACCAAAAAAAAAAAAAAAAACACACAAAACAAAACAAACAGTGGAAGTGCCTTGACTTTCTTTAAAAGAATCAGCATGAGGATCCAAGTCTCCCATACAGGTTATCTCCCTTGTCACAGCTCACCATCAAAAGTTTATCACATTCTATGGACTGGTTTGCTTCAAATTGTAAGACAAAATATGCTAGGAGACTCTCAGATGGTGACAGAGATAATATGCCTCTCCACTTCTCTGGAAACAGATACTAGTATATAATATTAGGCCCAAAAATTATTGACTGTGGAGGTCTCAGTTGTCAGTTCTATTAAGCTTTTGTTATTTTTTTTAAATTAAATCCAAGTCCTGGTTAGGAACTTAATTTCTGAACTGAACTGGGGTAAGTTTTCTGTTTATAGACCTTGCTAAAAGATTAGCTTGCTAACAATAGCAGAGAAACACTGTATGAAATTTAAAATTTTTCTATGCAAATTTCAACCCATATCCCTCTATTGATTAGCCATACCTAATCGCTCCGCTTTTCTCTTTCTGTTTCTGACTCCCACCTCTTTCTCATTCTCTTCAGGGCTAGTAAGTAAAAGAAAGAACATTGAACTTCTATCTGTCAAGAGCTCTGAATTATAATTCTGGAGAAGATGATTGTGGGAAAGCGGGGCTCCAATGATTTGTTTTTATCTCAATCCAGTAGGACCAGGGTTAACTAAGACTTGGCTCTGGCATTTCCTCTTCCAAAAAGAGAAATAAGCAAACATGCACTCCGACATATCTTTGCTATCTCAACAAAAAGCTTATCTCCCCCCTCAGCTGCCTGCCAAGCCCCAGAAGGTTTCAGGGTCAATGATTATCATCTCTCCATTCAGACACTTTGACATCTGTGAATATGTTGACCTTGAAGAATGAACAGAATCATTCCTAACAGATGTTAATTTGATTGCTCAGTTCTGACCTCTTCTGAGATCTGGCCTTTGTCTTCATCGCTATATTAAGATGGTGATAACCTCTCTGAAGTCATAAAAATGTTCTGATAAGACTTATCGATCCTGGATTTGAAATTAAACAGATAACCCAAGTGTATTATGGTAAACTTTTAACCTACTCCCTAAGACATATGTCCACCAAGACAGAAACAATAATTCATGGTTTTTTTTTTTTGGTCTCATAAACGACCTCTCTCTTATTTTTACATTAATAATTACTGCTATAAAATTAACACAACTTAACTATTCACTTTGCATTTCTCTTTCCCAGCTTCTGCCAAGAATAAGGACCACTATAATCAAGGAATTAATGAAATTCTTTCCTTTAGAAAATTTTGGACTGAAAAATTGGAATACAACAATGAGATACTAAAAATAGTAATAATTAACTGGTTACCTTTAACAAGTCTCGCAGATTTCAGTCCAGGGTTAAAAATGATAACTATCTCTTTGTACAGCTAAGGATATAAAAGCCCTGAAGTGGGGACAGGGGGAGATAATCATTTTCTACTGTTGTGTTATTATAGAAAGTGTGTGATTTGGAAGTCAGGCAGAACTGGTCTTAAATCTTAGCTCCACAATCTATTAGCTAGTTGTTCTTTGTCAAATGTCAAATTAGTAGACAGACCTGGGTATGAATTTCCTCACAGGTGTTAAGATGGGGATATGGGGAAAATACAGGGTTATTAGAACTCAAAAAAATAAAAGGGGGACCAGCATTTGGCGTAATGGCTATGTCGCTGGACTCCATGTAGTCAACCATGGTTCGAGTCCTGGACCTGGTGGCTTAAACTCATGTTGGGCCTGTGTGCATGCATGCCCAAGATCCTGAGAGGAAAATGGAGGAGAAAGGACTGTGGTGTGGCCATTCCCCTGGGGGGAGTGATTTCTCACTTTCTGTCTCTCTGTTTCTCTTTGTCTTTCTGGTGAGTGCACGTGCCCTTTAGCAAAAGCCTCTCAAAAAAAAAAAAAAAGAAAGAAAGAAAAAGAAAAAGAAAACTTTCTTCAAACATATAGTTCTCAAAGGACACTAAAGTGTAGTCCTCATTCCCAAACTTCCTTGTTAACTGTGCCTTCAAATTCTAACTAATGAATAAGATACATATTAATGACACATTTTCTGTTGCTGATAAAAGCCTCTTAACCTAAGATAGAAATGTTGGCCAAATGCTTTCAGAATGACAGAGATAGAAGTTTAAGGTAAGGGGGAAAATATACTAGTAACTAATCTATTGAAATGTCCCTAGAATGAGTAAATTGTTTCTTGAGGACTTCAAAGAAATAGTCTACAGTCAGGAATTTGGTCGAGGTAATAAGGAATAAGGTTCTGACTATGGTCCAGTCAGGAAAGTGGGAATAAGATACAGAAGCTTTGGGAACCAGCAGTTAGTGTAATGGCTATGTCATTGGACTCCCACGTAGTCGACCACAGTTCGCGTCCCGGACCCGGTGGCTTAAAACGCACTCCGGGCGCGTGTGCGTGCGTACCCAAGATCCCGAGAGGAGAATGGAGGAAAAGGGATTGCGGCGTGACCATCCCCCCTGGGGGGTGATTTCTCACTTTCTGTCTCTCTGTCTCTCTCTGTCTGTCTGGTGAGCGCATGCGCCCTATAGCAAAAACCTCTCCAAAAAAAACAAAAAGATACAGAAGCTTTGGGAACCAGCAGTTAGTGTAATGGCTATGTCATTGGACTCCCACGTAGTCGACCACAGTTCGCGTCCCGGACCCGGTGGCTTAAAACGCACTCCGGGCGCGTGTGCGTGCGTACCCAAGATCCCGAGAGGAGAATGGAGGAAAAGGGATTGCGGCGTGACCATCCCCCCTGGGGGGTGATTTCTCACTTTCTGTCTCTCTGTCTCTCTCTGTCTGTCTGGTGAGCGCATGCGCCCTATAGCAAAAACCTCTCCAAAAAAAAAAAAAAAAAAAGATACAGAAGCTTCTAGAAGAAGCCAATGACTGTTGATACAAACAATTTTTGAGCTATGTCTCCAGTGGTTTTATTTCTTCTGACTCCCAATTATTCTCCACAGTAGAGTCAAAGGTTTCCTGCAGGGAAAAAATATCCCAACAAAGGAAAAAAATTTAGGATCAAGTTCAGAGGTGGCTGAGTAAATCTTCACCTCTCCCTTGCCATTTGCTGATGGCTTAAATTCTTTTAACTCATGGGAAATACTTCCATCCTATAATTATAGCTAAAAGGCTTAAACTCCACAAGTCTATTTCAGACAAGGTGTTGATGAATATGAATTTCAGTCAAAATATAATCAGTCAAATAGTCAACAAATGTCAATGACTGGTTATCAGATCTCTCTCCATTTTAAGAGAGGAAAGAGGTGAAGAGGGCAAGCTCTCACACACCTGGGAAGAGAGAAAAGGTCACAACTAGAGGGGAAGCTTGTGGAAAAGAAGTTTGCTTATCTCACAGTTTTGCCTCAGGTGGGTCCTCTTTGTCGCTGGACAGGTGTAACAGAAGCTGAAAAAACTGAGATTTGGTTTAGGAATGTTTTGGGAGTTTTAACATTTTTTTGGATTTAATTTTGTATTTTTCCTGCTTTCTCCAGATACCATAAATCTGTTAATGATGATTTATGACCTTTATTTCCTTTTGTGTTGTTTATTTATTTTTTCTTTTTCCTAAATTATTGTTTATTTATTTAATTCCACTTGTTATTATTATTTTAATTTGACCAGAGAGACACACACACACACAGAGAAAGGGAAAGCGAGAAAGCAAGCCGCCAGGTCCAAGACTCAAACCACAGTTGGCCATGTGGGAATCCAGTGCCTTTAATCACTATACCACCTGCCTGCCCCATTTATTTCTTTTCTGTAGGACTGGTTGGTTTCTTACTGGAAAATAAAAAGACTTCTAATAAAGTGATAGTTTGAGTGCTAGAAGAAAGAGTGCAACATTCATCAGATGTTTTGACTCTGTCTACAATGTGTTTCTTTCATGATGACCCATCATACTAGTCAATTAGTCGGTCAGTCAGTCAGTCAAATAGCCAGAAACTGTCAGTCAACCAGATAGGCAGTCTGTTAGATATTAAGTCAGTCAGTTTGTCAGTCTGACATGTCAATCAGATTCAACTAGTCATACAGTCAGATATTCAGTCAGTTGGTCAGTCCAATAGTCAGTCAGTCAAATAGGCAGGGAAGCAGTCAGAAAATGGGATATTTCATCAGGCATTCAGTCAGCCAGTCAGAGAGTCTGGCCAACGGTCAATCAAGATTCAGGATTAGGCTTATACTGTAAATAAAAATGTTGGTATAGTTTAGGGGCCAGCAGGTAGCATGGTGGTTAAGGCTCTGGATTCCCATACAGCTGACCAGAGTTTGAGTTCCGGGCCCAGTGACTTGAAAATCACTCTGGGCACATGTGTGTGCATGCCCAAAATCCCAAGAGAAGAATGAAGAGACTGTGCCTGGTCATTCCCTTTGGGGGTTGATTTCTCACTTTCCCTCTCTCTGTCTCTCTCCAGTGAGCACACATGCCTATGGCAACCCCCTCCCCCCAAAAAAATTGCTATAGTTTAAAACCTGTTCTCCCCCGAGGATTTCAGTATAACTTGGTTTAGTTTTAAGTGCAGTTGGTCCTCCATATCTATGGGTTTAACATCTCCAGATTCTACAAACCATGGATAGAGCCAGGCTGCATCAATTGTTATGAAACGAGGGAAGGAGTGGCTCTCTGAAAAAGACACACTGGAGAATTTTATTTATATATTTTCCTTTGCACTTTAACAAAGGCTAAAATTGTTTACAAGAAATCTAGAGATGATTTCAAGTATATGAAAGGATGTGATATATAGGTTATATACAAATAGTTACATAAGAGAATTGAGTATTACAGATTTGGAGGAGTCCTAGAACCAATCTAATGGATATCAGGGGTTAACTCTAAAGTAGGTTTAGAATTCAGATCAAATCATTACTTTCTGGTGACCTGAAGTAAGTCTTCTACTTCAGCCATTTGCAGGCTAGGTTTCAAGATACTTTGGCAATCTCTTAGAATCCTCAGGGCTAGAGGCAACCCCAGTCTATTGACATCAGAGTCTTAAGAAATTGTGCTTGGTATGGTAGGCATCATATGACAGGACATCTTGAGACTTCATAATAGAAGTTTACTTCTCTCCGAGGTAGTCGGTTAGAGAATCAGGCTAGCAAAGGTTTAGCCATCCCCCAACGATAGATAGCAGGTGCTCTTGGTATCAACAAACAACAGAGAATCTGATGGGAAGTGTTTAAGAACCAGGCCTGGAAGTGGCCACCTACTTCCACCTTGTTCCATTGGTCAGGAATCAGCCACATGTCTATATCCAACTGCAAGGAAGGCTGGGAAAGTAGTTCATCTGTGGGTCCAGGGGGAATGGGAAACGCTGGGCTTCTGGCTAGTCTCTGCCATGGTGCTCAATAAATATTTGCTGAATGAATGGTTGTAAGCCCTACACAAACACTTGTTGAGCCTTATGATCTTCATTCAGTCTCTGAACCTAAAAACATCAAGTTTTATCTGTAAAAATTCCATAATATATTAGAAGGTTTGCTATAATCTGAGTGTCTCTGGCTCCTAGAATATATATGTTGAAATCTTAACTATCAAGGTGGTGCTATCAGAAGGTAAAATCTTTGGGAGGTAATTAGGTCATGGAAGCAGAGCCCTCACAAATGGTATTAGTGCCTTTATTTATTTATTTATTTAATTTTAAAGAGATTTTGCTACAGGGCACATGCACTTGCTGGAAAGACAGAGGCATAAAGCAAGAAATCACCCCCCATGGGGGATGGCCGTGCTATATTCCCTTCTCCTTCATCTCTTCTCAGGATTCTGGGCACACATTGCACATGCACCCGGTGTGAGTTTCAGGCTGCTGGTTTCGAGAATTGAACAGCAATTGGCCATATGGGAGTCCAGTGACAGAACCATTATGTCATTTGTTGGTCCTTAGTGCCCTCATTAAAGAAGTCTGAGAGAAGTTTCCTTCTGCCAAATGAGATCATAGGGAAAAGATGGCCATTTGGAAAGCAGGAGATAAACCCTACCCAGATACTGGATCTGCCATTGACTTGACCTTGGACTGCCCAGTCTCCAGAATCTAGAAGAGTAAACATAAAGTTATGTTGTTTATAGTCTGCCCAGTCTATGGTATTTTGTTAGAGCAGCCAGAACACACTAAGAGAGGGCTTTTTGTCTCTTTTTTAGAGGAGTTGATGGATCTAGCTAAGGGAAAACATTTATAAAGGGATAATATTCAATATTACTTCTTTCTGATGAATTTTCATCTAGAACAGCTAAAAAAACAAGTTTGAGGATTCAGTGTGCAATAAACACAAGTAATATAATTGGGGATATTTGAAATGATAAGATGGTTCTTCTTTTCTTTCTCCATATTACATGGTACACATGTGATAGCATAGATGATGAGTTAATTTGAGACCCCCCCATGCCTAACAAAAAGAAGTTTTCGCAAATTAATGTCATCAACTTAAGTTATTCATAGATACATAATACCTCAGTCCACCACCATTCATTACAGAATTATGCATAATAGTACAAGTTTAGAAACAACCTAAATGTCCCAGTTTCAATTATCCTAAGCCAATTTGGCTTTACGGGAAATGACAGTGTCTTTTGATAACTATTGATAGCCTCTGGCTGTTAGAGGTGGATCAGGTATCCTCTGTTTTACAATTTCTCTTTCCAGAATTATGTTGCAATTCCCAGCAAATTTCAGACGCTATTAAATCAATTCTAAGACCAAATTCTACCAACTATACAACTATTTACTAACAAGCAGAGTAAAAATTCAGACATGTTCTAAAGCTGGAGGTGACAGTTTTCCACCTAAAGCACTTCAAATGATGGATGTCAAGATATTCAGTGAGAAGGTCTGGCCAGCTCTCTGGTCAGAATGAATGACAAGGTATTCTGTCAAGTGAAGGACACAGAATCAATGGGCCACTTCTGTATCTTGAGTGACATCAATGGCAATAGATATCTTGCTCAAAAGATTTATTTACTTAATTAATTCAAGGACTATGAGGTATATATAATCTTCTTAACCAACCACGTATTTTGTACTCTACTCATTTCATCATTTACGCTGATGAACAAATGTCCTGGTACAGATTTCGGTAAAGATATTCATAAAGTCACTTTTTAAAAAGATTTGCTATGGAGGAAGTACACTTGTCTATCAGTAGGAGACTAGCTAAATAAATTATAATAGCTATAAAACAAAATACTGGGTAACTACAGGACAGAATGAGAGTGCACGCACATGAACAGCTATGAAAATGTGGAATACTCTGTAGGTAATGCAGTCACATAAAAATAGGTAAGTACAGGGTGATATGTATAATACGCCTCCACTTAAGTAAAACACGCAATTTATATATTCTCTACGTGCACAACTATCTCTGGAAAATACACAAGAACTAGTTTATATGGGTTAAAATTAGGTGATATGGACAGTATTGGGATGAGAGAAAGACATTTATCATTTCTCTTTGATTCATTTCAATAATGTTTTTAATATAAAAGCTTAAAATATGAGGGCCAGCCAGTGACATCATGGTCAAGGCCCTGGACTCCCCACATGGTTGACCATAGTTCGAGTCCCAGGCCATCTGCACATGTCCTCAAAATCCTGGAACGGAGAAAGGATTGCAGGGTGCCCATCCCTCCTCGGGGGTGATTTCTTTCTTTTTTTTTTGTTTTGGAGAGATTTTTGCTATAGGGCATGTGCACTCGCCAGACAGAGAGAGACAGAGAGACAGATAATGAGAAATCCCCCCCCCCAGGAGGAATGGCCATGCCGCAATCCCTTCTCCTCCATTCTCCTCTTGGGATCTTGGGCACACACACACACACGCCTGGCGTGAGATTTAAGCGACCGGGTCCCAGACGCGGACAGTGGTCGACTACGTGGGAATCCAGAGACATAGCCATTATGCTAACTGCTGGTCCCTCGGGGGTGATTTCTCACTTTCCCTTTCTGCCTCTGTATCTCCAGTGAGTGCACACACCCTAAAGTAAAAGCCTTTAAAAAAAATTAAAGTAATATTAGTCTTTAAGCACACTTGATAGAACACTTACCTGAGATGTACTTTAGTAAATATTGACACATTTATTTATTCTGTCAGTGTGACTAAGATTGATGTCACAGACACTCCAAATTCTTGACTTGTGGGCACAGACACTTGTGCCACTCCTGACAAAGCCAACCCCAGCTAAGTGCTACCTTCTCCCTCCATGACTACACGTGCCACGCCTTGACTCTGCAGTGGGCCCCTGTCCTCATGTCCTTTCGCATCCCACACTCACAGGCTGCAAGGACCCCTTACTCCTTGGCACTCAGCAGCTCTGTTTTCTGCCTCATTCATATGCTGATGAAAGTACACAAGAAACTGATACAGAGTGATAAGCAATTTGTTCCTGGACCCTTAAAGGTGAATTCATTAAGGCCCCAAAGCAATATCCTTAGCAAGAGCTGAAAGCAATGAGGGGCTTTTTTTTTTTTTTTTCCCAAAAATCACATATCAATTCGCTGAAATATTTGTTGATGTCATCCTGTTGTTCTTCAAATGATTTTAAGGGAAAACTGTCAACTTTTGTCCTCCAGGAAATTCCCCTTACGGGCCCCTTCTATCCTTTTCCTTCCTACTCCTTTTATTTTCTCTCAATTAAAACACCAGGAACAAGACCCTAATCCCTGTTTTGCTGTCAAGCTTAAACACGTCAAAGTTCCAGTCACTAGTGAAACAAGAGGCAGTTTGGCATGGATGTGAGCTTGTACAAACACTTGCTCAAATGCTGGTTTTCAGATGCTTACATGTTACACAGGAAGAATTGCTTCTTTTTTTTTTTTTTTTTTTGACAGGTTTTTGCTATAGGGCACGTGTGCTCGCCAGAAAGACAGAGACAGAAAGCGAGAAATCAGCGTGCACTCTCCAGAAAGAGAGAGAGAGAGAGGCACGCACATGCGACCGGCGTGAGGTTAAACCACCAGGTCCGGTACTTGAACTGTGGTCAACTATATGAGAGTCCAGCGACACTGCCATTATGCAAACTGGTGATCCCAGGAAGCATTTCTTTCTGGACTGGAAGCTAGTTATAGTCTCACCAGAGCGGAGAGACTCAGTTTACAGGAAGGTGTTAGATAGGACAAGGGTAGGATTAGTCCTCACTTCTACAGACTCTTAATACAAGGTTTTCACACTGCAATACACCCCCTCCCCCAGCCTCAGTTAGCACAGATCTCATGCCTAGCATGCTTAGGGAGAGCCTGGCATGTGAATCCAGGATTTTCCCATGTGGTTACAGTTGTGTTACCACCGAATCACTGCCTGACCCCTATTTTACTTTTAAGAACATCTATTACAGTGAGTTGACCCCATGGCCCTGTGGTTAAGGCAACCTGAGTCCCACATGGCCTACTGCAGTTCAAATCTCAGCACCAGCAGCTTGAAAAACACATGGGCCATTGTGCATTTGTGCCCCAAATCCCAACAGGATAGAGAAATGGAGAAGAGATTGTGGCATGATCACACCCCGCTAGGGAGCGCGTCCCCACTCCTCTTTTGCTCTCTGTCTCTCTGTTTCTCTTTGGCAAGCACACACACCCTTTGGCAACTTAAAATAAATTCTTTATTTTAAAAGTAAGCATACAAGGGCCAAGAGGTGATGTGGTGATTAAGGTGCTAGGCTCGTCCCAGACCTAGTAACTTGAAACTCACACTGGGTGTGTGTGTGAATATTCAAGATCCCAAGAAGATTTCTTACCTTCCCTCTCACTGTTTCTCTCTGTCTCTCCAGTGAGTGCACATGCCTAAAACCTAAAAATAAAGAAGTATACACTCAAAAGAGTGTAAACTATTGGCAGGATATAAAATAAAAAATAAAATTCTCTTCCAGTCTTACCTCCTATTTCTGAGGTTTACTTAAGCTTTTCTTTGCCTATTTCTTTTTTATCATAAGAATACATATATACTCTATTTTTCCAAACACAATGTACATGTGACTTTTTAAATATATGTCCAAAGCCTGCCCTATGCACCCCATCAATTATCATGCTAGGCAATGATAATCAGTTTTTAAAGATTTTTGTTGCTTCTTGAGAACTATTATTAACCTTTGAATCTGTCAGAATACTTGTCACAATTATTTGTTAATAGCAAGTGTTAAATTAATGTGGACTAAGTGGAACTAACTTCATGCAAACTTCCACGAACACGTATCATCTTGCCTTTGAAATTCTCTTCTTCCTTTTCTGAAACTTTTAAGTATCACTTTACTCTCCACTTTCATTTCATTTGATCCTACAAAATATTTCTGTCTCTGGATATATAATAAAACACACTTAAATGTAAAAAGAGATAGAGGAAGGACAATATGAATTAATGACAATGCCAAATTATAGAATAATTACTGAGAACCATAAGAACTACAGTAGTCTTCATACTAACTATACTAATAATTCAAATGTTTGGAAAAGTTAGGATCTATAGCCAGTTGCTTCCAGGAAAAGACAAAGGCCATTTTTTAATTAACATTATCAATTATTTGCATTCAGATGGATGCATTAAGCTCTTAAGAATTCAACTTGACACCCACATATTGATAGCTGACGATCTGTAATTGTCCAGAATCTAAAGATGACTAAGATATAGCTGTGTCTTCAGAAGATCACAGTATTCAAAGGAGGAGACAGAGACCAAAGCGAAGAGTATGGGGTAATGTCTGCAGGCTGTAGAGAGAAGAGAGCGCTAAAGGGGTGCGTGTGGATACTCTCAATTCCAACCTAGAAAATCATTATTATGGTGCTATTTTCAGATTCCACCTAGCAGAAGAGCTAATAGTGCCTTGTGCACCCAAAAATATAGTTACACATTTTTCTTTTTTTAGAAAATCCACAGAAAGTAAACTTATGCCCAAGGTATCACTAAAAAAACTCACACATACTAAAATCAGGTGTTTTTTGCTTGTTTGTTTGTTTTTGGAGAGATTTTTGCTGTAAGGCACGTGTGCTTGCCAGAAAGAGAGACAGAAAGCAAGTTACCCCCAGGGGATATGGGCATGCTGCAATCCCTTCTCCTCCATTCTCTTCTCAGGATCTTGGGCACGCTCGCACACGCGCCCGGCATGAATTTAACCCACCCAGTCCAGGACTCGAACCATGGTCAACTACATGGGAGTCCAGCAACATAACCATTACACTAACTGCTGGTCCCTAAAATCAGATTTAAAAGGATGTAATTTTGGGAACCACCTGATGACATAATGGTTACATTGGACTCCCACGTAGCCAACCATGGTTTGAATCCCAGACCCGATGGGTTAAAACTCACCGGATGCATGTGTGTGAATACTAAAAGGAGAATAGAAAAGAAGGAATTGCAGAGTGGCTACCTCCCTGGGGGCTGATTTCTTGCTTTGTCTCTCTGTCCTGCTCTGTCTCTCTAGCAAGTGCATGTATCCTACAGCAAAAAAACTCTCTCTAAAAAAAAAAGGTATCATTTTTAATTATACGTATAAATAGATTCCATTAGTGGTACCATTTCTAGCCATCATCAGGAATCATTCTTTACTTTTTCTCAAAAAGCATTGAACAGTAACGATCATAGGCAGTCTCTTTTTATCATTTTTTTAAGTCTTGTTTTGTTTTTATTTTTTTGTGTTTGTTTTGTTTTGTTTTGCCATAGGGTGCATATACTCACCAAAGAGAGGGAGAGAGAGACAGAAGCAGAGAGGGAAAGTAGAAAATCATGCACACACACATGCCCAGCATATATTTTCAAGTTGCGAGGACCAGGATTTCAACTATGATCAGCCGTGTAAGACCCAGCTCCTATAATCACTAGGCTGCAGAGTCAGCCCTCTTGACAAAGATTTCTAGAAGAGAATCCAGGTCAAAGGTTTATTGTCTGAAACTCACAGTAGATAGCTGCCTGGGTCTATGAAGTGAAGAGTATGGGAGGAATAGAATATAGGAAAGTGTTTCCTTAAGAGAAATCCTGAGGCAAAGTAAGCCAAGCCAAAGAGTTTATTTGGACAAGGCTAAAGATGATCCCCTGGTGCCACCATATTAAAGTACACAAATAATGTATACCAAGGTCTTACAGATTTCAGGATGATTTTTTTTTTTTTGAGAGGTTTTCGCTATAGGGCGCGTGCGCTCGTCAGACAGACAGAGAGAGACAGAGAGACAGAAAGTGAGAAATCACCCCCCAGGGGGGATGGTCACGCCGCAATCCCTTCTCCTCCATTCTCCTCTCGGAATCTTGGGCAAGCACGCACACGCACACAGCATGAGTTCTAAGCCACCGGATCCAGGACGCGAACCACGGTTGACTATGTGGGAGTCCAGCGACATAGCCATTACGCTAACTGCTGGTTCCCAGGATGATTTTTTTTTAAGAGATCTTTTTACTATAGCGTTCATGTGCTCACCAGAGAGACAGAAAACAAGAAATCACCCCCAAGGGGGATGACCACACTGCAATCTCTTCTCCTCCATTCTCCACTCATTTTGGGCATGTACACACACCTGGCATAAGTTTCAAGTTACCAGGTCTGGGACTCAAACCACCATCACACACGTGGGAGTTCAGTACTTTAACCACTACGCCACCTACAGGCTCCAGGGTGATTTTTTAAAAGAGGTTTTTGCCTTAAGGTGTGATAGATAGCAACGGGATGTGATAGAGACAGATAGCAACAGAGATAGTGAGAGGAAAAGTGAAAAATCAGCCCCCAGAAAGGATGACCATGCTGCAATCCCTTCTCTCCCATTATCCTCCCAGGATCTCGGGCATGCAGGCACATGCACTCGGCATGATTTTTAAGCCACTGGGTTCTAGACTTGAACCATGGTCAATCATATAGGAGTCCAGCAACAGAACTACTAAGCCATCTGTCTTCCCCCGCCCCCACCCGGGATGATTGTTAAAGGCAATAGTTGCTAATGGAGAGATGTAGATAATAGTCGAAACTTTACACTGGGTAAAAAGCTATGGCAAGGGTCTTACACAACAGTGATTATCTGCATCTACTGTAAGGGAAGCACAATGTCCTCATGGCAGGGACAATGAGTGTGGCACGTTGTTGTAACTACTGAGAAATGTGAACATTTGAAGGTTATAGCTAGTTGATATAGCTGACGGAAGGTAAAGGAGGCATGTATTTGACCAATAAAGATATTCTTGAAACAAAAAGTTCAGTGACATCTCAGTAGCATCTTGAACTATTTCAGGGCCTTACCTCAGAGGCCCAGTGCCGAGGGGAGAATGTGCCTGGATCGTCCACCTTCTCCGTGCCTGAGTTCAGTTTCCTTAATGGCCTCTCAGCTCCATTTTGAACAAAAGGGCTCTTTATTTTCCTCTTTTCACAAAAGAAATCAATCAGAAATGGATTTTTGTTCTCAGGGTGCTATAGAAAGTGCAATCTTCTCTCTACATTTTTGTCTTTTTAAATGTGATATCCTATCCATTAGAGGCTCATCATGTAGCTTTCCTTTTTATTTCAACTTGCTCAGACTGACAACAATGTTGTTCTTGCAAAACCTTACCCAGAAAAAGAGTGTGGATGAAGGGGACAATCTGAATTGAGGGCACAATAAAGAAGTAGGGGATGTGCCTCTCTGAGGGTCTTACTCCCCTCTCAATGCCTTCCCCAGATGTTATGGCCATCCCTAGAAGCAGACTCTGAGAGGAAGAGGCAAGTCATTTTAAATCATGGCTAACCATGATTCGAGTCCCAGATCCAGGGGCTTGAAATATCATGCTGGACAGAAGTGCATGCATGCCCAAAGTCCTGAGAAGAAAAGGAATTATGGAGTGGTCATCCTCCCTGATGGGTGATTTCTCACTTTCCCTCTGCTGTCTCCAATGAGTTGCATGTGCCCTGTGGAAAAAACTTTAAAATATATACGTATGTTATGAAGTACATTAGAGAAGGACAATTGGGGCTCAACAACCTCAGTGTGTAGGACCTTCTTTGATATCACCAGCAAGGAACAAAAAGACTAGGTCATTTATCTATGTCCATCACTACCTGTGGGCCATCCACAGAGACGTGAACTAGCCAACTCTTCTGACCTTACCTGTAGGAGACTGAAAGAAAGCCCTCGAGAGAGCTGGAGGTGTTAACAGGAAGAAAGTCTGGGTAGGCATTTGAATGGCACATGGCAAGGTCATGGCAAGGTCATACACCGGACACCAGTAGTGACTACTATACCATCTGATCTTTCATTAACTTAGAACTTCCAAAGCCTGTTCTGCCCAAACACAAAGAGAACTTCAAAAAGTTCATGGAAAAAACCGGAATAAAAGCACAAGTTTATTTTGATGTGCAAATTTGAAATCCAGGGTCAACATGTGGCATGGAGGGTAAGGTGAATGGGTCCCACATAGCTAATGGAAAGGTTCAAGTCCCGGGTCCAGCTGCTTGGAAATCTCACCAGGTACATGTTTATGTGTGTCCAAAATCCTTATTGCTTTACCTTATAGAGAAACGATCTTCTCTAATTTGTGAATTTTGACTAGCCAATGAACTACAAGACCTACATAAACACTTATTGAAAAAATTCAAATTACAGGAGAGTAGGCAGCACGATGGCTGAGGCAGCTGGAACCAATGGTCAACTACACAGTTTGAGTCTTAGACCTGGTGCCTTGAGAAACACACCAGGCGCATGTGTGTGTCTGCCTAGCACTCTGAGAGGAGAATAAAGGGCTCTGGCACATGACCATCCTGTTCGGGGGTGATTTCTCACTTTCTCCCTCTTTCTCTCTCGCTCTCTCTCCCCAGCAAGCACACACAACCTATGGCAACCTATGGCAATAAATAATTTTAAAAAATGAAAAGAAAAATACAAGGTTACTTTGAAAGTTCATGAAAAAATGGAATTAAAGTATGAGGGGATTTTGGGTACACATTTGAAATACATGGACAGTTTTTTCATGCAAGGAGCACAAAATGAGAACCATCGCCACTACAAGTTTCAGTTGAAATGGCAAACTGCTGCTTAAGTCAAACTGCAAGGACAGGTACTCAACTTTCTCTCTCCTCTAAAAATCTGACCTTGATTCAACTGGAGAAGAGCCAGGTCTTCAAGTAAAACAAAACAGCTTAATAAAACTTTTCTTAACCTCTATTTAAGTCCTGTGAATAATTTTCTTTTATATACATATATATTTTATATATATGTATTTATATATACACACACACACACCCCACACACACACATACACACACATATACAATGTTTATCTGCATACACACACATACAAGTGATATTTATAAAGACAAATTAAGTTATTAAGAACTCATGTTCTCTATGCATAAAAAATGCCAACACTCTATGAATTAAGCACAAAAATAAATTTTTTTCCTCATTTTACAAGTGAAAAAAATGAAAAATTTTTCACAGAAATGGAAAAAAGAATTATAATATTTGTATGGAATAATAAAAGGCCCTGCATGACCAAGGCAATACTGTGCCAAAGAATAATAGAGGAGGTATCTCACTATCTAACTAAAATATATTACAAAGCGGTGATAATCTAAACAGTATGCTATTGACACAAAAATAGACATAGATCAATAGAACAGAATAGAGAATCCTAAATAAACCCCAAATCATACAGTCAATTGATTTTTGACAAAGGGTATAGGACAATGCAGTGGAGAAAAGAAAATCTTTTCAGCAAATGGTGCTGGAAGAACTGGATATCCACCTGCAGAAAAATAAAACTGAACTCCTAACTCTCACCATAAGCAAGAATCAACTCAAAATGGATTCACAGATTTAAATATAAAGCCTCAAACTATAAAATTATTAGTAGAAAACACAAGGGGAACTTTTTTTTATGGAGGGGGAGGTTTTTGCCATAGGGCACGTACACTCGCCAGACAGACAGAGAGAGACAGACAGACAGAAAGCGAGAAATCACCCCCCAGGGGGGATGGCCATGCCACAATCCCTTCTCCGTTCTCCTCTCGGGATCTTGGACACACACGCACACGTGCCCAGCATGAGTTTTAAGCCACCGGGTCCGGGACATGAACCACAGTCGACTACATGGGAGTCCAGCAACATAGCCATTATGCTAAATCCACCAGAAGGGGAACTTTTGAAGACATTGGGACAGGCAAAGATTTATTAAATAAGACCTCTAAAGCACAAGCAATAGTCCCCAAAATAGACAAGTGGTATTATATTAAACTAAAAAAATTTTCTCACTGCAAAGGAAACAATAATTAGAATAAAAACAAAAATTTCAGAATGGGAGAAAGTATTTGTCAATTATTTCTCAGGCAAAGGATTGATATCCAGAATATAAAGAGAATGCTAGCATTTTCCTCATAAAAAAAAAGAAATGAATAATCCCATTTAAAAATGAGCAAATGAATTGAATAGACAACTCTCCAAGGAAGACTTAGGAATGGCCGAGAAGCATATGAAAAAAATGGTCACAGTCTCTTGTCATAAGGTAAAGGCAAATGAAAGCTACAATGAGATATCATCTAACTCCAGTTAGAATGGTTAGGATAAAAACACTGAAGAATGACAAGTGCTGGCAAGGCTGGTAAAAATGTAAATTAGTTCAACCTCTGTGGAAAACAGTATGGAGGTTTTTCAGAAACCTAAAATAGGACTTCCATATGACCCAATAATCCCACTCCTTGGTATTTATCCAAAGGATAGGAAAACATTCCATCAGAAGACACTTGCATTTCCATGTTTATTGCAGAATTATTCATAATTTCTAAAGCATGAAACCAACCAAAATGTCCAAAAACTTATGACTGGGTTGAAAACTGTGGTACATATATACTATGAAATATTACACCACTATAAGAAATGACAAGCTGCTATAGTTTGACTCAAAATGAACGAATATGGGAGACTTGTTGAGTGAAGTGAGCCATACTTTGAGCTACACATTGTATATCTCTAGTTGGTTTGTACTGAGTGTCTGCACTTTGTGGCAGAGGTTGAGAAATCTGAAGATGTAATGTTGCAGAGAATGGGAATGGATACTAGAGACTGTAAGGGGGGTGGTTGGTAAAGCGTGGGTGCTGAATGGTGGGTATGAGAAAAAAATAATTTAGGACAATTTTGTCTGCTTAAAAGTGTTATTTGTCTGTTAAACTAGTCTGCAGTTTGTTTGGGGTTTTTTTGTTTTTGTTTTTGTTTTTCTTTTGAGAGGTTTTTGCTATAGGGCGCGTGCGCTCGCCAGACAGACAGAGACAGAGAGACAGAAAGACAGAAAGCGAGAAATCACCCCCCAGAGGGGATGGCCTCACCGCAATCCCTTCTCCTCCATTCTCCTCTTGGGATCTTGGGCACACACACACACGCCCGGAGTCTGCAGATTGTTTTAAGAAAGAAAAATGAAACTTTAGAGGAGTTAGGTAGATTGGCCTGAGGTTACACAATTAGTATACATTCCAACTTGGCCTCCAAATCTCCTACTTTTTACTATATTACATCAGAGCATTTCATATTTGTTTTCAGAATTCCCTAAGGATCGGGAACCAGCAGTTAGTGTAATGGCTATGTCGCTGGACCCCACGTAGTCGACTGCAGTTCACTTCCTGGACCCGGTAACTTAGAACTCACGCCGGGTGCGTGTGCGTGCGTGCCCAAGATCCCAAGAGGAGAATGGAGGAGAAGGGATTGCAGCATGACCATCCCCCCTGAGGGGGTGATTTCTCGCTTTCTGTCTCTCTGTCTCTGTCTATCTGTCTGGTGACCGCATGAGCCCTGTAGCGAAAACCTCTCCAAAAAAAAAAAAAAAAAAAAAGAATTCCCTAAGGATTTTGCCTGCCATTCCTTATTCTTCCACACCAAAGAGCACTCTAAAATCTAGGACAAAATGCAGATGATCCAGCATCTTGGAATAGTCAAACTCTACGTCAGACTATGTGTATGTATATGTGATTATATTGATGTTTAAATGTGGAAAAGTACAAAATCCAGAAAATCATAAAGAAAATTAGTTCACTTTAAATTTAATCAGTCATAATCATTGTTCATATTTAGTGAATGTGTTTCATACAAGCATGCACATAACTCTTGCATTTTTCATATCACAATAAGATCTGCATAAGTCATCTTACTCTTGAACAAAGACACAACATTTTAAACAAAATATTAGCACACCTAATCTCGATTTGTGAAATGATACATTGTGACTGAATTTACTTATTCCATTCATTTAAGTCATGTGGGAGTCCAACACCTCAACCGCCATGCCACCTGCTGGTCCCCACGTTCCAGGTTTTTTACAAGTAGATCACAAAAGCTTCAGAAAAAGCATTTAAAAATGAACATTTATTGGACCGGCAGATGAGATACTGGTTACATCGCTGAACTCCCACATAATCAACCACAGTTGGACTCCTGGACCTGGAGGCTTAAACTCATGCCAGGTGTGCCTGATTCTGTGCCCAGAATCCCGAGAGGAGAATGGAGGAGAAGGGAATGTGATGTGGCCATCTCCCCCGGGGGTGACTTCTCGCTGTCTGGCTCTCTGTCTCTTTCTGTCTCTCTGGTGAGTGCACACACCCTATACCAAAAATATCTCTTTAAAAAATTTACATTTATTTATGAGAGAAATGTTAAAGTGAGAAGAAAGGGAAATGTCCTTATTCTGATAAAGTATATTTACCATAAATATCATATGTGATGGTAAAATATTAAAATCATTCTCTTCTCTGTTAGAAACAAGACAAGGATGACTGCTTCTTTCCCTTCAATATTAGTTTGGGAGCCCCATCCAGCACAGCAGGAAAAGAGAAAAGTATACACAAACACTGAGAAAGAAAAGCAAAACCGTCACTGTTTCCATTTAACTATCTGCATGGAAAACTCCAAAAACTGTACAGAGAAACATACTAAAATTATTATATTACTAACTAGAGAATTTAGTAGTTTCTAGATGTAACTTCAAAGTATGAAAGACATTTATATTTCTATATATTGACCATAGAATATCTCATTTTAAAAATTAGAACAACAAATATGGGACTCCCTTGAAGACTTGTCTCAAAGACTTCCTTTGTTAGAGATGTTCTCTAGAACGCTGATATCCTGGGAAAAAGAAGAGGTCATACAATAGCAAATAAAAGTGATCCTTTCCCTGCTGACACCACAGGAATGAGCTTCTATTTTGGAGTTGTTTTTAGAGGGAAAGCTGTTTTTTGTTTCTATTTTACCTTCACGTACTACAAAATGGCATTTTAGTCAATAGCAGGGTGAGTATGTGATGATGGTCCATAAGATTATAATAAGCTATAGCATAAGCCTAGTTATTTAATAAGCTCTGCTACCTAGGTTTGTGTAAACCTATAATGTCTTCACTACAAATTTCCCTAAAGACTCATTTCTCAGTATGTATCCCTTTTTTTTTTAATTTTTTTTTTAGAGGTTTTTGCTATAGGGCACGTGCGCTCGCCAGATAGACAGAGAGAGACAGAGAGACAGAAAGCGAGAAATCACCCCCCAGGGGGGATGGTCACGCCGCAATCCCTTTTCCTCCATTCTCCTCTCGGGATCTTGGGCATGCACGCACACGCGCCCAGCGTGAGTTTTAAGCCACCGGGTCCGGGACGCGAACCGCGGTCGACTATGTGGGAGTCCAGCGACATAGCCATTACGCTAACTGCTGGTCCCAGTATGCATCCCATTTTTAAAAGACTCATGAATGTATTTTATTTTATTTCATTTCACCTGACATTTTATTTTGTTTCATTTTATTTTATTTTTTACTTTACTTGAAAAGATAGTTGAGAAGTAGAGAGCACTCAGGACGTGGAGCCTAAACTCTGGCTTAAAAAGCGTTAAGATTTTGAAATCCAAGCAGGGATGGTAGAAGTTTGGAAAACGGGGGCCAGCAGATGGCTGGTTATGTCACTGGACTCCCATGTAGTTGACTGCACTTCGAGTTCCAGACCCAGCAGCTTAAAACTCACACTGGGAGTGTCTATGTGTGCGTGCACAAGATCCCGAGATGACAATGGAGGGGAAGGGATTGCGGTGTGGCCATTCCCCCTGGGGGGTGATTTCTCACTTTCTGTCCCCTGTCTCTCTCTGTCTCTCCAGTGAGCACACATGCACATGTGCTAGAGAAAAATCTCTCTCTAAAAAAGAAAAAAGAACTTGTAAAAGCTATCATCTCAAAATTACAGGTTTCTTAATTGCAGCAAGTAAAGCTATGAATATAACTCCACGGCAAACTATTCCTTTTTCTGCAAGTCAAAATAGATAGCCCACATATCCATGCAAATGTCAAGCGGAAGTCATCAAACAGTGGCTCCACAGAGCTGAGTGCTCTATGTGATTATGTGTGTGCTGTGCGCAGAGTTCCACCTCTTCAGGCTCGCTGGTGTCTCTATCAGATAGCTCTGGACCTATGCCTTTGCTCGCTCTTGGGTAGTTCAGTTTCCATTCAGGCTGATGCACAGAGGCAATCAGAAGTTTGAGAATTAGAAGATTTCAAGAACAAGGAGAGAGATTCAGAGGGAGGACCACAAAAAGAAACTTGGGTGGGCCTGGTAGAGCTCAACCTGGACTGGAAGGGTGAATGACTCACATACAATTTTACTTAAATCTAAACAACCCAGCCCAAGAAAATATTTCAAATGAAAAGAACCATGCTTTCTTTGTAAGAGGGAGAGAACTAATGGAAATAACCTCCTACCCCTTCGTTCCCTATATTTTTTTTAAGGATGTGGCATTATTATGTCCTCCTGCAATTGTGCAATAGGGGCGACACATCTGGCGGCTTGGGTCAGTGTCCCAACTAGGACATGGGTATTTTTAAATTGCCAGTGATCCTGGGAAGAGGAAGGTCCCAAGCGAAGAAATATAAGAACTTGAAAATCTGAGCTGAAAGAAAACAAAATTCTCTCCAGCTCTTTCTTCATCATGAAATTTGCAGACATTTTTCTAGAATCTTTCATGCAGTGAGACAAAGATGATCTCTGTAATAAGTGAGTGACCAAGAGGTGAAACAGAAAGGTTGGCCCTAAAGCCACCTAGCTGAAGGTGGAGGTGTCACTGTGAATTCTGAAAGCAGCCTTCCCTTTAGCTGCAGGATGCAAACACTCCATTCATTCTTCAGAACCCAAGTCAGGCTCTAACATTACTGTGATTTTAGTGAAGTCTTTTGTATATAAAGAGGAAATTTCCATTTGATTTTTCAAGATTAGAGGTTCTCAAAATACAGTTCCCAGACAAGGAGCAACATCCTCTAGGAATTTATTAAGAATACACATTTTAGGGAACCAGCAGTTAGCATAATGGCTATGTCGCTGGACTCCCACGTAGTCGACCGCGGTTCATGTCCCAGACCCGGTGGC
>NW_006159436.1:3103085-3105978 GCF_000334495.1 Tupaia belangeri chinensis | reverse complement strand
TCCAGTGGATGTACATGCCCTATAGCAAAACTATACAAAAAAAAAAAAAAAGCAATATTTGGGAATCCATTCCATGCTTACTGAACATAGAACTCTAGAAATGGGGCCCAGGTATCAACAGTCTAACAAGCTCTCCAAGTGATTCCAATACACTCTCAAGTTTGAGAACCACTAGGCCTTCAGTAAAACCTCACCTAGGTGATGGATATCAAGCTGAATTTAACATTTCAATGTGTCCACATTTGAACTCACTGCCTTGTAAGATCTGAGTCTTAATCATTAGAACTGCTCACTTAATATTTCTAGCTATCTGCTTTCTGGTCTTATATTAATAGTACAGTTATATTTCCTGACTCTCCTGTGGTTGGATGGGACCACAAGACTAGTTCTTCCTAGTGAATTGTGAAAGAATTATTGGATTCCACAGACGTTCCTCTATTCCTGTGTAGTAACGCTTAAGACAGTAGCTGCTCCATTCGTCTGGGTCCCAGAGCAAGAAGACATGGAAAAGGACTTGTGATTTACACCAAGATTTGGGGATTATTTGTTGTTGCCACATAGCTTTGCTTATCCCAACCGATATTACCTGCAGTAATGACCACATATCCTAAAATTTCTGCCAATGACCTTATTTCAAATATCCTGTCCCATTGTAAACTGCAGGTCTCAGTTTTTGTTTCACTAACACATGGTTTGCTCGTTCTATTCTGCACCCCCCCCACCCCCCAGGATCTTAAGCAGAGCTGAGGACAAGACAGGAGCTTAACTAAGCTATCAATTTTCCACAACATCCATTTTAAAAGACCGCTCTCCCTTTACAGCCCTCGTTTCTGTCTGTGAAACTCTGTCTACCACAAAGCACTCCTCATATTTGCCCCCCTCCATGATTTCTTTTCCTCTTGATAGTGCTTAAATCCAGCATGTGTGTCTCCTTACTTTGTTTTAATTATTAACTGTGATTAGACACTCCAAGGGTTCTGGAGCAACCGGGCAATTGAACATGTGTAATTTTCCTGATTATTTCCCTGACTCAACCTGGAACAAATAAAAACAAACAACAGAAGTCAAAGGAGGAGTGTTTGTTTTCTGAACTAGATCACTGTGGATTTACACCTCTTTCCCATTTGCACTAATGAGAATTACATGAGTAATTCCCCCACAGTGAACACAGCCCCTGAAGTCCTTTCAGCACCATTCTAAAGCAGTAGCAAGAATGTAAAGCTATTTTGGTGCATGTAACTAAAATATACCAACTACCGTGTAGCACACTCGAGCCTAAACCTCTCTGCAGAATTCAACTGTGAGCTCCTGGAGATGTGGGATAGCGTGTTATCTCTGAACCCTTAAGGCCTAGCAGAGAATCGAGTGCATTGTAAGTGGTCAATACCTGTGTTTTGTTGAATGAGTGAACGAATAAAATAAAACTTTTCTTCAAAATGATTCCACTATAAGTAAATACCAAATTTTGCTTAATGGCACTATGAAAGAGACATAATTATTAAATGTATTTTATTCAATACCCGCTCGTTTTTGAAGGGTTTCTGCCCTGACTAGAACCATTAAATTCTGTGTTTGCCTCGTTGCAGGAACCCCATTCTGCCAGCATCTCTGTCCACATTAACAATTCTGATAAAGGAAACAGCTCCTCTTTATCTAGATCATGGGCCTATGGCTACAATATTACCTAGGAAAATATGACAACAATTCTTACTACGTGTTTCAGTAAATGCCGACACACTCATTAAACAAATAAAAGCAATGGTAAACTAATATCTTAATCCAAAAAAAGAGTACTGATCACATTATTTTCTTAACCTACATTTACTCTCCGTATCAAGATGTCAACAGAGTAATTACAATAACGTTCAAAGTCCACAGTGCTCTTTGGTAGCCAGGGAGATGTCAGGGTTTCACCCCCAGGATATTCAATATTTAGCAATCTGACTCTGATTCTACTGTCCAAAGAAAGGACTCTGTGGACTCTTGTACAGAGAAAGCTTGGTGATAGAAATGGAGGAAATAAGATGCTCCTCCCCACAGCACTTTCTGGGTATCTGTTCCTACAAAGAACACTTTTCCAGATAGCTAAGGATATTTCAAGTGAAATGAGATAACTTGCCCACTTATCCTAAAACTCTTTCATTGTGCCTGAATTAAAGATTTGGTTGAAATACAAGTTTCTATTTTCACATGCAAATTAGTCATACTGTAGAGTAATTTATACTTTAGTGTGAATTAGTTTCCATATCATGCATTTTTCCCCTGAATCCTTCACCCACTTAGAATAACAGAACAGTAAGTAACTCGGTTATACTCAGCTGTCTTTGTCCTGCTCCCTCTATATCATGTGAGCAATTATTTTATTAGGAAGAGTTAAACAGAGAACAAAGAAAACACTTATCAGTATAACTTTTCTCGTGTTCTAGAATTGCACCCTACTGAGCACAGTATTCCTAATTGTTCTCTTTTGATTAGAATCACAAAGTAATAAAATTAATTCTGGTTTATTTGAAGCAAAAACATAAATCTATTATAAGAATACCGTGGCTCAATCTTAGAACCATGTGATGGTTGACATGGCTTCTGTCGGGCTAAGACCGCATGGGAGGCCCAGCTTCAATTCCTTGTCCACCCTAACAAAACCAGATATGGTGGCACATACCTATGTGTTAAGCTATTCAGGGTGCTAAAAGATTATTAAGTAGTACACATAATCACCAAAAGAGGATTACAACAATGCTCACAACCTGTGCTGTGAGGTCTTGGGGACCTCACAAGTAATGGTTACATTGCTGGACTCCCACATAGTCAGCTGCAGTTCAAGTCTTGGACCTGGCGACTTAAACTCATGCTGGGTACGTGTGTGTGTGTGTGTGTGTGTGTGTGTGTGTGT
>NW_006159436.1:3097243-3102294 GCF_000334495.1 Tupaia belangeri chinensis | reverse complement strand
GCATGTGCCCTATAGCATAAAACTCTTAAAAAAAAAAAAAACTGGTGAGGTTTCCATTACCAATGCCTTCAGGCTCTAGATGCCACAGCCTGTACTGGTGGCCTTTAAGCAAGGCGTACAGGAGTCTACCCTGACCCTCATAGTCAGCTCTACTATGGAAATTCTGCCTTGCTGCCCTGCCACTGACACTAAAGTGGGGTGTTTCTCGATCTCCACTAATTTCCACTCCAAAGTTTGGAGCACCTTCGCTTGGTGGACTTAAGCTCACATCCACCTGAGGGGTTTCAGGTCAACCAGACAAGGGAACTGAACGTGAGGTGGGCCATGTGGCTTCCAGCACTGCAGTTCAGGACTCTACTGACTGTGCCACAGAGGCTGAGCCAAGAACATGACTTAGTTGTTATTGTTGTTTTTAATATAGCACTAAAGAAACCTCAACATAAGTTGAAAAGTTGTAGACCTAACAATCTTTAGGGAAAAAAAAAAAACATGCAAATCAGATCTAAGACTTAATACATTTTATTTTCCTTGGGTTAGGATTGGTTACCTAAACTAGTAAATATACACTATGGTTTGATTGTTATCGAATTTCCTTTAGTGTTTTATCTGGTTTACATTATGTTGTTTCGGCAATAGCTGCAGGAAACTAAAGTAAAGAAACTTCGTGGATTATATACTAATAATATTTGCTTTGATGACTTTGAGTGAACTAATATACATTATATTCATAGTGGTATGCTGTAATGACACACAGTGATTGAAGATAAAAATAAATAAATAAATGAATATTTGCTCCATCAGGATCTTATCATTTGTAGGCAATAAATCCAGTGGGCACAGCACACCAAATCAGATCACCATAAATGAAATGTAGGTTGGGGATATTGTAGAGGGTATTCCTTCCTGATAATTAGGCTGGGAGACTTTAACATTTATTTAAATTTTGGATCAAGTACAACAAGGGAAGGTGCCCCAACTTTGAACTAGTGGAGATCAAGAAACCCTCCACTTTGGTGTCAGGGGCAGGGCAGCAGGGCTGAATTTCCACAGAAGAGGTAGCAGCGAGGGTTGGAATAGACTCCTGGACTCTGCCTATAGGCTTCCAGCACAAGCTGTGGCATCGAGAGTCCAAAGGCTTTGGCAATAGAGACCTCATCAGTTTTTAACCTGACTTGAGGTGTCATCCAGAGTCAGCATACATTTGAAATGATTTTGTATAAGAAAGTAAGTTTTAATTACTCAATTCCCTCTATGTTCCTCCTGGTAACTTTTCTTAAATAACTATTTCAGAACAAGAATGATTGATCTAAGAAATGAAGAGGTTAATATCAGGATATTATTGCTGGTCTCGAGGCAGTATGAGGAATGCCACAAGGAGTTGTGTTAACTACGGTAGAATTTCAGAATAAAAGTAGACATTAAAGTTGCCTAGACCAAGTCATGAAGGAATACCCTCTACAACATCTCCAATAGGCACCTGTCCCAGCTTTTACTTGAAATCTCTCAGTGATAACACACCTCCCTAGTCAGCCCATCTGGTTATTCATCCACACGCTCATTGCTGGGAAGTTCTGCTTGCTTACAAAGTTCGATGCCACTTAACGGTCCCACTTCTACCATGGGCCCATAAGGACCTCCAAATGATAATCTTTCAAATACTTAAAGACATGTATCTGTCATCAAAAAACCACTCTTGTTCCTACTACATCTCCCTTGAGTTATTCCTGGTGGCCTATGAGACCCACTTCCCTCCAGTCTTGCCTCCTCCAATCTGTTGATAATACATTAGTCCAAATAATAATTTCAGTGAAACATTTTCTAAAAAAAGAAGAAAAGTTTTATATAGCTTCTTATTGTTTTCAAAATAAAGCTCATTTTTTTCAACTCAGCCCTTCATCTGCTCTTTGTTTTTTCTCCAGACTCATCACTCATCATTCTTTACCTTTCACACAAAATCTATCAAACTCCAAACTGCTCTGAGTTCCCAAACCCATCTTTCTCTCCCATGTGAACCTTAATACATACCCTCTGTCTATAATATCCGCTTTCTTCACAAATAGATCACTCCTGTTTATCCTTTCTGATTCCCCCACCATTTCCATCACAAAGCTGAATCAGGCACCCCTTTTACAGCACTCTGCTCTTAATCTGTATTATAAATATTAATGCATTACATTACATTAAAATCATCTGTTCATCTGTCTACCACTAAAATGGAGCTCCATGAAGGAGTGGATTTGCTCTCTTGCTTACTACCGTATCCCCAGAGCATATTTCAGTCCTTGGAATATTGGAGGAGAACCATTACTTTCCATCAAATGATGAATCTTCAACCTTTCCTCCATGACTTAGCCACAAAAGAGTCTGTCATCCTGGTTGCTCATTTCCACAGCCCCATATATGTAAAAGTTTATTAGTGTTTATCAGAAAACGTGATACCCAAACTCAACCTTAATCCAAAGGCAAAGAAAGGAAGAAAAATCCTTGAAAAGATATCTAAAATTTTGTATGGCCTATGTTTCAGATCCAACTTCACCACTTTCTGCTTTTCTTACTCCGAGGCTACTACCAGCTGGGTCAGAATCACAGAATGTGGGATCCTACAATAGCAGATTAGTGGTTCTGCCAAACGTCTTTGGGAGTTTTTGTTTGTTCATATGGGAATTAAGGATAACTTAGTCATACTCTGTATAACATATGCGTTAAGCAGAACTTAATAGCTATTAATAAAATATTGATGCATTTATTTGGCCAAATATTTGGAAATCACCTGAACCATATCCAGATGGTAGCTTTATCTTGGCATTCAGTGATGTGAAAGTCATTGCTGAACTATGCTATTTATTATATATTCTATTGATTATTTTCTTCATGTGTTTACACAATGATTTTATTATACAGTACCTGTCTCAGACAGTGGTCCCAGAGAAACTTTTCCTTCCTGATGGCAGTCAGGCAATCTCTTCAATACATGTAAAAGTTGTCCCTAAACCTTTCATTTTCAAAGTCTGGGATTTATATGTTCTGCATAACGTTCTCAAGTTGTATATTGCTTAAGATTCATTGTATATTATTCCTCTTAATATCTCCAATTATTTTTCTCGTTATTCAATTTTTTCTATCCATCTTCATCACCATCAACAGACAGTCTTGTTTCTATAGTTCATTTGATCTTTTCTCATTAACATTTCTTCTATGGTTTTTTAGAGTTTTTGTACATATTCAATCATTTTCATACATCTTAAAACCTCTAACTCTTTGACAAAGTAAACATGCATAAAATTCTGTGACTGAATAACAACACACACAGAAAGGTAATTCTTCCAAGCAGTCACTACTTTTTTTTTATCATTTATAACATGTATAAATAGACATGGTAGTCACATAATCAATTGACACTTCCATGTAAATTGGTGATATGACTGGTATGAACACATGAAAGCTATGCCCAGGTGTACTTTGAGAAAACTTACCTAAGCAATTTAGATGATAGAAGGACAGATGGATGGATGGGAAAAGAAAGAGACTCAAAAAGAGAGAGGCTGAATTTCCTTTTACCCACTTGATGATTTTAAATGAACTTTAAGGTTAAGGCCTTTTTTTCCTCCTTAATTAGCATTCAGTGTTGGTGAGAGACTTAGAAGAAGCATTTCTTCTGAAGTCTAGTATCAGCTCAACAATTAAACCAACTATGCAGTCTTGGGCAAGTAACATCAACTCTGTAGGCCTAGTGCCCATATCTGCAAAAAGCAAACATGTTTATGAGGTTTTTTTCTACTTCCAAAAGCATATGAATTTGTGATACTAAAAATTACTCTACAAATACTAAATCATGCTTGTAGCATATATTTTTATCTCAAGTAAGGGAAAAGATGTATACAAAGGAAGGAGAGAGTGTGGAACAGTATGTGACAGAGACTAAAAACAACTGTAATTAATTGTTTGAACCATATTTAGTCAGAGGTTGGACAGAGGAGAAGAGCCTGTGAGCCTGAAACTCAGAAGTGGGATGCACTAACCAAGACAGAAGAATCACAGGAGGATATCATCTGGATAAGAAGACTGAATGGAAACAGTCAACATTTACTGGACAATGAGTTAATACTTAAAAAGCTCTAGAACAGTACTTATCACACTGTAAGCTTAAGATGTATATTTTTATAATAGGTTTATTTTTAGAAATATTGTGAGACTCAGACATTTTCCATAAATGTTTTTGATTTGTTGTTAAGGCTCAAAAAAATTGAAATGTCCATTGAATCATGACAATTTTCACATTCTTCCCTTATCTTCAGCTTTCCCAGGATAGTTGTGTCCACACATAGAAAAAAGAGATGGGATGGTTCTCAGAGACTTTTCTTACTTCCAAAGCGAACAGGTTGGTATTTGTGGGTCAGATTAACAGGAGTGAATGGGAACAAATGCTAAGAGGGCATGTCCTGACTAACTCTGGAAGGGACTAGAGTGAGGACATTCTGAGATGTTCTGGGAAGTCTAAGGGATTGCGAAGTAACATATACCAGAGGACTTCCAGGGACAATCCAGAGAAGGGACTAGAGCCCAAACTCCCTATAAATGGCTATGAATTCTCATTGCTCCTGCCCAATCTGCACTCATGCAAGGTGTGTCCAATAGTGCTAACTGGTGACTTAAAGAGTGCTTCGAAGGAACGTTAAGTTAGCAAGAAAGGGCCTGCCTGGACTCCTCAAAGGAGAATTCTGGCACTCCATGTTATATGTGAGCTGGGTGGTTCATGGGAAGCTGGAGCTGGAGGGCCCTTGCATGGAAGTAATGAACATTTTACTAAGTTACACGGTGTTTTCAATGGGGATTTGGGTTTGCTTTTTTTTTTTTACAGTGGGATATAACTCTTTCACAGTAGTATTGTAAGATGTGACCGCAAATTTAACGTGCACCTGGATGTAGGAATATTTGTGATCTTTATTGCAGATAGAAGGTTCGATAACACAAGAAACATTCCTATTAGCTTTTTTTTTTTTTTTTTGGAGAGGTTTTTGCTATAGGGCATGTGCACTTGCCAGACAGACAGA
>NW_006159436.1:3066945-3097055 GCF_000334495.1 Tupaia belangeri chinensis | reverse complement strand
CTAACTGCTGGTCCTGACATTCCTATTAGCTTTAACTACTCAAGGAAGTAGACAAAATATGCCTATGTCTGTATTTAGCAGGATATACTATCATACAAACAAGTTATCAATGACTTCACATAAAAGTTTGTATAATGCTCATGTCTCTGTTCAAGCTGAGGTCCTTTTCCAAGTGGTGGCTCACAGAGCCAGTGTGCATATGTCCTGGATCTGCCCCATCTAAGGTTCATAGAGAAGAATGAGGATATAGCCTCACATATCTGATAATAAACTGAGGGGAAAATGGCGTATATCAATTCAGTCTATATTTCTTGGTGAATAATTAATCACATGGCCATAACTAGATGCAAGAGGGAGACATAATACCTATTCTTACCACCTGGAAGGAGAGTGAGAACATTTGGTGTCCAGCCAACTGTCTTTGTCACAGTTCATGAGTTAGGAATCTCTCATAGTACCTCTGCCCTATGATAGCTATGTGGAGATGTCAACATCACTCATCTAGAAGAACAGCTACCATAAAAAACAGGGGTGATTAAAGAATCACACGTCATGTATGTATACACTTCAGGCTTATGTATATTTCCATGAATGCATATATTTTTCTTACCTTTGAATCCTATCCTACCTAGAGAAGGCAGTTTACCCCAGTAAAAGTGTATTTTTTAGGTCTTGATAGTTTTCTTGAATTTTCATAAAAGCTTAATCCAACCTAGTAATTTTTAAAGTTTATTTATGTCTTCCATGAGAGAGAGATAGATACCCCAGAAAGGGTCCCTGATCAGCAAGCTACCTTCGGTATAGCTGACCCGGGTCATAGGCACACCCATGCACACCTGACTTGCTCAGAGAGTTCCTGGGATACCAACCCAGTACTTTTCTTATGTGGGTCCAGCTGCCCAACTGTGGCAATACCACCTGGTCCCAAACCCAGTAGTTTTTTAAGCTACTTAAAGTCTCAGGCACTAATCACCTGTCCAATCTTCTAGTCTTAGTCTTCCATCACTTCAGCTTTCTTTTCTATCTGCACTATCAGGTTGCCTCATGCACAGCTTTCCACAGGCAGGGGGCAAAGGGAGAATGGCAAATCTACTTAGAGACGACAACACGTAGGTGGAGACAGGAAGCTATGGGGTTGATTGTGGCTGCTCCATAAATGGCTCAGCCTACAGTGATCTCCCCTGTTAGGGGTTTCTTAGCCCTGGTGGTAAGGCAGCCCTGTAGCAAATCTTCCCATCCCCATTTTTCACTTAGTGAAGGAAAGAAATGAGGATATAAACACACAGTGAGATAAAATGGTACTGATTTTATGCAGCAAAATAAGACATAATGAAAAAGAGACATTTGGAGATGTTAGAAGACCTTCTGAAATTAAAAATATGAGATCAAAGGAAAAAAATATAACTAGAAAGTTTTAGAGGTAAAACAGAGAAGATGCCCCAGGACCTAACTATGAAGACAATGAGACAATGATAGAAGATAAGAGTAAAAAGTTAACAAAATAGAACCACTAGCCCTAAAGCATAGACGATCCAGAAAGACAGACTAGAAAAGGAGAAAAAAGGAAGAGTTAATGGTATCATTCAAAAAAATTGCCAAGACCTGAAAAACATTTTTTCAGAATAAGAGTACTCCCTTATTACCTAGCAGAATCATGAAAATAAAGCCACACTAAAGCACATCAGAAACATCACTGTGGAATTATAAAACACTGCGATCAATAAGGAAAATCCTAAGAGTCCCAGAGAAGAAATGGGTTAGTCACAAAGAATAGTAATCAGAATTATCTGGGATTTTCCAAGCACAATACTGGAAACTCAGTTAAAGTACATCTTCAAAATGTTGGGACTAGAAGTTAGCATGATGGCTATGTCGTTGGACTGCCACATAGTCAACCGCGGTTCAAGTCCTGGACCCAGTGGCTTAAACTCACGCCGGGCACGTGCACGTGCGTGCCCAAGATCCCAAGAGGAGAATGGAGGAGAGGGAATTGCGGTGTGGCCAACCCCCCTGGGGAGTGATTTCTCATTTTCTGTCTCTCTGTCTCTCTCGGTCTGTTTGGCAAGCACACGCGCCATATAGCAAAAGCCTCTCCACAAAAAAAAAAAAAAATGTTGGGGAAGGAATCAAGGAGAAAAATAGAGGCAAGACATTTGAGGTACACAGAAATGGAGGACTATCTGTTGGTGATAATGTGAGTTTCTCCAGCTGCACTGATAAGTGTTTCTCCAGCTGCACTTATGGGAAGTGAGTTTATGTTGGGTAAATTCTTTTGATAAGTTGTAGCGATGTATAGTGATTGAATGTATGAAATAAATTAAAATTAAATAATGACAAGAAATTAAATAAATAATTCTTTTAAAAACTATGTTGGGGAAAACTGTTTGCTTCCTTTTAACTCTGTACCTAGCCAAGTGATCTATTATGTAAAAAGACAGAATAAAAATATTTTCATATATTTAAGATCTCAAAAAATGTACCTCTCATAAACCCTTTGTCAGAAAGTTATTAAAGGATATGCCTCACCTAAAGGTGAGAGAGTAAACTGCTCACTAAAGAAGTATTCACAGGACAGGTAATAGAAAATTCCCCTCCCCCATACACACACACACACACACACACGGAGAATGGAGGAGAAGGGATTGCAGCGTGACCATCCCCCCTGGGGGGTGATTTCTCGCTTTCTGTCTCTATGTCTCTCTCTGTCTGTCTGGCGAGTGCACGCGCCCTACAGTGAAAATCTCTCCAAAAAAAAAAAAGTAGTATTCACAGGACAGGTAATAGAAAATTCCCCTCCCCCATACACACACACACACACACACACACACACACACAGCTAAAGGAAGCTCTAAGATAATAATTAAGAAGGATCCCAGGATAACAGAAATGTACAAAGTACAAAAGGAAAAAATGAGATGTTGGATCTGTGGCTAGCCCCTGCGTGTAGTGTAGTGGATAAGATGACTGGATCTCACATAGCTGCGGCCAGCGTGTAGTGTGGTGGATAAGATGACTGGATCTCACATAGCTGCCTGGATTGTTCAAGTCCTGGATGCAGTGACTTAAAAAACACGTACACACAAACAAAATCCTGAGAAGGCCTGAAACAAAGGGATCGTGGCATGACTATTTCTCCCATCTCCCGATCCTCAGAGGCGCTTCCTCACTTTCCCACGCTCTTTCTCTATCTCTGTCCATCCTTCTCTGAGGAGCACACAGGACCTATGGCAAAAATTGAAAAAACAAAAAAAAAAGAGGCAAACAAACAAACAAAAATGAAAGATATAGAAAATAAATGGAACCATGACGTTTACTAATAACACCAGGGTGATGATGTCATACAGCGGAAATACAATGATGAGACAATAGAGTGTGTGTGTGTATATATATGTGTATGTCTGTGTTATATATGTATGTACGTGTGTGTTATATAACATATATACCTGTGTCTGTGTGCATGTGTGTGTGTCCATTATGCTTCTCGAAAGGAGAATTGGAGAGAAAAGAGATGGGATCAGGATTTAATTTGTATTACATGTTACTTCGTTCCTTTCTAAGATTTACTGTGTGCGTGTTACCTATTCAGAAAGTTATAAAAAATTTCTCTTAAAAATTAATAAATCTACATACTTTTGATCCAACAATTCTACCTCTAGAAAATTATTAATAACAATATATTTCTATCTGCAAATTACGCGTGTAAAGGATATTGATTACAGCATCGGCTGAGAGAACAAACGACTAGAACTGACCCCAATACCTAAGAAAGAAAGTCTGGTGCAATAATAAATTGGGTACCACTGCACCATGAAATACTCTGTAGCCATATAAACAAGAATGAGAAGCTCATTAAGTACTGGTAAGGAATGATCTCTAAGATATACAGCTAAGCAAGAAAGGTAAAGTAATACAAAAGATGTGTGGTGGGATCAGCAGCCGGTGAACTGGACTCCCACATGGCCGACCACGGTTCAAGCCCCCAGTCCAGTGCCATGGATGTGTGTGTGCATGCACCAAATCCTGAAAGGAGGATGGAGGAAAACAGATGGCAGTGTGGTCATCCCCCTTGGGAAATTATTTCTTACTTTCTCTCCAGTGAGCACACACATGCCCTATAGTAAAAACCTTAATAAAAAAAAAAAAAAAAAAGATGTGTGGTATGCAACAATTTGTGTGTAAAAAGGGGAATGTAAAATGTATATTTGCACTTTTTATATGTGCACACACTTTAGAAAGTTCATGGAAAATTGTGTTAAAATTCACATTTATTGGAACCAGCAGATAACATAATGGTTACATCACTGGGCTCCTATGTGGTTGAATGTGGTTCAAGTCCCAGACCCAATGGCTTAAATTCATGCCAATTGCCTATGCATGTGTGCCCAAAATCCTAAGAAGAGAATGGAGGAGAAGGGATTGCGGCATGGTCATTCCTCCAGGGGGTGACTTCTTGCTTTCTCTCTCTCTCTCCCTATCTCTCCAGCGAGCGCATGTGCTTTATAGTAAGAATCTCTCTCAAAAGAAAAAAGAAAAAAAATTACATTTATTTTGGTGTAAAGTATTGGAGATCCATGCATCATTTTTTTCATCACACACATTTTCCATGAATTTTTCCCTTTATATTCTGGGAATAAGAACACACAAAAAAGAATAATATTGTATGCTTATGACTGCTGCTTTGTGTGCTTTATAGCATTGTTAGTTTGTGAAATTACTTCGCATGCTGATATGTTTACACATTTATTTCTGTATCCTCCACTGGAATGTGGGCACTGTAGCAGAAGAACCTAATCTGATCAACTGGCATCTGTATCTCCTGCACCTAGTGCCTGACACATAATACACACTCAATAAATAGTTGTCGAATATTTGAAAAGAAAAAAGCCTTTTCTCTGACCATGGTGTGGTCATTTCAGGGGAAATGGAATTGTGATTACAAAGCTTCAAAGGATATTGCAGTGTCAAAGAAAAAAAAACACACACACACAGTCATAAGAAACTGCTAATGGAATAAAGAAGAATACAAAATGTCAGCCTTCACCTATTGGTAATTGTTACAGCATATTCTGTCTCTGACTGAATGTTCCACAAACAAGCAATTAAGGTAATCTTCTTCACAGGAGGTAGTTTGAAAAAGTCAAAGCCACATGTTTTGATTACAAAGCCTCAAAGGATATCGCAGTGTCAAAGAAAAAAAAACACACACACAGTCATAAGAAACTGCTAATGGAATAAAGAAGAATACAAAATGTCAGCCTTCACCTATTGGTAATTGTTACAGCATATTCTGTCTCTGACTGAATGTTCCACAAACAAGCAATTAAGGTAATCTTCTTCACAGGAGGTAGTTTGAAAAAGTCAAAGCCACATGTTTTGCGCAGCTGGGGAACAGCAGAAATACTGGCGGGAAAGCACACACACAGCATCCTGTGAGTTAGGTTTTCGTAGAATTTCAAAATAAATGTCAAGAAATGGAACACAGTCATTTATGAGGCACCAAATTAGATTCTTAGGTTACTATGGTTGTTCTGAGGACAGAATAGAAATTGTGAGATGTTACCTTGGCAATGAGATAGAGCAATCATTTATGGGCATTTATGAGGCTGTGAAGGCAGCCAAGATTTAAATGCACAGGTCACCATAAAGGAAACAAAACTTCCCAAGTGTTTACATTTTGTCCTTTTTGTTTATTCTAAATTTCTTTCTTTCTTCCAGGAGCAAGAGAGAGAGACAGAGAGAGAAAGCACCCCCAACAGGGTTTCTCGTGTGTGTGTGTTATTTCTCTTAACATTCATTCGCTGAGCATCATCACAGCATACAACATGCGATTTCCCATCCAGAATACTCTGTAAAGAATTATTTTATTTAACTTTATTTATTTATTTGCTTATTTATTTTAATTTAACCAGAGAGAGACAGAGACAAAGAGAGAGAGAGAGAAAGTGAGAAAGGAAGCCACCAGGTCCGGGACTCGAACTGCGGTCGCCCATGTGAGAGTCCAGCGCCCTTAACCACCACGCCACCTGCCAGCCCCCAGAATACACTGTATAGTGGCTTAATCATACATGTTATCATTAATAAATAATTTTCCATTTCTTGTAAAATTGTGTGTGTGTGTACATATATGTGTGTGTGTGTGTGTGTGTGTCCCCCATTTCTAACTCTGCCATTTCCCACCCTCCTCCCAAACTGTCTGTGGTATCTGCAGTTGCTTCCTATTCCTTCCCCCCCCCACAGATTTTATTGATTCACAAAATATCTGAATTAATATAACTACTTTCAATGGCAACTTCAGCTGATAGTTATCTGTGAACACACGTCTGACTTTAGGCATGAAACTGAGTAGAATGGATACACTATAAAGCAGCATCTAGCTGAGGCTAATGACAGCAGTAAGCTATACAGCCCCAACAGGGTGTCGGCACAACAATCCACCCCTAGCTTCCACCTGCCTGGATCATGGGAAAGTGTATGACCAGCATACTCAGAGGGGTCTCCAGACTTGAACCAGGAGCCTTCCCACGGAGGATAGCCTTGCAGGATGTTGCGTTTCGTCACTGCACCACCGTTTAACCCTGAATCTTCTATTATATTTAAAATTTTTAAATAGTGTTGCTAAATCTTTCATAGTGGGATAGAAAACCTTTCCCGTTCTTTAACCTCTTTGAGAGGCAGGTTATGTGCAAACATGCATACCTGCCCGGGCACCCATTCACCTTCTTTGCACTCTATCCCAGAACTCCGGGCTCTGACTTGGGCCCTTGTCTTCCCTTCTTTGGGGTCATGTGATGTTTCACTGGGCAGGTTTAATGATCTTCACAACGTGTCCATCTGAACTACCCCTTCAATGACCTTCACCATTAGAAACACACTGTTTTCTGAAAGTCACTTTTACCCATTGTAGTCATCTTTAAAAAGTATATATTGGGGCAGGCAAGTGGCATGGTGGTTGAGGCATTGGATTCCCACATGGCTGACCACAGTTTGATTCTGAGTCACCTGGTGGCTTTCTTTCTCACTTTTCCTTTCTCTCTCTCTCTCTCTCGCTCTCTCTCGCTCTCTCTCGCTCTCTCGCTCTCTCGCTCTCCCGCTCTCTGTTTCTCATCTAGTCAAATATTAATAATAATAATAATGAATAAAATAAATTATTTTTTTAAAAAAGGATATATCAACTTGAAATGAACAAGTCTGTGATTTCTAGAAGGCGTCCCTCCTCATTTCACCAATTTTTATTAGTCCAAGCAAGTATAGCAGGTCCTGTCAGTGACTGGCCCATGTTCCCTAACCCTTGATCTACAAATTTGAAGTAAACACCTGTGACTGACCCAACACTACTGTTTCCTGACTAAGGGAGTCCACTTAACCTGAGACAGCACAGGACAGAACTGCCCAGGGTCACTGCTCCTGGAAGCAGCCCCTAACCAATGGCTAGTGGCCCACTTCCTCATGCCTGGTTGAGATCACACTGCGGTATGCTTTACCAATACCCCAAGATCCCCAGCTGGCTCCCACTCCAGCTGCCCAATGAGATAGCTAGCTCCATAACTAACCCTTAATTCAGTTTTCTTATGCTCTTAATCCTCCCTTTTGGTGTTTCCTGGGACTGACTTTTAAATAGTCTACTTACAACTGAGTCCCTGTATCAGTACCTGTTTTTGAGAAAACCCACACTAAGACCAAAAACTACAATAAAAGTAAAATAGGGGAAAAAAAGAGAAACTTTCAAATACATAAAAAACACACTTCTATTAAAATGTTCAGGAGCTGGTCCTGTAACACAGTGTTTAAGTGCTGGGCATAGGGAACTGGATCCCACCTGGCCAACCGGGGTTCAAATCCTGGCCATGGTGACTTAAAAAAACATGCCACATAGGACTAGCAGATGGATCAATGGTTACGTCACTGTACTCCCACGGTTTGAGTCTGAGACCTGGCAGTTTAAAATTCACACTGGGCGCTTGTGTGCATGCCCAAAATCCCAAAAGAAGAATGGAGAAGGGATTGCAGCATGCCCATCCCCCATAGGGGTGATTTCTCACTCTTTGTCTCTCTCTGTCTCTCCAGCAAGTGCACATGCCCTATAGCAAAATTTCTCAAATATATACCGAGTGTCTGCACTCTATGACTGAAACTAACTGTCTAAAGGATACAGAAACGCAGTCTGTAGATGTAAATACCAGATATAGTGTGTGTGAAAGAGGAGGGTCTGAGGAAGGACATTTGGGGAGGGACAGAGAGGCAAAGCATTGATGGCACAAAGAGGTGTGGTATTACCTGTTGAAGGTATTTCATAGTTTTATCAACAGTACTGGGGAGAAATGTTCACCTGTTGAAATATCCATTTTGTAAGACAAATAATAATGTGATTGAATGTATGGAAGCAAATGAAATTTTAAAAAAAAAGAAAAAAAAAAAGAAAAGGAAGAAACATGCCAAGTGCATGTGTAAGCATGCCCCAAATCCTGACAAGATGAAGAAAGGGAGAAGGGATATGGTGTGACCACACCCCACTGAGGGGTGATTTTTCTTTCTGTTTTTCTCTCTCTCCTCTCTCTCACTGTCTGGCAATAAAAATAGTTCAGTTATCAGTGATACTTGCAATTTCTTCAGATCATGTTTTCTAAAATTCTATTTGTGTAAGTGTCATCTTCAAAACAACATCCTTCTAAAATTCAGTAATGATGTGTTCTCTTTTTTTTTTTAAAGATTCTTTTTATCTTTCTTCTGTAAGAAAAGGAGACAAAAAGTGAACAAAGGCGCCCACAGAAGGGTCTTCACACCACAATACTGAAACGAGTCTCAGCAGCCTGGATCACCAACATGCAGCACCTGGCGTGTACAGGGAGCCCACAGGATGCGAGCCTGGGACCTCCCCACGTGACTGCAGTATCACAGAGTGTTGTGCCACTGCTGTGCCACCTCTGTGCTACGGCAGCTGGCCAATCATGTTCCCTTGAAGAACTTTTCCCTCTCATGAGGAGACCACAGGTAACAGTGAATATGAGAGAGCTTCAAAAAGTATATGGAAATGTGCATTATGAAAAACCTATACATGAAATTCAAAACAATTTTTATGCCAAAATAAACCTGTACATTACATTCATTTGCCCACACATTTTTTGAAGTCCCCTCATATTGTAATTGGTCTGGAAGGGAATACTGATATGATTTAAAGAAAACAAGAACATGAACTCAAGTGACTCTGAATAAGTCGAAAGAAGGCTGCAGTGCTGGAAGCAACATGGATAATGTGGTCTACATTGATATGCAAACTCCTGTTAACATCCTCAGTACATGCCCAGAATACTTCGTCAGTGTAATTAAATAAAAGCTGTGATCCTTGCTATAATATATGGCACATTGTGTGTGTGTGTGTGTGTGTGTGTCATCCATGATTACTCAAAATCCTGGCATGAATGGAGGAAAAAAGATTGCAGGATAACTGTGCTCCACTGGGGTGTCTCTCTCTCTCTCTCTCTCTCCCTTCTTTCTCTAGCATGTACACATGCCCTCTGGCAATTAAAAAAAAGAAAAAAGAATATAATTCACTTTCCAAAATAGACATAAAATAGTCACTTACTCCTGAAAGCATTATTTTCAGCAAAAGTAATAGTCAAGTTTGAATATCTGTCATGCTTGAGGAGTGCCAATCACAGATGACCAAGTGCCAGGCAAGAAAGAACTTTTTTATACTTTACTACTATTACATCAAAATGAGGAATAATGAATTTATAAAAATGTGTCCTGGTTTGCCATCGTTATATACTAATATTCAAGCTATATTCAAACAGTGGCAACAATGACAAGAAAATTCACGGAAGTACTAATCTTCATTACAGCATTTCATAACTTAGCAAGTACTTTCGCACAAGAGGACCTTTTATGGGGTTAGTATTTTACACAATAAAGGAACTGTCCAGTGGAATTTATCCATTGTCACTGGCAGCCTGTCCTTACAACCCACACAAAACACAACGTCATGGCAATGCCAACAGTTGGTCTCATAGAATAACTTCTTATAACTTGAGTCGAAATTTAAATACATGTAAAGAGAAAAAGCTCTTTCCTGATTTACAATAGTCCTAATTGCTAGCTAATGCAACAACTGGCACTGGTAACATATAACCAAATAACTTTTTTTTTTCTGACTACTCCCATCTAAACGGATCCCATTGACCCAGTTTTTACTGCTGTTGGATGATATCTTGATCCTGTCCTATAGCATTTTAGGCCACTTTAGAAAATAATCAAATTGTTATTTTGCTAGGGTCTTATGTCCAGAGAAATTTAACAATCTCACAAGTTCTAGTCTAGTCCAGGTTAATCACCAAAACTTTAAATTTGCATGGTCCAGCCATGGTAGTCTAGGTGGTAGTGTCCTGATCTGCAGTGCTGGAAGCCACATGGACGGCCACAGGTTCGGATTCCATGTCGACCTGAAATATTCTTTATGCACACCCAGGATGCTTGTAAGTTGGAAGACAGCAGGAAATGTATCATAGCATGACTAGATTCTGTTAAAATAAACTTTTTAAAAATCCAGTAAAAAACACTTCAAACTTTTATTATATCCAGGCTTAAAAGTCTCAAATGAGAGGAGTAGACTAGGTCAGCTCTTTCACTCTTTCTAGCTCCATTCCCACTCACTGGCTATGGTCCTTCTAGTTTCGGGACCCTCTATGGATGGAGTAGATTGAATGGAGAGAGAAATGGGACCTGAAAAGTTCTTTCTTGCCTGACACTTGGTCATCTGTCATTGGCACTCCTCAAGCATGACAGATATTCAAAACTATCTCTCTTTCATAGGCTTCTGTCCTGGGTTCGTTAGGAATTCTCTGCTGGAAATCTCTGCCTGCAGGTCCCTGATTAGAAAATGCATTTTCCACAGCTGGTCACTTTAGACTCCTTCCTTAACCCCACGGGATTTCCCCATATCAGTCCCTCTGTCTCCTCTCCAGTGCTTCTATTAGGCCAGATACTTTTTAAGAAAACACAGACCTTGGGACCAGCAGTTGGTGTAATGGCTATGTCACTGGACTCCCATGTAGTTGACCGCAGTTTGAGTCCCAGACCCAGTGGCTTAAACTCACGCCACACATGTGTGTGTGAGTGCCCAAGATCACAAGAGGAAAATGGAGGAGAAGGGATTGTGGCATGGCCATCCCCACTGGGGGGTGATTTCTCACTTTCTGTCTCTCTGTCTCTCTCTGTCTTTCTGGCAAGTGTGCATGCCCTATAGGATAAACCTCTCCAAAAAAAAAAAAAAACCACACACACACATACACACAGACCATCTTTCTTTTCTAGGGACCACACCAGGGCCCTGGAAGGCATGAATAATTTGCCCTTGATCAATAAGTAAGTGGCTCTCTCCAGACCCAGCTCTGGGCCTGTCACTTATCTGCACATGCATTTTTTTTTCCTTACACTTTTCCTGGTGAGAGTCAAACATCCAGCCTTGTGTTTCCAAACCCCACAGGACATGAGACAGCTCTCTAATTTGTGGTGTTAAAACTTTTCCAATATAGTTTGAAGTGAGAGAGATAAGTCCACTCCCCTCCCCATGGGGATGAGAGGTAAATGCCTAAAAACTGAAAAAACCTCCAGTTCTTTTATACTCTCATTACAGATGATAAACTCACTTTGGTCAGACTTTTACAATCTCTTACTGTAGTTTGCATTCTGCATGTGTGCTTTAATCCCTTTTTCTAAGATATTTGAGTATTCAACATCTACTTTATTATTCATAGATTTCTGACTCAATTAAGACTGACAGCAAAGATCTTTTTTGAAGATTTCTTTTTTGCCATACTGTGTGTGTACTCAGCAGAGAGAGAGAGACAGAAACAGAGATAGAGAAAGTGAGAAATCTTTGCTCAAGGGGATGGCCATGCCGCAATTTCTTCTCCTCCTTTCTCCTCTTGGGATTTTTAGGCATGCACATGCCCAGTGTGATTTTTCAAAGCACCAAGTCTGGGATATATACCATGGTCGGCTATAAGGGAGTCCAGCACCCTAACCCCTACCCCACCTTCTTTCCCAGGTCTCCTTTTAAATAGTGTACAATAGTATATAAAATTTAATAATGGCATAATGAGAGACAATTATGTTTACTAGAAATTCTTAAAAGGACAATGCTACATTTGCTTGGAATAAATTTCATGAGTGAGAGGCTGAATTTCCAATGGTCTCTGATTGTGCGTAGAATCTCCATGCATAGCAAATATGGATATATGGTATTAGTCATGCTACAGAGAAATGAAGATGACATAAAGCCAATGAAAAGGGAAAGACCATGTGTACCTCTTCCACTGTTAACCCTAATTTATCTCATATCCAAAATGAGAAGATTTATGAGAAATGATAATAATGATAAATAATGTATTTATGATTAACTCCATGGGGCTAAAATGCACTGCGTGTATTCTTTGTAGAAATCAGGGAATACACTGATTTCTTTTTCAAGAAAGCCTGGGTAGAATGTGGTAAAAACACAACAGTGGAAGAAAGGACGAGTAAATTAGTCACAGGGAAGCAGAGCACTCATGGGGAATCATCAGTGTAGTAATGGGTTACAGAATTAGAATGTTACATAAATAAACCAGATACTGTTTTTTTTTTTTTCTTTTTGGAGAATTTTTTTGCTATAGGGCATGTGCACTCGCCAGAAAGACAGAAAGCGAGAAATCATCCCCCAGGGGGGATGGCCATGCCACAATCCCTTCTCCTCCATTCTCCTCTCAAGATCTTGGGCATGCATGCACACACGCCCAGCGTGAGTTTAAGCCAATGGGTACAGGACTCGAACTGCGGTCGTCTACATGGAAGTCCAGTGACATAGCCATTATGCTAACTGCTGGTCCTTATGAACCAGATTCTTTTTAAGAAAAAAGTTTTCTTTTATAGGGCCCACACCAGGGCCCTGGAAGGCATGGATATTTGCATTGGTTGGTAGAATGTTCACAGTCCATCCACACTTGCACAGTCAGAAAATACAGGCACCATATTTGTTCCAATAAATCAATCCTCTGAAATTACAGTGAACAGTATTTATGGTCATATATAGTACAATGATAGACCCCAGTCAAATACCTTCTCAGTCTCTGGTTCTGTTATTTTAAGTTGATTTTGGCAACTTTTTGACATCTCTAAACTTCAGTTTATCATCTATACAATAATGTATATATATAATTTATATATATATATATATATAAAGTAAAATTATGCTAAGAAGGTAGTTAATAATTGTAGAATTACCAAGAGTACAGTAGGCACTTAATAAATATTAGCTTCTTTTCTTCTTCCTTTGCGATTTTGACTCACTCCCTTCTTTCCTTTATCTCCCATGTGTAAAAGGAATTAGGTGGCTGAATTGAAAATAAACTCAGTAAGAATTACTGATATGATATGGCTTTCCAAAATAAGAATACAAACTTAGATTGCATTTTTAGAAGCAGAATGTCTGAAATAATGAAGATGATTACCCCACTAACACATCAATTTTTTCTTACTTCTGAATACATCACTTAGAATGGGTACAAACAATATGAAGCATGTATAAAAGAGGGCAAATGATGATGATTAAGGGCTTCACAATCATTCATTTAGGGCATTCTTTTTAAAAATAGGAATGGTTTTCATGAAGAAAACAAAACTCAGGGTCTGTGTAAGGAGGCTATTTAATACCCAAATATGGAAGAGACTGAATTTGACTTTTTCAGTAAGGCCCTGAGCGTGCTGTTGTACCACAGAGAACATTTGATGTAGGTCAAGAAAATTCCAGATGAATTCTTTCTCTGGCCAGCTGTGGGATCTAGACAAGTTGTCTTAATTTTCTGCCTAATTTATCTCATATGCAAAATGAGAAGATAAATAATGCTAGTGTTTATTTTTTGAGTTTCTAAAATTACCCATAGCAAAAAATATATTTTCCACTGAAACCCAACATATACATACACAAGGGGTCTTTAAAATTTTCAGGGAAAACTTGTCTTATCAAGAAACTATGGGTTCATGGGACCAGCAGTTAGTGTAATGGCTATGTCACTGGACTCCCACATAGTCAACCGTGGTTCGCGTCCCGGACCCGGTGGCTTAAAACTCACGCCGGGCATGTGTGCATGCATGCCCAAGATCCCGAGAGGAGAATGGAGGAGAAGGGATTGCAGCGTGGCCATCCCCCCTGGGGGGTGATTTCTTGCTTTCTGTCTCTCTGTCTCTCTCTGTCTGTCTGGCGAGCGCATGCGCCCTATAGCAAAAACCTCTCCAAAAATAATAATAATAGAGAAACTATGGGTTTGCAGGTGGTGTGGGAGTTAAGTCACTGGATTCCACCTGCCCAACTCTGGTTTGAATCCTGGAGCCGACGGCCTAAAAAACGGACCAGGTACATGTGTGTGTGTGTGCCCACAATCCCAATGAGAGGATGAAGAAGCTATTATGGCATGGCCATGCCCCCAGGAGGTGATTTCTCATTTTCCCTCTCTCTGTGTGTCTTTCTGTCTCTCTATACATGGATTTAAAATTTTTTGCATCAAAACGAACTCACTTTAATTCCATTTTTCTATGAACTTTTTGAAATCCCCTCACACATAAAATTTTATAAAACAAAATGCAGAATATGTCTCCGATACTCTACTTAATTTTGATAAAATTCTGTTTGTGCCCTACTACACTGAGTTTTATAACCCACTAAAGGGCTGGTGGTTTGGAAACTATTGAAAAATAACATCTAGAAAGTTCTTTCTAGCTCTGACTTTGAATTATCCTGTGAACAATAACTGTTCATCAGCAGTTTCTAGGAAGCTTATTTCACCTCAAGACAAAGACGGTCTTTCAAATGGTCCAGAATGTCCAAAAAAGTAATGGGTTTTACACCAGGTGATCGCTCCCCATTTTCACAGATACACATGCAGACATTGACTGACCATCTCCTGAGTGTAGCAGAATGGATTTAAACATTAGGAGGTTGGTTTATGCAGTCTTTGCAATCTCTTCCTGTGCTGAGCATAAGTAATCCTATGATTATCATGAGCATTTACTACAAATAAAAACTGAAAGTTAAGTAGACTAGTATTTGAAAAATAAGACAGCATTTTTACCATTATTCCTTCTTTCTGAATATTTTGGAACAACTACAAAAGATTAGCAAAGGATAATTGGGGAATCTGAGAAACAGAAGTTGTTTATAGCTCATCTGACAAGAGCTATTCCAGCTTTTGCCTATAATTTTTTAATGTATGATCCAGTCTAATTGTTTTTTGCAGCTTTGTGAAAGCCTTATTGGAACTACTGAAGTTACTCACTTGTTTAGAAATTAAAATACATCTGGGTTAGACCCTACTACTACTACTGATAATAATAAACGCATCGTAGGGTTTATGCAAGTAGTACCTCTAACTGAAATATTTTCTTCCTTTGGTACACTGGAATAAGACATTTTCATTCCTTCATTGGGCTTTTGACATGCCTAGGACCAGAGAGGAAACTAGATAAAAGATTTTCTGTTTAGAATTAGAGGCTCTGATATAACTTGATAAAACAGAGAAGCACATACACCCCATGGTGACAATAAAATTGAATGCCAAGAAACTTATTTGCATGTAGGAAATTAAATTTCTTGCTACAAGTACTAGATTGATTCAGTTGCCAGAAGTGAACAGCTCACAGATGAAATGGCCTTTGCCGGGGAAGGCCTACTTCTAGAAACATGTCCTTTTCTCTCGGAGATGCATATTTTCCGGAGGTCATTAAACATGGGCATCCCCAATCGCTCATCATAAGAGGAGGAGGAGAATGGCTAGACTACACTTCATCCAATAGCCTCACACAGGACTGAGACTTCGAAAAGGTGAATTCCATTTACACTGGACTCATTCCTGCCTTGTGATTATGATTTTGCAACTATGACCAAATATAACCATGAAGTATTCATTTTCAATTGGATCAGAAAGTTGAATTTTCATCAGTCATTAAAAGTGTTTGTACAGGGGCCGGCAAGTGGCATGGTGGTTAAAGGCGCTGAATTCCCACATGGCCGACTGTGGTTCAAGTCCTGGATCTGGGGGGCTTGCTTTCTCACTTTCTCTCTCTCTCTCTCTCTCTCTTTCTCTCTCTCTCTCTCTCTCTCTCTCTGTCCCTCTTTGGTCAAATTGAAATAAACAAATGAATATAAATAATAAATAAAGTTAAATAAAATTTTAAAAAGTGTTTGTACAATTCACTTAATTTCCAAATATTTCTCCTTAAGACATTTCAGAATAATGAAAAGCAAATTTATAGGAAATCTGGTAGGTTTTAATATTTTTATTTCTTCTCCGAAGCTTAGAGTATTTTGTAATTCTTTCTCTAAGCTTATTTCACAAGGAAAAGTAACTTCTAATGACATTTTTTTTTAATCACTTCAGGGGAGGAAATACACAGATGTAAGTAGGGCTATGACCATAGCCCTTGGTATTATGGCATGGTTGGAACAGCAAGAAACCCAGAGGCATGGTGTATCAATTATCTATCACTGCATAATAAATCATCCCAAATTTTATTTATTTTAAGCAGCAACAATTTGCTTAACTCGTGGCCAGATGGCTCTGATGATCTGAGCTAGGTGTGGCTGACCCGATTAGATTTACTCATCTGTTTACAGTCTGCTGGGAATTAGCTAGTCCTAGTTGACTTCATCTCTGTTCCATGTGTCTCACACTTCTGTAACCTATCTGAATTTTTTTCACATGGCTGAAGGCAGGATTCCAGGAGGGATTGCAGAGTGTGTAAGCCTCTGGATGTGCCAATTCGAACTGCCACATTCTATTGATTGAACATAAAACTAGTCCAGATTAGAGGGGAAGGAGAAATGGACTTAAACTCTCAATGAGAACAACAAAGAGGTCATGTTGTAAATGGGCATGAAAAAAGTTCAGAAATAGTGACTATTTTGCAAATAATCATCCATACATGATATTACTAGAAAAACAAGTGCTGATGTAAAAGCCAATGTATGCTCACCCATAAAAAGAAAAGTACTAACGCTTTCCTTATCCACTGGGCAGGCAAGTAGTTACGCTAAGCAAGAATGAAGTTCATGATCTGGCCCTATGGCCTAGTGGTTAAGAAAACATGATGCCACATGGCTGACCATGGTTCAAATCTCAGCCCCCGTGCCTTGAAAAACACATATGTGCATGTGTGTGCATGCCCAAAATCAAGACAGGGTGGAGAAATGAAAGAGAAAGTATTGCAGCATGATCATGCCCCATTGTGGAGTGTTTTTTTCCCTCTCCCTCTCTCTTTCTCTTTCTCTACTTCTCTTTGGTGAGCACATGCACCTTCTGGCAAATTAAAAAAAGAAGAAAGAAAAGAAGAAGAAGAAGAGAAGAAGAAGGAAGCTCATGGAGGCAAACAAGGGGAAAGATACTCCCTAAGAGCATACATGTAAAAGTGAATAAATTCTAGTAAAGAATATAGTTAGGTGCCTCACTGGGTTAGGCTACAGTTTTCTCAGCTCTTAATATTGCCGTGAGGGCTTCCACAACACTGAAGGCAACTGTAGGTTGGAACTTTGCCCCTAAGATGGCTCAGAGATGAGAAGGTAGTCTCCATCAAGCAGAAGCTGCAGCCCTACACTGCCCACCTCCCCCCTTTCTGTCCCTCATTTATCCTCCTGTATTAGTTTACTGTGGTTGCTGTAACAAATTGCCCCAAACATGGTAACTGAAATTCAACAGAGAGTCATTCTCCTGCATTTGTGGAGGCCAGAAATCCAAAATCTAGTATGATTTGGCTGAAATCTATGTGTTAAGAGTCTGCATTCCCTTCAGAGGCTTCTGGGAAGAATCTGTCCTTGTCTTGTCCAGCATCTGGTGGCTACTGGCACTCCTTGGCTTGTGTCCACACCACCTAATCTCTGCCTCTGTGGACACATTGGCCTCTATTCTGCAGTAGAGTCCACTCAAACAACACAGACTAATCTCTTCATCTCAAAATCTTTGAATTGATCACACCTGTAAAGTTCTTTTGTTGCATTTAAGGTAACATTCACTAATTCCTGGGATTAGGACATGGATAGCTTCTGGGAGGCAGTTACTCAGCCTTCCACAACCTCTTTCCCAGCTCACTGCCCTGGGAACTCTCATGGGCAGCACACACACTCACTAGCCACTGGCTGTACATTGTCCCTCCTCTTATTTAAATAAACAATATTTTTTTAAATAAGAGTTCATCACATTGATGTAAAGAGCCTAAGCCTGCTTTAGAAAACTAATAGCAGTCAGTAAACTTACCTACTTCACAATCTGGTAGTTACAGGATCATTACCATCTCAGAAGTTAATATCTTTAGGAAGATGAAGGGTCCTAACTTGGTAGATATGGAGAAAGGATTTGACTGGTATTTGTTTGCAAGGTGATCCGAGGAAACACTGGCAATAACCTGGGGAAATGAAAAAGGCTAGAGGAAGAGGCCAAGAAAACATGTGTATCAAACAGTTTTACTGTGGGTGTCCCAGCCCAGATCCCCCTGAGAACTCAGGAGGAGAGTGAAGAAAATGCCCCAGGCTGAGAGAACTGGAGCATGTATCTACCACATCCTCTGGGACAGCTCAGCTGAGGGGCATTAACTCTTTAGACTTCCGGCACTCTCTGCTCAGCCGTTGAATATGAACCAGCAGTCAGAATAAACCTCTCAGGCTGGGAGGCTTTTGTTATAACCAGACTTTGGTTTTTAGAAGTGTGCCTTGCTCAGGAGCTCCCCTGCACCCCAGCACCTGCTAAGGCACCTGACACCTTATTGTCAATTGCCATTGTGACCATTACAGTAACCTGCATTCAAATTCATACTCAAGTTTACCAACGTAATACTTTTATGTTACCTCATTTACTCTCCCCAGATAGAGATGAATATGATTTTAAAGGTGAGGCTCTAGAAGCTCCGAAGTCAAGACCGTGACCAGGATCGTGCCACACACAAATAGCAGAGGTGGATGTTGCATTCTGTCTGTGCTCCCTTGGTCTGGGAGAGGAATGCCCCTCCCTTTTGTTCCCTTGACAAACTCCCACCCATCTGTCTATTGCTGAAAAGATAGGATTTTTAAAAATCAAACACATAAATGAAGGTAATTACTATAAATCTAAACAGAGAAAAATAAAGAAAAGTAGAGAAAAGATGGTTGGCAGGAGACAGAAGGCCTTTTTCTGCATACCTGAGAGAGGAGAAAGGACTAAAATAGTGTAACAGATGGAAGGAGAAATGCTGGAATATACCACCTGTGGGGGAAGGTATTGAGAGATTTTATCTTACAATTCCAAGACAGAAGCCAGCATAAGAAATGTGGCCAACTTTAAGAGGGAATCTAAGGAAGAAGTCTGCATAATTGCCAGACCCTATACTATAGAAGGTGACAACTGGTGACTGATAACCACTGTTAGGAACTGGAGAAGCCAAGGGTGAGCACAGGCCTTCCAAGAATGTCCATTGTTGGGTGCTGGTGAGAAGGGGGCCCATTTCAGGCAGAGCCATCTGATGAAAACTGCTCTGAGTTGATCTCAGCTGGCCAAACACTGTGACATTTTATGGAGGGGAAAATTAGATTTTTCAGTTCCATCAATTTTTCCTGATATATAGGTCAACCAGAGAGAAATCAAAAGAGAGGAAGAGCTTTAAGGGATGGGATGATGTTAAAGAGGAGGTAGGAATGATGTGAGTGACAGAAAGGAAAGTTCTGATGGTTGTCCAGGGATGCAGGAATGAAGGAATGAGGGAAAGTACACGTGAGATGAACAGGTACGTGGGTCAGGTGTAGGAGAAGGAGTCACAGGTCACAGCTGCAGAAAGGCAGGTAGGAAATGAAACATGGCCCAGGGTCTGGGGCTCTGAGAGTGGAAGGGGCCTTCTATGAGCACTATCCTCTCTGTCATTTACTGGAAAAAAACCAACAGTTCATGGAAATAGCATGGTCCATCAAAGCTAGGGCTGATGGTGACTCAGGATGGAAGTTCAGGTGTCCTCACTTCCAGCATTGACCCGGAGCTAACAGAAGTGTTACAGAGACTAAACTTTGCAAGGTGCTCTAGCCGGGGTGCCACATACATATATCCCTCACACCTGCCTTCAAAGTAGTTGGCTTTTCTCTGACAGACCAGGCAAATAGGTTCTAGAGAGTGAAAATCCCTGCCCAAGGTGATGAACGTAGGAAGATCTGAGATTGAATCTGGATTGATGTCAGTGCACCAAACCTACCATCATGGATACTTGGTCCTACTGCCTCTCTAGTCATGAGGAAGTGATTAGGAGCCCAACAATCAAAGGCAATGCCAAAGGCAAGTAAAGATAAAGTGAGACATATCAGCTGTTCCTTCTCTATCTCCTCCCTCTCTTTCTTTTGCCAACACCATGCGTCTTAACAAAAGTGGAAGGACGGGGCCAGCAGGTACTGTGGTGGTTAAGGATGCTGGACTCCCACATGGCTGACTGCAGTTCATGTCTCGGACCTGGCAGCTTGCTTTCTCACTTTCTCTCTGTCTCTCTCTGTCTGTCTTCCTCTTGTCAAATTAAAACAAATAATGATAATAATAAATAAAGTTAAATAAAAATAATTATTTTTAAAAAGGTGGAAGGAAGCAAGAAATAAGTAACTTTAGAATTCTAGGATAAGCAACATGGAAAACACCTTAGAGACAAAAACTTTCACGAAATCCCACTGTGTTTACAAAATAGCTCAATGAAGTTACTCCTGCATTCCACACGAACTCATTAGTTAAGATTTTGATTCAGATCCAAATTGATCTATCAATTATTTTGTTACCTGAAAGGAATGAAAGGAATTGGGAATAAGATGCCTTCAATTCTCTTGAAAGTAAAATATAAAAAATGTGAACCTACCAGCAGCCTTGGTAACTACGTGACATGAAGTCTCCCACACTGTGTGATGTATAGCATCCTACAGCGAGTGATTTAAGAAAGCGAATGACCAACTGCTTGTTTATTCATTTTAAAAGAAATACTGATGCCTGTTAAAAAAGGGAAAAGAGGACCAGTCTGTGGTATCATGGTTAAGGCAGCTTGAGCTCACATAGCCAGCCTTGTAGTCCAAGTCCTAGACCCAGTGGCTTGAAAACCATGCCAAGGACTTTTGTGTGCATGCCCACAATCCTGAAAGAAGGGAGAAATGCAGAAGGGTTTGTGGTATGACCATTCCCCATGAAGGAATGCTCTCTCTCTCTCTCTTTCTCTCTCTCTCTCAATTATGTGTACCTTCTGGCAAAATAAAAAATAAAAAGAGGGAAGATAGATGTCACATCATTTCATCCAAACAGTTCAGAAGGAGGCCCTGGAAGGGACAAAATGAGGGAAGGTTTGTTTGTTTTGTTTTGTTTTGTTTTGAGCAAGCAAGATGGCATGGAATTTGAGGAAGGTATAGTTAAACACTATTCCTAGTTGTGATTCTTGACTCACCAAAACCTAAATCAGAAAATCAGAGTTGGAAATGGACTTCAAAGACTTCTGGGAAGGCAAAACTCCTGAGAGGTGTAGAATACTAACTGCTACATGTGCCGATGACCCATCGCCCTGATGAAAGGCTGTTCTGTTCCAGGGTGTCCTAAGGTGGTTGAACAGCAGAGGACAGAGAGGCATATACTGAACCTGATACTGATATTCCATGGTGGTGGAGAGCCTGGCTCATGATATGAAAGATTTCAAGAACACCCATCATAAGAATTCCTCATTTTCCTCCTCCAAATACTCCTATTCTCCCATCTGATAATTCTTTTTCTTTCTTTTCTTTCTTTCTTTTTTTTTTTTTTCTCTAGATTTTTGCCATTGGGCACATACGCTCACCAAAGAGGAAACAGAGAGACAGTAAGAGGGAAAGTGACAAATCGCCCCCAAGAGGGATGGCCACACCACAGTCCTTTCTCCATTTTCCTCCTAGAATTTTGGGCATGCACACTCACCTGGCATGATTTTCAAGCTGCCGCATTCAGGACTCAAACCACAGTCAGCCGTGTGGAAGTCCAGCCTTAACCACTATGCCACCTGCTGGTCCCCACATCAGATACTTATATTTATAATTTAATGATTTCAGCAGACTGACACTTCTAGGAAGAAACAACACCATTTACACCTCAGAAATTTCAGATCCTTTCCTGAGGACACACTTTGATAAAAGGAGAGACAGAGTCCTTGAGGAAGGAAATTGACAAAAAGAGGAAAAGCCTGTACACAGGGAAAGGACTAGTGCACCTTCTGTCAGCCCTATGGCCAGCACGGCCCCAGGACACTATTCTCCCAAATGGTTTTTCAATGCAGTAAATGCTCAAGATGTAAAATCGTGGTGTTCCAGGGCTTAAGAAAGAAAAGCCAGGCATGAACTCCAGACTCTATTACTTCTGCAGCAGCAAGAATGTTTTTTGTTTTTTGTTTTTTTGTTTTTTTGCTATTACTTCTGCAGCAGCAAGAATTTTTTTGTGTGTGTGGTTTTTTTGTTTTTTTGGTTTTTTTTACCAGTTACAGGTTACCTGTCCAAGAGTTTGGTTGAAATATTTGTGTTTTAATGAAACACAAAATGTCCAATTGGTGCATGGCATAAGGAGTGGGTGTGTCTGTAATACTGTCTGGGTGGGAAGCCACATCTCAGCATAATGTGTGAATTCTCCTGTGTAGACGATCGTACATTTGAGGGACAATCTAGTGCACACACATTCCGTAGGCATCTTTTATCCATGTCCGAAAGCTGAGCACTCTTGAGAATAATTTTTCACATTTTTTAGTAAAACTGCTTTTTAACAGCATGTGTGCCAAGAAAATAGAAATTACTACTATAGAGTAAGTTGGTAATATTTGTATTCAGCTATCATGAGGGACATTTTATTTTCCATTGCCAAGAGCCGACTACCTGTAAAGATGGTAGACAACGTTCTATTTCCATACTTTCTAAGTTTTTGCCTCTGGGAAGCACTAGGTGTCATCTAGCAGACAGAAGGCTCTGCTAGGTAAGATAGGGGAAAGTTTAACAGCTTGATATGCCTTGGAGAAGCCGTGTGGTGAAGATGGAGGACTTAAAGCTGAACCTGGAGACTTTCTTTCCCATAACCTTTCCCCCTCTTGTGGCTAATATCCTCATGCTAACCTTCTAACAAAGCCTGTTCTCAACAAGTGATTAGAACCTTATTATTCATATTGAAAGTAGCAGGGTTGAGGTGTGGTGTTTAAAGAGCCATGGAATCCCCTCATCTAAGTCTCTAAATAAAGCTACATCTGCCTGTCACCAAAAATCACCCAGTGCAAAAGCTCGAATTGCCGAGATGTAGACAATTTCTTAGCAGTCTGGTTTTGTTCAGTCTTCGTGATTTTGAAAAATAGATCAGAAAAATAGAGAGAGTCAGTGAGAAACAGCCACCAGACCCAAGTTGAGGATTTCCTTTGTGTTATCAGGGTATTTCTTATTGATGTTGGTCAGTAGGAGTTAGAAGGGTCAGCTTTTTATTTTTATTCATTTATTTTTCTTGTTTTAAAAGACCGTTTGTATAAAGTCTTAAATTTATGAGTTAAAAGCACAGTATGAGGCACCAGCAAATGGCGTAATGGTTATGGTGCTGGACTCCCACGTAATCGCCTGCCATTAGAGTCCTGGACCCAACAGCTTAACCATACATGCCAGGCACGTGTGCATGTGTTCCCAAAATCTCAAGAGGAGAATGGAGGAGAAGGGATTGCAGCATGGCCATCTCTGGTAGGGGATGATTTCTCATGTGATCTCTCAGTCTCTCTGGCAAACACGCATGCCCTGTAGGAAAAAAAATATATATATCTCTAAAAATAAAAACAACAACAATAAAAGACACAGTATGAAGCATAGAGACAGTAGAAACATGTGGCCCACTCTAACGGGTGCACAAAGGATAGTTGGAGTTAAGGGAAACTGAAAGGGGTTGGAAAGCCTCCATGTATAAGAGACCATTCCACTCCTAAACCTGTTAGGGCAGAGGTTCTCAAAGTATTCCCAAACCAGCAACATCAGCATCCCTGGGAACTTGTAAGACAAAGATTTGTGCATAAATACAGTAACTATAGCATTTCACATGTTTTAACATTTCTTCCCTTCAAATTTTTCAAATTTTTAAAATTTTTTTTTACATTCAATCATTCACACCTCCACAGCATACAAAATTAATCTTCCCAGCATAAATACACTGGATGTCAACCCAGTCAAAGACATCACCATACATGTTATCATCAACAGATAATTTTCCATTTTTGTGTCCATTAAATGCCTTGCTTTTTTCTCCCTCTTGATTCCCTTCCTCCTGCCTTCCATAGCCCAGCCTCCTCTCCCACTGTCTCTAGTATCTATAGTTGCTCTCCAAGCTTTTATACCTTTCAATCTTTTGATTTCTGCCACAGAGTGCAGATATTTGGTATATATTAAATGGGGACATACAATGCCTCTCTTTCATGGTTTGATTTTCTTTGGTTAGCATTAAATCTTTCATGTTCATCCACTTTCTGTCATATGCCAGAATCTCATTGATTTTTTATGGCTGAACAGTATTCCACAGGGTATATATGCCACATTTTTAAGCATTTCATTTTTTAAAGAATTATTTTGTTTAACTTTATTTATTTATTTAAATTTGACCAGAGAGGGACAGAGTGAGAGAGCAACAGAGAGAGAGTGAAAGTGAGAAGGCAAGCTGCCAGGTCCCGAACTTGAACCACGGTTGGCCAAGTGGAAGTCCAGCACCCATGCTACCTAGCATTCCACTTTTTTTTATTGTGGCATTATTCACAGATGCTAAGACATGGAATCAACCCAAATGTCCAAGAACAGATAAATGAACTGAAAATGCATGGCACCTATACACTGTGGAATACTACTCAGCCATGTGTTTTAACATTTCTAATGTCAAAATTTTTTAAACAACCATAATTATCAAGAGTAAAAGAATGGTTGAATGATTTTTTTTTGAGAGGTTTTTGCTATAGGGCACATGTGACTGCCAGAAAGACAAGCAGAGACAGAGAGTCAGAAAGCGAGAAATCAACCCCTAGAGGGGATGGCCACGCTGCAATCCCTTCTCCTCCTTTCTTCTCTTGGGATCTTGGGCACGCATCCAGTATGAGTTTAAGTCACTGGTCTGGGACTCGAACTGCAGTTGACTACATGGGAGTCCAGCAACATAGCTATTATGCTAACTGCTGGTCCCAAGAATGGTTAAATGATATTTAATAGAATATTGGAAGCCCATTTAAAAAATATTGTGTTTTCAAGGAAATATTTAAGCAAAACCAGTTCTCCATTTTGAAGTAATTAATTTTTTATTTTCTTAGATAAAGATAGATAAAGATATCTGAAAACATTGTAAAAAGTAGTCAAACATTGATTCTTTTGAAAAATTTGTTTCAAAACATCTACAACAGAAAAAAGAAATGACTTTTTACTTTTTGGCTAAAGATTCCCAATGAGGAAACAAACATATTTTTAGTATATGGAGTTTGTAAAATCATTCACACCTCAAGTCCTAAGTTTGACCTTGTAGATTGTCCCCAGGAATACCTTCATCAAGTGTTAGCATTAAGGTGACATGGCAAAAGCACAGTGCAGAGGAGTATGGAACGGATTTTGAGCTAAAAACTGATTAGTGGTTAATATCTACAACAGGGAAATAAATAAGAAAAAAGGATGTGTTTTCTTTTTATCAGAAAGAATAAAATCTTATTGGATTACATAGGACCTTGTTGATTGCAGATGCTGAATATTTGCACATTTTTTCTTGTTTTTTTTTTTTCAGAAGGGTTTACATAATCTGGCTATAGATATTTAGTCTTTTCCCTATCTACTCATTATTCTCAGTGGGCAGAAGTTCTTAACTGTAATATACATAGGCCCTTGTTTATTGCAGATGCTGAATATTTGCACATTTTTTTTTTTTTTTTTTTTTTTTTTCAGAAGGGTTTACATAATCTGGCTATAGATATTTAGTCTTTTCCCTATCTACTCATTATTCTCAGTGGGCAGAAGTTCTTAACTGTAATATAGTTTACATTTATCTGTCTTTTGCTACACTGGCAAGAAAAAAGAAGGGAAACAGGTAGTTTTTAAAATAGGAAAAGAAAAACCACCCCACATGGTTCTATAGAGATCATTTAATATGGAGAGCTAGTCACAAACGTGTTCAAATTGCGGAAAAACTAAGCAGGTGATTCTCAGGCAATCAGAGATCAGCGATATCAGGAAGGGGTTGCTACTCCCAAGGTCTGGAAGGATACAGGAAGCAGATATCCAGTTAACCAGAGCCATAGAACTGGCACAACCAGTAGGAGCGGAACCCATGTGATGGGCTGTCTAGTGAGAGCTGAGAACTTAGAAGAGACTGTCTGGAATGAGATGAAGTCACTGCCAGAGACACCACCACAGTAGAAATAGAAGGGGGAGCATCTTTCTTCCCAACCTCCACCAAAGTCCTGCCAGTGAATTCTATCCATTCAGCCAAGCTGGAATCTGGCTGGCAAAGGAGTTAAGCTCTAGAGTTTGCAGGGGTCAGACCCAGAGCAGAGCAGATGGACAGGAAGTATACCCAAGAGCAAGCTTTCTGACAGTTTGTCTCTGACAGTTAGTGCTTATTGGGTTTTCCTGCAAAATTCTTTTCTGTTCTGAAGGCATGAGTAAATTATTTTATGTTATAGCCTCAAATGTATAAATTTACCGTTCACATTTAAGTGAATAATTATAATCTATCACCTACTGTGCTAACTCTTAACTTGAGGAATAGTATTTCCATACTCATCTATAGTTAAGTCAAAAATTTAGGATTATTTTGTAAATATGCATGATGCGCTGGAGTATTAAGTATCTCACAAGCTACTTGTCAAAGTGTGAAGGCTTCCTCCATGTTTGGAGTAATTTGCCTTTAAAATCATCGAACTCAATGCCCTACACAGCAAGTAGGCGGGGCGGGGGAGACTTTTCCCGAATGTTAAATAGCTTCTTTTTAAGTAACATGACCCCAATACACAGGAGGAGGCCACTGAAACCACATGTCAATCATCTTTGACAACAGCCAGTAAACTATGCCTATTTGTAAGACTAGTGGGTAGAGCATTACACAATGAGGGATCTTCAAAGAGTTCATTGAAAATGAGTATCATGAAAAAAATGTGTGTGGATTCTCAATCTTTTCCCATTCAAATAAACTAATACTCCAATTCTATAATTTTATGAACTTTTGGGGAAGTTACCTCACAGCATGGGTTAGCCAAAGCTTTCAAAAAAAAATTTTTTTTTTGGAGAGATTTCGCTATAGGGCGCGTGCGCTCGCCAGACAGACATAGAGAGACATAGAGACAGAAAGCGAGAAATCACCCCCCAGGGGGATGGTCATGCTACAATCCCTTCTCCTCCATTCTCCTCTTGGGATCTTGGGCACGCACGCACACGTGTCCGGTGTGAGTTTTAAGCCACCGGGTCCGGGACGTGAACCGCGGTCGACTACATGGGAGTCCAGCGACATAGCCATTACGCTAACTGCTGGTTCCCGACACATCTGTATCTTATTCCCACTTTTCTGACTGGACCATAGTCAGAATCTTATTCCAGCAACATAGCCATTACGCTAACTGCTGGTTCCCTCAAAATTATTTTTCATTATTATGTATAATTCCTGTTCCTGATCTGAAATACACTTGGGATGTTCTCTCAGGAAACTGAGACAGAAGTGTCCCCCAAGTCCAAATGGGACCACAGCTTACTGACAGTCACGGGCAGAGATGACTGTGAACTAGGGAAATGATTAATCAGCTTAGGTCAGGTTCTCTCCTCCCCTCCCACTTCTCTGTCATCACACTCTCTAGATCTTCGTTCTCGAGAGTCACCCATTAGCAACAGCATGGCCATTTGGTCTCAAGTCAGGAACAAGCTGCTACTCTTAAATCGTGTTTAAACCAGAAATAAATATGAGGTACCGAGCAATTATTTAGCCTAAGAGCAAGCAGACTTCCAATAATTAACTGAAGATGGTCACTTTCATTTTTTAAATTTATTCTTGGAGTGGTAGGAACTCTCTCCACTACTAATTATTAGAGATCATTTTTTTCAGTAAATGCATCATTTCCATTTATTACAAAATCTCCTATGAAGTATACTATCTTTACTGTGTACATATGCAAACCAACAGAGATGATTTAGCCAAGAGTACAAAATTGAAGCTAAGCATGCTTCCCGACAATCTGAATTGTTTATTCTTCCTAGAGAGAAGAAAGAACAATTGAAAATTTTGTTTTTCATAATATAAATGCTTTACTTTCATCAGCTTAATAAATTCTTTAAATATATATCAAATATATATACATACACATAAACACATATAATATGTATATGGGCCAGGTACAATGCTGGGTGAAAGGAATAACTAAAAGCACCCAAAAACTTCCTTGCACTTCTTCCTATGCCATACTGGCTTAGACAAACTCAGAGTTCATTAAAAAAGGTCATGGTGATTGTACTTCCTAATAAGGATAGTGCCTAACACTGAGTCTTTTCTTTTTTTTTCAAGAGAGAGATTTTTGCTATAGGGTGCATGCACTTGCCAGAGAGACAGAGACAGACAGAGAGACAGAAAGCTAGAAATAACCGCCCAGGGAGATGGTCACACTACAATCCCTTCTCCTCCATTCTCCTCTCAGGATCTTGAGCATGCACACATATGCACCTGGTGTGAGTTTTAAGCTGCCAGGTCCAGGTCTTGAACCACAGTCAAATACATGGGTGTCCAGCAACATAACCATCATGCCATCTGCTTGTCCCAACACTGAGTCTTGTAAGTAGTAGAAACTCCTAACACCTTTTGAGCAATTACAATTTTATGACTTGCTTGTTTGTTTGTTTGGTGGTGGTGGTAGATACTTTATTTCTTCCATGAAAGAAAGATATAAGATAGAGACCGAGAGAGAACAGGAGACAAGTTCCTCCAACAGTCTTCACACTGCTATTACATCCGCGCCCTCAGCCAGTCCCAGCCAGCCCACATCACAGGCACACATGCACACCTGGTATGTAGAGGGAGGCCCCAGGATGCAAACCCAGGACCTCTCCAAGACAGTCCAGTTGCATTACCACTGTGCCACTGCCTGGCTCCATTATGCCCTAAAAACACTTGATACAACTTACTCATTAAGGTGGCTACCACTGCCATCACATTTTGCAAAGAGAGACCAGAGATGTTAACGTAACTCACCCAGGGCCTGGAAATCCAGTGGTTGTGGTCCAGAGGGTGCAATCTTGATCCTGTCTACAGAGCAAATAACTGAGGAACACAGGCAGTTTAAGCTGTGCCAGGGAGACTTCAGAGAGGAGGAGTTTGAACAATGTCTCGGAGGAGGAAGAAGTTTATTTATCAGATGTAAGGGGGGACGGGTATTACCAAAGGAAGAAACACCTCATACAAAGGCAGAGATGGGCACCATCCAGACAAGAGTCACCTACCACACGTGGGAGCCGAGTGCAAGAGACGTGGCTAGTTTGAACTGTGCTGTGCCTGGAAGTCTAAGGTATTTATGAACTGTTAAGGACTTAGTAAGAAAAGAAAAACACAAAATATCTCATCAGTAGTTTTTCTACTACAGGGACAGATGGTGGCACAGTAGTCAAGCACGATGCTCCCTGAGGCTGACCCACTTGGGAAGGTTTCAGATTTGCATCCGAGACCTCTCTGAGTACACCAGGCACATACCTGTTATCTGGGATTGGCTAAAGCTGGGAGTAGACCAGGATGTCAAGACCCTGATGGAGTCTCTCTCTCTCTCTCTCTCTCTGTGTGTGTGTGTGTGTGGGGGGGGTATTATGTTTTTTTAAAAAATTAACTTTTTGTTAAAATGATTTCTGTACTAATTACGTGTTAAGATATAGTTTAGATGTGTTTGGTTTAGTATATTAGTAAAATGAATTTCACCTATTAGTACTCGTTCATGTGGTGACTAAAACATTTAAAATAATATGTGTGACTCGTATTTGTGGCTCTCATTGTGTTTCTGTTGTGTCGTGCTGGCCCAGGCACCAGAAGCAGGACAGCTTACCCAGGGAATTGCAAGGTTTTGGTGTGAGGAAGCCAGGAAGTGCCATGAGC
>NW_006159436.1:3064157-3066138 GCF_000334495.1 Tupaia belangeri chinensis | reverse complement strand
AACCTGCCACCTGAGACATGGAAACAGTGTGGGGGGAGAAATAATAAGCTTGATTGCACGTGTGTTCGGTGAGTCTTCTCATATAATCATGTAGAGATGCTCATTAGGCAACAGAAAACACAGTTACAGAATTTGGGAGCAAGATCCAGGCTGATGACATAGGTTTGGGTGTCAAACTTCTTCAATTTTTTTTTTAAGTGGAGGTTTTGAGAAGTTTTAATCATACAATTATAAAGTATGAAGAAACATAAGAGCCAGGTACAGAATCTCATTAAAGGGAGGGTAAGAGGGACAGGAGTGGAGAGAAGCATCTATTTTTTGAGAGACTTTTAGAAGAAAGGATAAAAGTGAGTGAGAATACTTAGAAGGCATCAAGATAGCCTGGAGAGAGTGCACTCACAGAACCTAGCAAGTAAATAGATTTGAAAAGGAAAGTATGGACCAGCTGCTGAGAGAGTGGTTAAGATGGCTGGATCTGACATATGTAGTTCAAATCTCAGACCATGTGGCTTAAGAAACACACCAGGGACGTGTGTCTGTGCCCATAATCCCTACAGGAGATATGGAGGACAAGACATTGTGGCATGGCATCCATGGGAGGAGCTTCCTCATTTCTCTCTCTCTCTACCTCTCTCTTTTTCACTCTCTTTCTCTCTCTGATATCTGGGAAATGCACGAGCCCTCTAGCAAACTCGGGGAGAGGAGATAAAAAGAAAATTGTGCATAGGGTCAAATACCTGATAAAATTACATAGGTTAATTAGATAGGCTCTGAGAAGGGGTCACGGGCCTTAAGAAACTTTAGGATGAGTGATTTGGGAGCACCGTGGGAATGGAAGCCAGACTACCATGGACTGAGAGACAAGAGGAAATATGTCCAGCTTGAGAAGGAAAGGTCAGAGGGAGGTGTGAGACCATTTTTAATACAGAAGTCACTATTTATTTCTTACAGACAAGGATCCAGCACAGAGGAGATGTGGAGGAGGAGGGACACCTCCCCAGGATGGGACATGGAAAGAGGACAGGATTCATGCACATGACGAGAAGTGTGTGGCCAGAGGACTCTCACATCTGGAAGCTCTCTCACCAGGGAACCTGCTTTAGAAGGGCTGGTGGGTGTGTGGACAGTTTGAGGCTTTAGCCTACAGGTTTCAAAATCTTTATAAGCAAGAAAGCCAGAACCACTAGAGATTTACTGTTTAACATTCTAAAGTCTCAGCACCTTTATTTTGCCCTGTTTGTCATTAGACTATAAATATTTCTGGCCCTCTAGCCTTGGACTAGTTTTTTGGCAAACCTCTCACCAGGCCTCTATTTTAGTAACACTCACACCTTGCACACCTCAGTATCTGAGTTATGTGTACCTCGGTCTCACAGACTTCAAAGGGCGCTTCAAACATAGGAGAGATGCATTGAAAGTTGGTGTGAAAGTAGGAGAGTTGTTGCAGGACGTTGCCACAAACCTCTGGGACTCAGAGTCTAGGAACCTCTGAAGGTTTCTATTATCATGAGGACAAAGGATGTGAGAAGGAAGAGGCCAAACATCACTGAAACTTCGTTTAACTTCTTTATGTGAACCATGTGTTTACAGAGAAATGGTGAGAAAGTGATCCCGCACACAAAGTCTTAGGGAGAGAAAGCCCAGAAATAGACCCGGTTGTCTGTACAGAACTTTACTATATACTACATGTGGGGAAGGAAGGACAACAATGAAAAATCAGTCTTTTGAAGGAGGAAAGCTCCTTCTCGGCTTTATTCTCTGCTGAAAAATAGATTCCAGAAGAATAAAAAAAATTTCACCATGAAAAAGGAGTCATAGGGAACCAGCAGTTAACGTAATGGCTATGTCGCTGGACTCCCACATAGTCGACCGCGGTTCGCGTCCTGGACCCGGTGGCTTAAAACTCATGCCGGACGCGTGTGCGTGCGTGCCCAAGATCCCGAGAGGAGAATGGAGGAGAAGGGATTGCGGCGTGACCATC
>NW_006159436.1:3062840-3063463 GCF_000334495.1 Tupaia belangeri chinensis | reverse complement strand
AATGGAGAAGAAGGGATTGCGGCATGGTCATCCCCCCTGAGGGGTGATTTCTTGCTTTCTATCTCTCTGTCTCTCTCTGTCTGTCTGGTGAGCACACATGCCCTATAGCAAAAAAAAATAAAAATTAAAAAAATTAAAGAAACCTCTCTGAAAAAAAAGAATGCTCTAGCCCTTCTGAAGGGTTAGCCAACTATATTAAAGCAGGTAATTTCTCCGAAAAAAAAGAATGCTCTAGCCCTTCTGAGGGGTTAGCCAACTATATTAAAGCAGGTAATTATAAAAGATATATAGTCGATATCCTTCCACCCAGTAAACCCACTGTTAGGAATTTGCTCTCGAGAGAACAATGCACAAGAATGGTTGCTGCAGTATTGTTTATAATAATAAAAAGTTGAAACAAATTATGTGTCTACTGATGGGGAGCAACTTATATAAATCGTATATTGAGTTGACAGAAAAGTCGTGACACAGTTTTGCATAAAAAAAACATAAAAAAATGCATCATGACTTTTTCAACAATCCAATATACAATTTATATGAGTTGTTCCCAATCATAAGTGTGTGTGTGCATGTGTGTGTGTGTGTGTGTATGTGTGTGTATGTGTGTGTGTGTGTATGTGTGT
>NW_006159436.1:3037195-3062813 GCF_000334495.1 Tupaia belangeri chinensis | reverse complement strand
GTGTGTATGTGTGTGTGTGTGTGTGTGTGTGTGTGTGTATGTGTGTGTGTGTGTGTGTGTGTGTGTGTGTGTAAGTTGGATTTGGATCTGGCATGTCTGAATGCAGACCCAGGTGCTTGAGAAACATACCAACTGCCTGTGCATGTTTGCTCAAAATTCCAAAACAAGAGAGAAATGGAGGAAAAGGTGCTGTGGCGTGACCACACCTCATTGGAGCTGTGCTTTATTCATTTTGCCTTTCTCTCTTTCTGGCTCTTACGAGTGAACACAAATACTCTCTGCCAAAATCCTTAAACAAATCATGATGGGGACCAGCAGGTGGTATGGTGGTTAAGATGCTGGATTCTCACATGGTCAACTGCAGTTTGAGTTCTGGACCCAGTGACTTTTATTTGTTTTTTTTTTTTTGAGAGGTTTCTGCTATAGGGCGCGTGCACTTGCCAGAAAGAGAGAGACACCGAGAGACAGAAAGAGAGAAATCACCCCCCAGTGGGATGGCCACACCACAATCCCTTCTCCTCCATTCTCCTCTCGGGATCTTGGGCATGCACACACATGTGCCCGGCGTGAGTTTAAGCCACCGGGTCCGGGACTCGAACCGTGGTCGACTACATGGGAGTCCAGTGGCATAGACATTATGCTAACTGCTGGTTCCTGGACCCAATGGCTTTAAAATCACACTGGACATATGCACATGTGTGCCCAAAACCCAGAGAGAATAAATTGTGTCTTTGCCATAGCCCCTGGGTAGTGATTTCTCACTTTTTCTCTCTCTCTGTCTCTTGTCAGCAAGTGCAAGTGCCATGGAGAAAGAAAAAAAAAAAAGTAAAACAAAAAAAGACATGATGCTGAATATAGATCAATTTATTCCTTGAAAAGATAGTCATGATATAATGTGTAAACAATCGATTTACAAAGAAGAAAGCATATGATCGTATTTACATGAAAGTTCATACATACACACTAGAGAAAGATGATGTCTAGAAGAATGCTCAATAAACAAGCCATGTTCATCTCTGAGCCATGGGATTAGAGGCTGTTTACTTCTTAGAAGTTCTATAGAACCAATAATCATACACCAAGCAGAATTTGACACTTAAGTACATAGAAACATACATTACTGACGTTTTTGAGACCAAAACTTCAAATGGAAATAATTTCAAAGTAGAGGGGGAAAATGCCAGCAAAATCCTGGTAGAAAATAAAAGAGAGAGTTTATAAAAAATCCTGGTAGAAAATAAAGGAGAGAGTTTATAAGCAAAGTAGAAAAGTTCAGGTTAAGTTTCTTTTTTTTTTTTTTTTTGAGAGAGAGGTTTTTGTTATAGGGCGCGTGCACTCGCCAGACAGACAGAGACATAGAGACAGAAAGCTAGAAATCACCCCCCAGGGGGGATGGCCACGCCGCAATCCCTTCTCCTCCATTCTCCTCTCAGGATCTTGGGCACGCACGCACACGCGCCCAGCGTGAGTTTAAGCCACTGGGTCCGGGACTCGAACCGCGGTCGACTATGTGGGAGTCCACCGACATAGCGATTACGCTAACTGCTGGTCCTGGGCTAGAGCATTCTTTATTTCCATTTGTCAGTACAGTTTATAAATATTGGATTGTATCACTATTTTTAAAACTTTATTGGTGAAAAAATCCTTATTAAGTTTCTTTGAAGCTGATAGGAGTCTATCTCAAACTGGTCACAACAGGGGTTAAAACTAGAAATAGAGGAGATCAACAGGATTCAGGTGGTGCAAACATAAAACCTGATACAGTCTATCCGTTACACCCTATGTCCACTCAAGCACTCCAAAATCACAACATGAGTGTTGCACTTTTATCAGAATAAGAGAATCTTACGGGACCAGCAGATGGCATAATGATTGTATCACTGGACTCCCACATAGTTGACTGCAGTTCAAATTCCAGACCCAGTAGCTTAAAACTCATGCTCAGCGCATGTGCGTGCATACCCAAAATTCCAGATGGAGACTACAGGAGAAGGCATTGTGGCATGGCCATCCCCCTTTAGGAGGTGATTGCTTGCTTTCTGTCTCTCTATATCTCTCTGTCTCTCTGGCAAGTGCATGTGCCCTATAGCAAAAATCTCTCCAAAATATAAATAAATAAAGCTACTATGAACTTATGTGAATCTGGACTTTTGTGTCTTCAGGTAAAAAATCCAGAATGTTTAGGTAATAAGTCATGTAAGAGTTCTATTGTATAAGTCATTGGTTTACCAACATGGATAACTTTCTTACCCTCCAATCAGCAGCACATGAGAATTCTAATTCTCTGTGTCCATATGCTCGAATGTTATAGTTTGTTGTTTAAGTTTTAGCTATTCTAGAAAATGTGCGATAGTACCTGATGATAATTTTTCTGTGACTAGTTATGTTGAGCACATGTTCATTTACTCATTGATCATTCATGTATGTTTTTTAGTGAAGAGTATTCAAGTCTTCTGATAATTTTTTAATGAGGATATTTATCTTTCTATAATTAAATATAGGAGTTCTTCATATACTTTAGATACAGTCTCATTAAATATGTATCTATTATGAGACATTTTATAGTCTCTAGCTGACTAGCAATGTTCTTGATGACATCAATTATTGAGTACAGATTTTCCTCTAACAGAGTTCCATTTATCAATTTTTGGCTTGTAGGATTACTATTTTCTATTTGTAATCCTTGCCAAGATTGATAAATAAGGACTGGATTTATTCACCTGCCTGAATTAACTGTAAAGTACACAAAATAAATGACACAACAATATTCAAGACACTGGACATCAGACAACAAAAAGTAGTCCCTGAGAGATAGGAAACTCTGAGAGTTCTAGGACTACCCCATGTTAATGCCTTGCAAGAGTTTCTTGGAACAAAGGTACAAAATATTTTTAAAACTATTTAGAAAATATAAGCTAGCAATATAAAACAAGGATAACACATCATAACCAAATGAAGTTTATTGAAAGAATGTAAGATTAGTTTATCATCTGAAAAGCAATCAATGTAATTAGCTATATGAACAAACGAAAAAAGGGACCAGCAGATGCCATAGTGGTTAAGGTGCTGCACTCTCACAAGGCCAACCACTGTTCAAGTCCCAGACCTGGCATCTTGAAAATCATGCTGGGTGTATGTGCATGTCTAAAATCCCAAGAGGAGAATGGAGAAGAGATTTGGATGTGGTCATCTCCTCTGGAGAGTGTTTTCTCACTTTCCCTCTCACTGTTTCTCTCTGTATCTCTCCTCTCTGTTGAGCACATATGCCCTGTGGCAAAACCCTTTTAAAAATTTTAAAAAGCAAGCTAAAAAATAAGTATTATCATCTCAACAGAAGCAGAAAAGTCATTTGCCAAATATCTACTCAATATATACTCTTGATAAAAACCTTCATTAAACCAGGAAAAAAAGAAATATCCTCAAACTAATGAAAGACATTTATAAAAAATTTAAAGCTAGCTTCATTCTTTTTCTTTTTTTCCATTTTTTGCCATAGGGTATGTGTGTTCACCAGAGAAAGCCAGAAAGAGATGGAAAGTGGTAAATCACCCTCCAGGGGGGATGACCATGCCACAATCCCTTCTCCTCTATTCTTTTCTCGGGATTTTGGGCATGTAGGCACACATCTCTAGCACGCTTTTCAAGTCACCAGGTCCAGGACTCAAACCATGGAGTTGGCCATGTGGGATCCAACATCTTAAGCAGAACATCACCTGCTGGCCCCATGGCAAAACGCTAGTCAGCATGGTACTATAGCCAGCAATCAGCAATTGAAAATTATAGTTAACAATAAACACCACTTACAGTAGCATCAAAATGTCTGAAATATAAAACACAGAAAGGATATGTCTGAGTCTGACCCAATACATGAAATATTTGTACATGGACCAACAAAACTTTCCCAAGGTAAATTAAAAAGACCTAAATAAATGGTGGAATATATCATGTCTATACATGAAATATTTGTACATGGACCAACAAAACTTTCCCAAGGTAAATTAAAAAGACCTAAATAAATGGTGGAATATATCATGTCTCTGGGCCAGAAGCCTCAAACTTATTATCAATTATCCCTCTATTTATTATGTCCCCATATTCAGGTTGGTGCAAAAGTGATTGTGGTTTTGAACCAAGAATTTAAAATCATTATGGCTTGCTCAAACACAGTTTCATTCATCAAAATAGGAACCATTACAACCAAACATGTTTGCCAACAACAATTAAGTTTGTTTATTCTTATTGTATAAAAATCCATTCTTCAGGACTCAAAAAACTCTTGGAAAGCATCTTCTGCATCCTGCTGGTTGTGGAAGCATTTTCCCTGCAAAAGGTGTCGAGATGCTTGAAGAAGTGGTAGTTGGTTGGCGAGAGGTCAGGTGAATATAGCAGATGAGGCAAAACTTTGTAGGCAAATGCATTCAACTTTTGAAATGTTGGTTTTTCCACGTGCAGTCAGGTGTTGTGGAGAACAATTGGGCCCTTTATGTTGACCGACGCTGGTTGCAGGCATTGCAGTTTTCAGTACCTCTCACTGATTCACTGAGCACGTTTCTCAGATATAATGGTTTCAATGGGTTTCTGAAAGCAGTACTGGATAAGACTCCACCAAATAATGACCATGACCTTTTTGGGGGTCAAATTTGGCTTTGAGAAGTCCTCTCAGTGCAACCACTGAGCTGATCATCACTGGTTGTCTTATGAAATCCACTTTTCATCACGTGTCACAATCCAATCAAGAAATGGTCCATTGTTGTGTAAAATAAAAGAAGATGACACTTCAGAACAACAATTGTTTTTTCAGTCAGCTCACTTACCAAGCTTTTTTATTTTTCCAATTTGTTTCCAATGCCAAACAACCATAGAATGGTCAGTGTTAAGTTCTTTGACAAACTCTCCATTTCATGTAGTTTTAAGAGGATCAGTTTTGATGATTGCTCTCAGTTTGTTGTTTTCTACTTCCAATGGCCTGCCACTATGCTCCTAATCTCCAAGGCTCTTGTCTCCTTTGCAAAACATGAACTGCACTATACCTCGTTAGCATTTCATGGACCAAATGTGTTATTGATGTTGCAAGTTGTCTTTGCTGCTTTATGACTTATTTTGAACTCAAATAAGAAAATGACTTGAATTTGCTTTCTGTCTAACATCATTTCCAAAGTCTAGATACATATAAAAGAAATAGCAAGTAATAAATCATTAGTAGGGAAGCATAAAGTGAGAAATGTGCATTAAAATGATGCATAACATAACCACATTTAAGAATGTATCCAATATTGGACAGTAAATGTCAACAATGCAAAATTATGATTCCTTTTGCAACAACCTAGTATCTCTAGATTCAACATATTCCAATCACATCTACATTTTTGTAGGAATTGACAAGGTGATTCTAAAATCACATGGAAATCCATATAGAATAGAATAATTTGAAACAGAACATAACCTGATTTCAAGACTTGTTATGAAGCGTTAGTAATAAGGTAGTGTCGTACTGGTGAAAAGACAAAGAAATCAATGAAAAAGAAAAGAGAACCCAGAAATAAACTCACACATACATTGGCAAATGGTTTGTAATAAAGGTGCAAAGGCAATTCAGTGGAAAATAAATGATGCCTAGGAAACTGAATATCTATATATAAAAAACTTCTACACGTATGTCTCATCATACATAAAAATTAATAAAAGGGGTTCACAGGATTAAATGTAAAATCCAGAATAGTCTATGAAAAAAATTTTAAAAACTTTTCTGATCTTAGATTATGCAAAAATTAATTAGATATGACAGCAAATATATAAAGCATTCATGAAAGAAAAAACTTACGGTTTTAGCTCCATCAGAATTAAAACTTCTGCTGTTCTAGGCCAGGAGGTGGGATGGTGGTTAAGACGTTGGATTTCTTCATGACTGACTGAGGTTTGAGTTCTGGACCTGGTAGCTTGCTTTCTCACTTTCCTTTTCTCTCTTCTTCTTCAAATTAATAATAATAATAATAATAATAACAAATAAAATTGAATGAATATTGGGTCATCAGAAAAGCCATGATGTGTTTTGGTATAGAAAAACATAGAGGAGTATGTCATGACTTTTCCAACAACTCAATAATTCTTTAAAAAATAAAAATAAATTTAAAAACCCCGGCTATACAGAAGATTCTAAGAGAATGAAAAGACAAGCCACAGACTGAGAGGAAATATTTGTAAATCACATCTGCTGAAAGACTAGTACCTAACATATATAAATAAGTCTAGCTCCTGGTGGCACATAGATAGCACCACCACTTGGGAGTCTGAAAGCCACATGAGCAGCTTCAGTTCCCTGCCCAACCTGAACACACAGGGTACAGCCACACATACCATAATCCTAGCTGATTTAGATCTTCCTATCACAGGAAGATCTTGACATGGCAAGATCCTGTAACAAAAGCACCCCTCTGTCTTTCTCCTTTTCCCTGTTTCTCTCTTCTGTCTCTCATGCACGTATATACCAAACTCCTGACAGGATGGAAAAGGGATTGGAGCATGACCACATATCACTGTGGAGAAAGGTGCTTTGTTTTTCTCTCTCCTTCTCTCCCTCTCTTCACCTCTCTCTCTCTCTCTCTCTCTCTCTCTCTCTCCTTCTCTCCCTCTCTTCATCTCTCTCTCTCTCTCTCTCTCTCTCTCTTTGACTAGTATGCATACACTTTAATAATTAAAATAATAATAATAATAAAATAAATCTTCACCTGTAAATGTTCTCACCAGCACTGGTCATTAGGAAAATGCAAATGAAAGCCACAGTAGGATTCCACTTCATACCTATCAGACTAGTTAAGACTAAAGACAGAGCATACCCCAAATTAACTAGGAATCAGAGGAAACAGAGCCCTCAAAAACTGCTGGTGGTAATGTAAAATGATGCAATCACATCTAAAAAATAGTTTACAGTTTTTTTTATATGTTAAACATACCTTTAGCATGTGATCCAGCCACTCCATTTCTAGATATTTACAAAGGAAAAAGGAAAGTATACACCTACAGATAGGCTCAAAATGAAATGATTATTCAGCTTCACTTGTAATGGCCCAAAATTGGAAATAATCTAAATGTCCAACAGCTGAATAAATAAAAATAACTGTGATATATCAGACAATAAAAAATGATTCAATAACAAACTGCTAATGCATGTTACTACATGAGTGAATGCCAAATAATTAGGCTAAGAAAAAGAAACCAGATATGAGAAAATACATTTATTCTTTGTGTCTATTTATAAAAACCTTTAGAAAATACATGATGCAACAATTCCACTCCTGGGTATCTACCCAAAGGATAGGAAAATGCTTAGTCAGAAAAGTACATGCAGGGACCAGCAGTTAGCGTAATGGCTATGTCACTGAACTCCCACATAGTGGACCATGGTTTGAGTCCTGGACCCAGTGGCTTAAAACCCACACCGGACACATGTGTATGCGTGCCCAAGATCCTGAGAGGAGAACGGAGGAGAAGGGATTGCAGCGTGGCCATACCCCCTGGGGTGTTATTTCTCACTTTCTCCCTCTCTGTCTCTCTCTGTCTGTCTGGCGAGCGCATGCACCCAATAACAAAAACCTCACCCAAAAAAAGAAAAAAAAAGAAAAGTGCATGCACATCTATGTTTATTGCAGCATTATTCATAATTGCTAAGACATAAAACCAAACCAAATGTCCACAAACAGATGGATTGGAAAAGTGTGGTACATGTAGTCTATGAAATACTATTCAGCCATAAAAAACAACAAGACCCTGGAATTCCATAGAAAGGAGATAAATATGGAAGATTTGCTGTTGAGTGAAGCAAGTCAGTCTATGAAAGAGAGATATTGTATTTCCCCACTTAATATATACTGTCTGCCCTCTGTGGTGGAAACTGAGTGATTTGTGGACATAGAAGCATTGAAAATGTTTATTTATTCTGGAGACAATATAGGAGGAGGATAAGAGGAGGGAGAGAGTGTAAGGAAGGAAATTAAGGAGGAAAATAAAGAGGCAGAACATTTACGGGACACAGAAGTGGGTTATTATCTATTAATGATAATGTGTTTAATATCCTCACCTGGACTGGTGTGAAGAGTATTCATGTTGAATAAATTCAACTTACAAGCAAAGTTATGTGTATTGATTAAATGAATAAAATTAAAAATAATGAAAAAAAAGAATTTTTTAAAAATAAGAGGAGGAAAATAAAACACAAACTAATCTCTAGTGACACAAGGTAGATTAGTGATGGACCAGCCAGTGGCACGATGGTTAAAGAAAAAAGAAATTTTTAAAAATAAGAGAAGGAGGAAAATAAAACACAAACTAATCTCTAGTGACACAAGGTAGATTAGTGATGGACCAGCCAGTGGCACGATGGTTAAAGCCATTGGATTCCACATAGCCAACTGTGCAGTTCAAGTCCCAGCCCAGCAGCGTGAAAAACGCACTGCATGTGTGCATGTGCCCAAAATCCCATGAGGAGAATGGGGAAGGGATTGAATTTAGGCCATCCTTCTAAGGGGTGCTTTTCACTTTCCTTCTCTCTCTCTCTCTCTCTTTACCTATAGCTATCTATCTATCTTCCAGTGAGTACATGTGCCCTCTGTCAAATGTTTAAAAATTTTTAAAAATAAAGGTATATTAGTGAATGCCTTGGTGAGAGAGGAGGGGTAGGAGGCTCAATTACAAAGAAACATGAAAAAGTTGGGAAGTGATGAACATGTTTGCTGTCTTGATTTTTGTTACGGTTTCATGGGTGTATGCCTATGTCAAAACTTACCAAGTAATATTCTTTAAATATATCATATTAATTCTCTCTTAATAAAGCCTTAAAAATGTAAGGGCTTATTATCTTTCATGATTTTGTGGATCAGTAATGCAGGCTCAAGAAGATTTTATTTCCCACCAGCCTTGGTAGAGGTCATCCTAGTCAGCAAACAGCTAGGCTGGCTGGAAGTTCCAAGATGGCTTCTCTCACATGTCTAGTGACTTTTCAGGGGAGATATTTACCCAAAAGAAAGGATCAAAAAAAGGTTGGGATCGGTTGGGACTGTCAACCAACATGTCTACATACAGACTTCCCAACATGGTAATCTGTGATAGCCCTACACTTTCTCTGGGAACTCAGTGCTTCCAGAGAAAGTGTTCCAAGAAACCCGTGTAGAAGCTACAAGACTTCTCATGAATCAGCTGCAGGAATCTCCAGACATCACTTCCTCTACATTCTATCAGTCAGGCAAGTCACTAAACTAGCCAAGGCTCAAAGAGGAAGAGTTAGACTCCACCTCTCAGTGGCTATCTTTATCTACCACAGTGACACAGTAGAGTGCAAAGAGCAAGAGTTATACAAGTAGGGCAATAAATTCTCAGTCTACCACTGCTAGCTTTATGGATCTAGACACATCATTCCATCTTATTCAGATTCAGTTTCACCATCTGTAAAATAGGGATAACCGAGAATACTCATAAAATGGTTGGGAGCAATAAACTAATCTACAACCCATTGTTTGTCAAAAATAAAGAAAACAATGCTATGAGCTCTCATTGGTTAGAGCAGACTATGTAAAATGAGCATTGGCTCATAGTGCTCTGCTCAATTTCAGCTCCTCTCAGTTACCTGATAGATGACCTAAATAAGTTACTTCACTTTGCTGAGCCCTGTATGCCTCACCTATAAATTGGAGTTTTTAAAATATCTATTATTCAGAGTCTTTGTGAGGATTACAGATAATACCTCAGGAGAATGTCATGACAGAAGGAGCGGTTCTTAAACTCATTGATCAGATCACTTATGAGCTCAAGAGCGTTAGTTCTTCTCTCCAGTTTTCTTTTTTAATTAGCCCTCCATTTTGATCTTGTGAATGATTTCAAGTCTCGTAGAGAGGAGAAAGAGTACTGATAAGTCTTGGGGAAGAAGGAGAGAGGTAGAAACATCAGAACAGACTGAGAGCATCAGAGGCCAGAACATGAGGGCTAACCTTGGAGGGTAAATGGTACTGAGTTTATGATTTGACATTAGCAAGTAGAATGCAAATGCAGATCTTTTCTTTTTCTGCACAGGACGTTACCGCCTCACACAAGTTGTTAGCACTCTGAATAATTAAGATGCAATACCTATACATCATTTCTGTCCCTGCTAATATGATCTGTATTTTACCTTTCTTAGTATTCAATTGTGTTATTCCTGTAGAAAGCCACTAGCATGATGTTGGAACACACAGTTGCTCAATATTAGGTTCCCTTAGGATTGTGTTATTCCTATAGAAAGCCACTAGGATGATGTTGATACACACAGTTGCTCAATATTAGGTTCCCTTAGTACTGCACAAGGAATAGGTGGAGGTGTGGATTGAGGAGAGCAGATATAGAAGGGATGAGATTTGATCTTTGTTTAGTAACTACAATGAGTCAAATACTATAACCACACTATCTATTGATTGAGTCTTCCAAATCTTCAAAACAGAGCTGACAAAACACTCTCATGTACTAAGTACTTCCCACATGCCAAGCACTGCTCTGAGTACCTTAACTTGTTTAAAGCAGATACTAGTACATCTTAATTTGAGTTACTTATGAGCCAATTCCTGAGACAAGGACTTACATTCGGAGAGCTGATTTAGGGAGGTGACCATGAACACATGTATACGGATGTGATATAAATGAGGCACTAAAGTGAGAAAGCCCAATAATGGTTATGTCACTGCTGTGGCCAAGTGGGATCAGTCCTATTGGAGCCTCTCTGAAGACCCTGGCAAGTTTCTCTTCTGAATTGTTCATTATAGTGAGGGGAGCTAAGACGTTTATCTAAGATGCCTCTCATTCCCCCTCCAATTGTTTGAAGGCATGAGCTTCAGTATCCAGCATATGCTTACGCAATTAAACAAGCTTCCTGCTGCCAGGAGGGAAACCTCAGGCTTCCAGAGAAGAGAGAGCAAGTGCATGAGATGCAAAGCTGTCAATACCAACAGCCCACCTGTGCACATTCAGGTGAACCAAGACCATCTGGGTCTGGACATTAACCAAGTTTGCTACTCATTATCCCTCTCATTTGACTAGAGATACTCAGAAATTAGAAACAAATTGCTCAAGATGCTAGAGCTAAAAAATTAGTAGAATTGGGAGTCTACCCAGCATCCTAACTACAGAGTCCAATTTCTTAACTGGTCTACCTCTCAGATAAGGATGATTAGAGTTGCTAAAAAACAGACATCAGAGTAGGCAAAGACTTCTTAAGTAAGACCCCCAAAGCACAGGCAATAGTCCAGAAAATAGACAAGTAAATCTACTTCAGGCCAAAAAGATTCTGCACAGAAAAAGAAACAGAAATTAGAGTGAAGAGATAACCCTCAGAATGGGAGAATATATCTGCAAACTATGCCTCAGGTAAGGGACTGATAAGCTGATTATACAGGGAATACAAACAGCTTACCCACAAAAAATAATAATAGTAATCAATTCAATTAAAAGATGGGCAAATGAGCTAAACAGACAACTCTCTAAGGAAAACATAATAGCCAAAGAGCGAATGAAAAAAATGTTCACCATTTCTTATCATAAGGAAAATCCAAGTTGAAACTACAATAAGATACCACTTAACCCCAGACAGAATAGTTAAATTTTAAAAAATAAAGAATAATAAGGACTGGTGAGGGACCAGCAGGTGGCACATTGGCCTCCCACATCTCTTCTTTCTCTCTCTGGTGGATTAAAATAATAATAATAATTAATAAAATAAAATGATGTCAAGAAAGTGTTTAAAAAATAAATAAATAAGGGCTGGCAAGGTGAAAAGAGAACCTTCCTACACTGTTGGTGGAAATGTAAATTAGTACACATGGGTCAACTACCATATGACCCAGCAATTCCACTCCTGGGTATTGACCTAAAAGATTGGAAAACACTCAGTGGGAAAAACACTTGCACAACCATGTTTATTGCAGCATCATTCACAATTGGTAGGACAAGGAATCAAGCCAAATGTCCAAGAACAGATGAGTGAATTGAAAAAATATGACACATATATATATAATGTGGAACACTACTCAGCCATAAAAAGCAATGAGACCTTGACATTTGATATAAAGTGGGCAAATACAGATTTAATGCTGAACAAAGCAAGCCAGGCTATGAAAGACAGGCTCCTTATGTCCCCACTTGATATATATCAAATGTCTGTACTCTACTGCAGAAGCTGAGGGACTGGAAGGTGTAACAACAGAAAAGGCAACTGTTGCTACTATACAGACAGTATGGGAGGGATTGGTAATGGAGGGCAGGAGAAAAGTGATCAGGGAAAGAAAAAAAAAACATTTAACAGACACGAAAATGAAAAGATAGCTATTGATAATATATGCGGTAATATCTTTGACTTGACTGATATATACTATGTTCAGGCTGGGAAAAAACATTTTATACGTTGTAAAAACATACTATGATCAAATGCAATGAAGAGAAGAAAAAAAAAGAAAGGGAAAAAAAAGAGAAAAGGAAAGGAAAGAAAAAGACCAAGATCACACAATTATTAATGTAGTTTATACATGACAATACATACACTTTAAACTGTGATTAATAGACCTAAAATAAAAGCCTGGATTCTGCAACACAACCTGCTATCTATCAAGGACTCAGCTTCAAAGAGTAACTTGATCATACCCAGTAACTCCCCTTACTCGGAAGCAGCTTTCTCTTAAAACCCATAGGTTCTAGAGAAATTTCCTTTGGCAGTTAACAATGGCCCAAATTTAGTTTCATAGCCTCTGCACTCTCACATGCTTCTGGGAGTTCTGGGAGCTCTAGTAACTGAAACATAATACCATCTACTTACAGTAAACGCTTAACCTCTCTTCTTCATTGACAATCTCTGGTTGCCTTTCTCTTTGAGTGGCTACCTTAATAAACAAGCAATTACTGGGAAATGCATGGACAAACAATGTATTTCTCTGGGAGACTAATAAATCTTTGGCTCCACCTTCTCAACTACTTCTTCACTTTATTATTCCCATTGGCCAGAGTCCACATCTACCCATGCAAGGGAATCTATAATAAATCAATTGATCAATTAGAGAATCAGTGGCCCTGTTTTGACATTCCGCATTAAGCAGGAACTAATTGCCTGATTCCAGATGCTTTTTAAAACACATTTCAGTAATCAATAGGTCTGTGACTATGTTTGAAATAGAAGAGCAGCTTTGGCTGGGTCAGAGGAAGCCATCCGTGTCTCAGTCACGGTAGCTCCAGGCTCCTCTTACCTTATCTGAGGAGGTTTTCTTCCTTCGTAAATGCTACTTGAGGCTTCCCTTGGCAACCATGTCCCCATCCATGACTCTCTCTAACACCTGAAGCAGAGGAGTCTCAGGAGCTTCCCAAGCTTGTGGAAGCAGTAAGAAGGAACTATATGAGCAAAGAGACACTGGGGACCCTTGCACTGGAAGAAAGACTGAAAACAGAATAATGTAAGCAGAGTTAAAGGGTTTTTCCCACCCAGAAGACAGTAGTAATCAATAAGTGGTGACACTTCCATGGAGCATGATAAAGTACTTTCCAGAATGCTGCGAGAAGGCCTCCAGAGCACACATGAGGGCCCACTGCCTCCAGCAGCCCCCTTTCTCCACCCCCACCCGCTGCCACATCTTCTCACCCTGCAGTCACTCTGCTGCTTTAATGGCATCCTCCTCTTTTTCAAAGGTTGCTAATGTCTGGAACATCCTAGTGGCTTTCACCCTGCCTGAAACTCCATGGGGAATACTCACTAGAGACAGGGAGTCTGCATAAACACCAAGGTTCTGTTTTTCTTTCTTCCCAGTGTCCTGCATAAACCCACAGAAACTGCCTGGCCCCTTGGGGGTTGAGTCTGCCTGCCACCCCGACTATTTCCCCAACAAAGTGTGCTCCACACCCTGCGTGACCATGTGCCCAGTAATCACTAGAAAGGACGAATAAATGAGGTTAAATTTGAAACTCAAGGAAAAGGATGGCACCATCTTGTCCTGCTCAACTTCCTTGGAAGGAATAAGAGACAGGATTTCCCTCCAAGGAATCATAGCTGTGGTTCCACAGAGTCTGAGAGGAGCTGGCCAAATGCTTCAATGACTAAATGCTCCCATCTTTTAAAACCCAAATGGTTTATTTCCACGCACATGTCCTTGGTAATAAGTCTAAATGAGAAAGTGAAATAAAAGCATGATCTGTAAGCATGTTTCACTCTGTAAATAGAACCTTTTTCGGCTCTTTCCACAAAATAACCATTCCCCATGGAAGGACAGAGAGGATAGTCACAGAGTCACATCTCATGGTCTGATGTGTTTTTGTTCTTAGTTTTATTTGGGGAGGTCCGCAGAGACACTTTTTGCTATGAAAGCAGAAAAATCTCTAAGCTCGCCAGAGAAACAACTTGTTTTCTTTGGTCCCTGCAGGTCTCCCCTTCAGACCCTTCTCAATAGAGAAGAGTCAGCCCTGCTGAGCTTCTGAGCTGGTGGGTTTTATAGTTTCTAAGCAGAATCCCTTCCATCTGAGAAGCGTGTAAGAAAACTCAGCTGTATCATGGAAGCAGCTCTCAAAGCAGACATCAGAATCCCAATAGCACTACTTGTTGCCAAAAGTCACCAGAAGGGTTTGGTAAACACTATTATATTCAATCATCTTGACTGTCCTCTGGGATGAGACTTGCCAATGACTTTTGACAGATGGGGAAACTGAGGTAAAGAGAGATTAAACAAAGTGCTCAAAGTCACTGAGGTAGGAAGTAGAGGAGCAAATTTTCTAGCCCAAGTTGTTCACTACAAATGGCCTTCTTGTGACCACCTGCCCTGCTGCCACCACTAAGGCTGCTAACAGGAGACCCATGTGAAGATGCAGAATAAGGACAGATTTCAGTGTTCACCTTTGCCACCGTGTCCCCAAGACCATTTCTCCTGAGACAGCCCATGCCATCAGACAGCAAATGGGATTTCCACCTCTGGAAACTGATTATTTGAGGATGTGCTTAAATTCATCACACATGACTTCCTTAGAAGTCCTGTCATCTGGAGAGGGTCTGGTTGCAGTGTTCACACATTTCCTTTCTAACTCCTTACTCCAGAGCAGATGCTCAGCCGTTCCTGACGGACAAACGACTCTGGCTCCTTCCCGCAGTGATCAGAGGTCCTCTTATTGTTGAGGAGTGTTAGCACATACGTTTCCTCAAAACAGAGGGACACGTTCATTTAATAAACACTTCCCTAATAAAAATTGTTTGTTTCATGAAGAGTATCAACAGTTTCCACTCGAAAACGCCCTCTCTTCAATATATGTAAACACATATAGTCATCTAGCCATCCTGAGAACTAAAACAAGATTAACAAAGTTAAAATAGCAATCAAAATACAAAATAGTATTTGATTAAGTGCAGAATTATGTATGCTGACTGCAAATATATAGAATAAGGACAGAATATGCAGAGAATTCAGAGGACAAGTATGATTTATCTGACACATTGGTAAGAGAATACCAAGAAATTAACCTTTATATATAAATATCACATCTGTAAAGGAAGCATTACTGACACCATTATTGATATAATACACCTGAAATATCAATAATGCAAATACTATAATGCAAATGGTACTCATACAGAGGGCAGCCCCTGCAGAGAATACCTTCAAACTGTCTTTGACTGAATTAATTTACTTCCAAATGGAAAATAAAGAGACAGTAATAGAAACTCAGACTGAACTCCTATGCTTGACAACATCAGAAGTTATGAAAGTTATAATGGTAAAGTTTGTACGGAATTACCTAGAAAGCTCTAGACAATTGGGCTGATAATATTATGTTGTATAAATATTCATTTCTATTTCCAGACCTGGACTCAACACCTTGTGTAGAGAACCCAATGAATGCAGTGTTATAGCTGACCCTGACTTATTAGCTAAGCATGAAAATTTATAGGGAGAAAAAGTAAATATTTCATTTAAACTTCATGCAAGTAAGACCAAAATGCTTCAGAAGCCTGGAGTATTATTTTTTAATTAAGCTTGATGAAAATATAGAGACCTAGAGCAACTTCTAAAGGGAAGCAAGATCACTCAGTTGGGGGAAAAAAGAAAAAACCTAAAGCAATCAACTTTTCAGAGGGAGAAATAAATAAAAATCTGAAGTTACTTCTGCATCACTCAGCTGAGTAATCCTGGAGATTGAATTCATAATTGCCTTTCAGATGAAGGTTGGCGATCCTCTGGGTTGAAAGCACAAAGACTAAAAATCTCTCTTCATCGTAAGACAACTATAAATACGGGGTCGTAGGAAAAGTCTTGGTGTACTTTTCACATAGAAAATAAAAATACATCATGACTTTTATAACAACTCAATAAAAAATATAGATAGGATTTCTTAACTCGGTCTTGATGTACTTTTCACATAGAAAATAAAAATACAAATAAAAAAGACTTTTATAACAACCCAATAAAAAATATAGATAGGATTTCTTAACTCCTCTGCCCCCACTCCTTAACTTTAAATTTAACCTAAATCTCTCATTTCATGTTTTCTGTCTTCTTTCTTAACAGTAGATTATACATTCAACTTATATTTATGGAGCAACTACTATATGTTAGGCATCATACCATGGGCTAGAGACACAATAGAAGACTGTGATAACAGTGATGGCCTGGATCTATATTGTAGCCCAGCTCAGTGACCCAAAGGACACTAAGGTTCTAGTGGCATCATACCCCAGACTAACTGGACCAGTCACTCATAGTAACCTACAGTTGGGAAGAGCAAGTTTACAGCCTGAGTCTCTGTGATAAACACAGATTTAAAGCACTTTTAGCTCAGGGTGGGCCCCCAGGAGCTGATTAACAGAAAGAATTAAGGAGCCATGGAGGAAGAATTCATTCTAAAAGTAAAGGCAGTGAGTGACTTAGTCTGATATTATTTGCTAGCAGTAATACCCGAGACTCGATCGTTTAGAAGTAATGGAGATTTATTCAGCTAGTGAGACCAGTGGCTGGGAAGTACAAAGGGAAGGGGCGGGCTTCTGGTGCTCTGTCACAAAGTAGCTGATAGAAGCAAACAGGCTGGCAAGCATGTGCAGAAAGGGAGAGATACCAAGTCAGCCATCTTCCTTTCCAACCACTGGCTCTCACAGGAACTAAGCCCTTTTCATGAGCTCTAGAACCCTCTGCTTCTCGAGGAAGCATTTGTTGGGGTGATGCTTCCATGACCCAAATGTTGCTCACTATGTTTCACCTATTTAAGGTCTCACCACCTCCCCAGGCCAATACACTGGGCTCCAAATTCAAAAATATGAATCTCTGGGAGACAAATGACCATCTAAACCATTGATCGTTGGGTAGATAAGTATAGCAAGTATGAATTCTCCTTGAGATGGTCATGTTTGCAGGAAAAGTCGTATCATTATACCAGTAGTAAAGTTATATCAATTTGACTCAGAATCTCTACTCTTGAGGGATGGTGAGAAACTACACTGAATTGTAAAAGAGTTCCTACCCTTCTCATGAAGGGATTTTGTTTGCTTGTTTTTGTTCATTATTTTGAGGTTTGGGAATTTGGAAAGTGCTGGTGTGGGCCTTTTGCTCTTCAGTCTCACATGTGGCTGCAGTCAGATGCTGACTCGGGCTTCAGGCATCTGACATTTCCACTGCGCTGGATGTCCTCAGCAAATGGCTGGCAGATGAGGCTACATGTCAGCTGGGAGTTCAGCCGGGGCTGTCCATGAAGAACAGCTAACCAGGTGTCTTTTCCAGTATGGCAATCTCAGAATGACTGGACTTCCTACATGTGGCTTCCCACTGAGTGAATGTCTTAGAAGAACTGAATAGAAGCTGCTGTTTTCTCTCACCTGACTCTGGATATCAGGAAGTATCATTTCTGCCACTTTTCATTGGTTTCAAAAGAGTCATGTGGCCAGCCATCTTTTTTTTTTTTTCCAATTTGCTGTAGAGTGCATGTACTCACCAGAGAGAGAAGGAGACAGAGAGAGGGGGGGAAATTGAGAATGTACCCCCCACAGGGGAGTGCCACACAGCAATCCCTTCTCCTCCATTCTCCTCTCAGAATTTTGGGTACCTTAACACATGAACCCGGAGTAATTTTTTTAAGCTATAGGGACTCAAATTGCACAGACATCTATATGGTATCCAGCCACTTTAGCGACCACATCAGGTGGGAGATACAAGTTAGCATTCTAAAATGACATTCAATATGGGCGATTTTGTAGCCTTCTTTGGAATATATCATCTGTTCGGAGGGACAACATAATCGTGCATCACAGTGGTTATTTCTTAGGCTTAAAACCCTTAGAGATGAAGAGGTAAGTGACTTTATGCTTCTGGAGTAAGCATAGGCATGGGAATTGCTACCTAGGATGGAATCTTTGTATGTAGAATCTAAAATCCTTAAGTTCTGAGATGCCCTGACCTCCCTGGGAGCACTTCCAGGAAAAGAAATTCCCTGAAACCCACAGATTTCTACTGTCTTTTAATTTGGGAAATACTCATCCTTCTTCCTTCTTTCAAGAGCACACAGTAGGACATAGTATATTGTCTTCCATAAGCTGAAGCATTTGAAAACAAAACCGGGAAGAGAGCAGTCTTGAGGATATTTTTCTTCCTGCTCTCCATCCTCCTGGGAACTAAGAACACCAAGGTCTGCTTTCCTGGGAAGGAGAAGGGAAGAAATGACAAAAAGAACAATGTCAAGAATAATATCTCAGAGAGGAAAGAAACTACAAGAACAAGATGGTGTCCATCACTGAGTGGTCCTATGAGACACCCTATTTGAACACCATAGTTTCAAATATAACCCTAGATCAAGGAGGGAATGTGGTTACTTGACTTGGTATAGTGTTCTTTCACCATTTCAGAAAAATATAGAACCACAATATGCTTTATCCCTCAGATAAGAAGACGCTTTTAAAATGAATAGTCTTTTCACCCTGCGCAGAGCAATGTGGCTACCAGACTTAGTATCCCAGAGGCCTCAACATCGCATGGACATCTCAAAGGCTCTCAGGAGAAGGAAGTTGCCATTGCCCAGTTCCATGGAGAGGTTCAGCTGGTATCTAGTGAGTAAAGTGCTCATGTCAATCCCATGACATCAAAGAAATTTTTCACCCAAGATACAACTAGGTTGGGAACTCACCATAAATCAACATAGAAACACATTGAAGGGGTAGATGTTTCTACTAAAGAAGCGTCAGGAGAAGATATTTACACTACAGAAGCTTCTTCATAGTTTTCTAGAAGAAACATGGGGTATGTGTTTTCAATTAGAGTCCAGCTTTCTTGGGGCTCCACCATGTGCAATGAGTCTTGAAATGTCTAAGAATTTTTTCTTAATTCAACCCCAGTCAAACCATAATCTCTTCTCTCTGCTCCTTCCCTGTTTACTATGATTGAATTTCTTCATTGCCCTCCTTCCTGAAATTCCAGTGTCAGGTTAGGTAGCTGTCACTTGTCTAAGTGACTTACCACCCAGCATATACATGATGCCAAACTCTATCAGATGTTACTAGAGAGAGCAGCTAAACTACTTCACTTTTCAGTCACCCTTAACATCCCTTCTATTGTTCTTGCTGTCCAATCCAGGAGTCTGTTTCTGGCCTCCTGGATCTTCCCTGGGTCTTGGGCCTACCAAGTCCTCCAACTCAGCCTGCCTTCAGATGGCACTCTATGATATAGTCTTGTTTTGCTTTAGCACATAACAACTCTGACACAAGACAGATTAGTCCAAGTGTTGAAATAAAGTAACACTCAAAGAGCAATGTGAGAACTGATTAGAAGAGATGAATGTCAGTTAAATAAACTTAGCCTACTAGGGAATAAGAAATAAACAACTGACTGGAAGAGCTGCATCAGCTATTTCATATTATTATAATTTATTTTAGTGAAATATCTTTCTCGGGACACCAATTGGTCCCCTAATGACTCAAAAGATTTGAAATGCTTCCAGAGCATTAGCAGCTTTCTATATTCAGTCTCTGGAAAGTCTGGACTTCAGACCTTATGTTGGCCAACAGCCAGGGGATGCCCACTTAGAATGACTTAGATTTGTTAATGTTGTACTAGCCCAAACAGCTTAGCCTCAGAGGTCAACATGCCAACATTGTAAATTCAAATCCCTCATGTACACATAGTAAACGTATTACACCTATGTGGGGAATTTTCTCAGAAAATATTCCCTAGATGTGTATTCTTGTTGTGTATTTTTTGCTTCCTCTCTTTCTATGTGCATTTTCAACTCTGTCAAGGTGATGCCATTATCAGCTCTTATAGAGACAGCCATCAAGAACTGGACATGGTGTTCCCTTATAAAGAAGTGAAAGGGCAAGAACCGTATCCTTGCAGTCTGCATAATGTCAAGGTGTTAATATTTCTAAATATTAATCTGTGAGTTCTACTCTATTTTATACCCACCAGATTCTTTCCTTTGTACCCTGATGATAGTCTTTTCTCCTTGTAACTAGAGAGAGATGAGTCACCCACTAAGCAAACACAGAATATGGTGAGAAGTAACATGAGACACAGGAATAGTTCAGAACTAGTTTTTCACTCACAGGGATTATAAAAAAAAATCAAAGACTAAAAAAGGAGAGAAAATGAGTGAGCAGAGTTTCTCTATAAGAGGGAAAATAGAATTGGGAAACATTGCATCCTTGAAGAAAATTTTTCCTGGGGCAGAGCAAAGCGACAATTCAGCCTTGATTGACCCTTTCACAGCTGTTCATCCAGGGATCTGTCCCCACTGATTGTCCTTTGAGAAATGAAGCATGCCTAGGAAACCCTGCCCAAGGGTAAAGCAACTGGACCCACATGAGGCATATGTGCACATCCAGGAACCTCGCCTCAGTATGTCAGCCATGAACTCACACATGTCCACAATCTGGGTCAGCTGAGATTGGGGGTGGATTGCAGTATAAAGATTGCAGTGTCTCTCTCTCTCTCTCTCTCTCTCTCTCTCTGTTTTTCTCTGTCTATGGAGGAAAAGCAGAAGGGAGGAGAGGAGAAGGAAAGAGAAATAAGTACACTGAAAAGAAAAAGAGAAAGAAGAGAAGAGGAGAAAAGAAGAGAAGAGAAGAAAAAAAGAAAAGAAGAGAAACAAAACCTTGTGTGGGTATCTTCTTCCCACACCTGGTGAGAACGACTATGGTAATTAAGTCGGTGGAGATGAAGGTGACATCAAGGTGGAGACCTGCTTCATTTCCCAGTCAGTACTATAGGAAATCCATCTGAAAATGTCCCACTGAGCTGAGAGCAAGAGGAAACATTGACTTCTCAGTATTAGGAAATGCACAATTGAGGATACTTGCCTAATTCAGCTCTTTGGGAGAAGCCAAAGTTCATTGCTCCTCTCATCTTCTCTCCCCCCTTTTCTCCCCTCCCTCCTCTTACACATAAACTCAAACACAAAATTCTGAGAACAAATAACCTCTTTTTTTTTTTTTTTAGATTCTTTCAAACTCATTGAACTCCTCAAATCTATCTACCTTTAATGGGATCTGGATTAAATATCAATATTCATACCTAAATAAGTATGTTATATTGTCACAAAAAGATTATAGGTTCCCTTTATAAAAGAATCCTTTCTATAAAATGCACTTTTCTAAACATTTTCATAGGGTAAATCAAGCAAGAAAATCATGAATTGTATATTTAAATTTCTTTGCCAGTTGTTGGTGCCTTGTAACACTTCCAAGGAGAATTTTTACCCCAATCTGAGTGTCACACTTAACATATCACAGAAGACAAAGGATAATTTCTTAAAAGATTCAAAACTATCTATAATACTAAAGGGAGCAGATTTAAAGTTCATAAGGTTGTATAAATGTTTATAACCCAGAACTCTTATCTCTGTCGTCATTTAATTTTATGGAAGTGTGGCTGGTTTCAATTTTTGGTTCTAATTTTTCTTATTTTTAAAGTGAAGAAGTTAAACAGTACAATGTGGTATGTCTTTCTGGCATGCTTTCATTATTTGTAAGAATATGATTCTGTTCCCTATTGTCTTCTTAACCCTTAGTAATTATGTGTGAAATTTTCCCTAATTATTGTTCTGCTGCTCATTTTGATGTGAATTTTATTTTCTTGAACTTCTAAAAGACTTCCTTCTTGGCAGCTTGTCTTCCTTCACAGAGCTCCCCCTTCTTCCATTCGCTTGTTGAGTAAAGGCAAGCAAGATGGTGTCTTGCAGTCTGAGATACCTTTTTCCTGTCCACTCTCCCACCTTCGTCTCTCTGCCTCTCCTACTACCTCACCTCCTGCAGCCCTTCTGCAGTGTGAACCCTGGAAGGAAGCCATGCTTGCTCAGCTTCAGGTTCTACTGCCCTCTCCTCTTAACTGCAACCGGAATAGGCAAAACTCCCCTAGTTTCAGCCACTGCCCTGAAATTCCTTTGTTTTGTCTCCCAGGACTCCTGTTGGTTATATGGGGATTTTCCTATTCTCAGATGTCACACACACCAACATCCCTGCTCACTCTTCTCACGGTATTCCACCTGGAAGCCAATAGCTCACAGCTCCTGTAGCTATTGGTACTTTGTCCCTATTCATTTCTATTGAGAAAGTCCTGGAAACGCCATGTTTCTTAATGTTGTTAATATTGTTCAATGGACTTTGGCTTCTCTGTCTAGTTGCTCTGCCTCTTATTTTGAACAATTTGAGAGATTCTCAAAACTATGACGTTGCCATCACCATCATTTTCCCAGAGTTATCAGGAGCATGTATTTTAATTTGTGGCTTTTCATGACCAATTATGTCTTCACACATTTACAAGTTCCTATGTTTCGCATTAGTTTTTCCTTCTTTTGAAAAAATAAGTGAGGCTGGTAGGTGACATGTTGGTTAAGGTGCTTGACTCCCACATGGTCAACCACAGTTCAAGTCTTGGACCTGGCTGCATGCTCCCTCACTTTCTTTCTCTCTCTCTTCTTCTCTCATCAAATTAAAAAATAAGAAGAAGAAATAAAATTAAATAAATAAATATTTTTTTAAAAAATAAAAAATAAGTTGATTCATCTATTTTTTCCATGAAAAATAAAGTGAAAGAATGAGAGAGAGAGATCCCAACAGGGTCTCCACACCATGATCCACTCCAGCCTCAGCCAGTCTGAATGAAGGGCACACACACACACTCCTGGCAAACACAAGGAGGCCCCAGAATGCAAACTTAAGACCTTCACAGGTAGGTATAGCAGAGCTGCATCACCACCACACCACCACCACCTGTCCAATTGTTTCCATAATATCCTGAAAGTACAAGTGAGTAAAAGAGAAAAGTGAGGAAGCTAGTGATTTTTCCAAGGTAAATGAGCCATATTCTGGTTTCCACAACCTTCACAGTCTTTGTAGTAGCATTAAGCTGCTCCTTAAATAAGGTAATATAACCCAAGTGTCAGCATCACTCTTTCAGCATTCGCCTTTCTTTAACACAGTGTGATAGTTAGCTTGAGTGTCAACCTGATTGGACAGAAGAATATCCAGAGACCTGATAGAGTGTTATTCCAGATATGTCTGTGGGGGGAATTTCCAGAAGACATTAACATGTGAGTTTGAGTAGACTAAGAGGGGAAGATCTGCCCTCAATGTGGGCTAGCACAATCTAACCAATGGGGGGTCTGGGGAGAACAAATGTGGAACACAAAGAGTCTGCTTTGAGAAAGCAAGAGATGAGATAGGAGGACACGGATGGGTGTGATATATCTGAGAACAGGACTTCTATTGCCTGGGACATCAGAACTCAAAGTCTGCCTGACTTCAGACTCCAGGATGTACACCAGTGGTCTTGGGATCTTAGCTTTGAACTATGAGTTACACCATCAGCTTCTCTTCCTCTGAGGCCTTCAGACTTGGACTGAGTCACACTTCCAGCATGCTAGGATCTCCAGCTTGCGGATAGCTATTGTGGGACTTCTCAGCTGCCACAATTGCATGAGCTAACTCCCCTTGTAAATCTTCTCTTATCTGTACAGATCAGACTGGTTCTTTTTCCCTAGAAGATCCGAATACACACAGTTATAAGAAAGGAGGGAAAAGAGGTTCATGTGACTCTCTCCTGAGTGGTTCACACAGAAAATGGTTTCTACCACCCCTGTTGCAGGATGGCTTCAGTGACATCCAGATCCTTGGTGTTTCAGATGAAAAATCGAATGAACATGCCAATAGCAAAAGCAAAAGTTATTAATCAAGTAAAAGTGAAAGTATATTCCTGAGAAATAGGAGAGCCCCAGAGAGGAAGAGTGGCTCAAGGGCCTCAGTAGCTACTTTCCGTGGAACCTTTAACCAAGGTCAAGTCAATTGATCATTGGCTGGGCCTACTGATTGCTTTTATCCCATTGGCTATATCAGATGTGGCTTAATGAACTAGAAATTCCACACCGGAAACCTCCTTCCTACATTACCTGCCTGCAGGGGTGAGGAGGGGGAGGTTGGGGACTTTCTTCCCTGGTTGGTTTTCCTACCTAGCCACATAAGCAGATGCTCCAGCCCCCTTACCCACTTCCATTTTCTCACTTTCTTCCAGCTTCACCCCTTACCATTCTTCCTTTTTCTAGATAGGTCAATTCTCAGAATGACTCCTCCGTCCACACACACTCCATGAAAAAGATGGACAAGGGGCAGGACATACCCACCTTCACTGTTCTGGCCTTCTTTCCTCCACCAGACTAGATTCAAGACTATACCAAAGACTAGAACTAACAAGGAAATTGCAGAGCAGGAGAGGAAAAGATCTGCATCATTCTGTATCTTGATTATGACTTTTCTACTGAGCCAAAAGAAAACAGCAGCTAAAAAGTTAAAGCCATTCCACAACCAGAACATTCATGGATGCTCCTGGCTCCCATCTTTGTTGTTCTGTACATTTTTACAAAGCACCTTCTTCTAATCTCCACACCTCACTCTCCAGGAATTTCCACCAACTTTCTGGAAAAACCTCATGTCCTACCATAGAGATTAGTCTCTCTCATGTCTCTACCATGCCTCATTTCCTCCATGTGAGTAAGTTCTGTCCTCAAATGAGTTCAGAGGGTTCCCACAGAACAAAGATCAAGTCTGCATTCAGTCTTTAGTGGGTGGACATTCCCCACGTCCCATTCTTTGTCCAAGGCCCCTCCACCAGTTTGAGCTGTGGCCTTGTTGCTCTGTGCTTTTTATGGTCCAGAAAGTAATGATTAAGTCAGTCAAATACACATGTACATGCTTGCACACATCCATACAAAATACATATACATATACACAAGTCTTTCTTAATTCTCAGAGACAATTGAATTGTTTGTTTGTTTGTCTGAGGGCATATTAGCTTGCCAGAGAGAGACATAGAGAAAGAGAGAGAACGAGAGAGAGAAAGGAAGCATCCCTTAATGGAGCGTGGTCACGCCACAATTCTTTCTCCTCCTTTTCTCCATCCTGTTGGGATTTGGGGCATATATGCACCTCTGTCCAGTGTATTTTTCAGTCCACCAGGGCCAGAATTCAAACTGCAGTCAGCCTTATGGGATCTGGCTCCCTTAACCACTGGGCCAAGGTAGTTGAGCTTAAAACCACCAGAAAGAACACAAACATTGTCCTGCAAAGTCACCTGAATCACAGCAGGATTTCCTCACTGGTTTCTGACATCACAGTCCT
>NW_006159436.1:3005164-3037164 GCF_000334495.1 Tupaia belangeri chinensis | reverse complement strand
TAGAAGCAGCTGTTACAGACAGATGCCTCATAATGGTTATCCCATTAGCTAACCAAAGGTGCTGCCAAAATTTTGAAATTGCTCCTTTTAAGAATCCAACCATGGGGACCAGCAATTGGCATAATGGATATGTAACTGGACTCCCATGTAGTCGACCATGGTTCAAGTCCTAGACTCAGTGGCTTAAACTCATGCCGGGTGCATGTGCATGCATGCCCAAGATACTGAGAGGAGAATGGAAGAGAAGGGATGGCAGGGTGGCCATCCCCTCTGAGGGGTGATTTCTCGCTTTCTGTCTCTCTGTCTCTCTCTGTCTTTCTGGTGAGCGCACATGCCCTATAGCAAATCCCTGTCCAAAAAGGGAAAAAAAAAAAAAAAAGAATCTAGCCATGTTCTTGGGCAAGTGCCAGCTTCCTCCCCAGTCCAGGGAAAAGGAGAAGAGCAGAAGTCATTTTCATCTTCCAGTTTCATTCAGCAAATGTCTTAGCAAATTATAGTACTTTCTCAAGAATGCAGACATTTCATCCACCAAGGTACCCAAAGTACAAGACAACATGAGAAGAATTTTGTACTCCTATATTGGAGAAACCTCTGCTATGTAGCCCAAATGTTTCTCCACAGTCAAATACCTGAGTTCAAAGGATCTTTGTGAGCGCATCAACCTGCCCAGAAACAAAAGCTCATGTTCTGCTGCATGCTGAACTCAGCTTGGTCCTCTTCTCTCAGATAAGCTTGGAGCCTGCCCCCCTTCCTCCCACCACCAGGTGCCGGGTGTGCACTTCATTCTACTCTTCATGGGAGAAGTTGTGATGACACCGTGTTACTCCTTACTTCTCAAGATCCACAGGACTCTTTTCAAAGTGTTTTTGGTTTTTGGTTTTGTTCTGTCTTGTTTTTTCCCCAAGAAGAAAATAGCAATAGCCACAGCATTTAGTGATGCTTGGAGAGTTACGAAAATCATCTTGTTGGTGTGAAACTTTTGTATATGGTTAGTATGAAAAATTGAAAAAAGTTTGGTCTTTGGAATCAAAAAGATCTGAGTTTAAACTCTGATTTTGCCAGTTACATGTTGTATAATCTTGGCCTTAGGACCATTGGGTCTATTTATAGAACACTAGAAAAAAGAAAAATAAAATATATCTCAAAAGATATGAATCTTAAATTATTTTGCATCATATTTATGCAGTCAGTGGAATAGATATGAACTTGCCTCAAAACACTCGATCACAAGAAATGTCATATGGTTTTCTTTTTCAAAATTGGTAAGTCTGGTCCCAAGATCCTGCTTGCCAGCGGCTGAGAAACTTAATCTAGGGTTCTACCTAAGTAACACTTGGGTGTGCTCAATCTTCAACTACCACAATAGAAAATTAATAATGGCTCAAATTAATGATAATTATCCAATATTGCTAATATATCATATAGAAATATGGGCATAAATGCCAGAAGAAATAGAATAAATGTGTTTTCGCAGCAAGAAAAAGGCCACGGTGATAAGCAAGTAAGACTGACAACAGTTTTTTATTATGTCTTTAAAACTGTATGTAAATATCATATTAATAAAATTAATTCTAAAAGAAACATCCATGTACTACTGTCCATATTCATGAAGGATTTCTCTTCTTTCATTATTTTTTAGTTTTACCAGAGGGCATGTGCAGTCGCTATAGAAAGATTCAGGAAGGGAGAGAGAGAAAGTACACCCGAATGGGAAGTGGTCACACAGCCATCCCTTCTCCATTTCTCCACCCTGTCAGGATTGGGGCAAGCACATACCTGGCATATTCTTCAAGCCACCAGGTAAGTATTCAATCCACACAGTTGGCCATGTGGGATTCAACTGCCTTAACCACCAACCCTTGGAGCCTGCCTCAAGGGTTTCCTTTATATCTAATAACTGAATTCAAAGTTAAAAAAAAAAAAAGGACCAGCAGTTAGTGTAATGGCTATGTCACTGGACTCCCATGTAGTCAACCATTGTTCGAGTCCTGGACTCGGTGGCTTAAACTCACACTGGGCGCGTGTGTGTGTGTGCCCAAGATTCCAAGAGGAAAATGGAGGAGAAGGGATTGTGGCATGGCCATCCCCCCTGGGGGGATGATTTCTTGATTTCTGTCTCTCTGTCTCTCTCTGTCTTTCTGGTGAGTGCACATGCTCTACAGCAAAAACCTCTCCAAAAAAAGGGGGAAAAAATCATTTGAAAGCTCCTAAATGGGTCTTTGAACAGCACAGTTTGCTGTTAGGCACACAAGCAGAAACATATAAGGCCATGACATATAAAGATTGTCCATTACTTCCTGTGCTAACTTACTTTCCTAAGCGGTACCCAGACATTTTCACATCCTTGTCCAGATTCTACCATTAATTCCTTCTGTGTTATCAATCATGTTGCTTAATTTTCTGACCCTTTGTTTCCTTATTGATAATATTAGCTTACTTAAATGGTGTCTTCCAAAATCTGATATTTCCATCTTCGTAACTGACGGTGAAAATGAAGATTGAATGATTTCTGACATTCCTTTCAGGTGGAAAGTGCAGAAAGTTGAGTAGACAGTTCCACTCCAGTCAAGTCTGTGTTTGTGTCCTTGCAAGAGCTGTTCTGCACACAGCTAGTGCACACATGCAGTTCCACGGTCTTCCCTTCCATTTCCTAGATCCCTGTGGCACAAAACAATCCCTATTTCAGAGTCTGATACAATCCACTCCTAGATCTCAAGAAAATACAACCTGGCACTATGGGATCTGCAGATGGCTCGTAAACCTAAACTGAGTCACTACCACAGAATGAGCAGTGGACAGAAAGAAACAGCGTGAGGTTGGATGTTTTAAAATTGTTTAAGAAAAAGCCAGAACCACACCTAAGGCAGCATTTCATTTACATATATATGTATATATATATATAAAATATTGGAGAATTTGAAACCTTTCCGTATTTACAATGTCAGTAAATACTTAAAATTCACGATACTAAATAACTCAAAAGAAAAGGCACTTCGTCTTGTTTTACATTGAATTACACCATTTGAAATGTTAGTTCTTCTGAATTCAAAAATTACTCTGCAGACAAGATTCATGGAGGGTACAGTTTATTTTAGGGTAGGCGCAAATATTTTTAAACAATCTTGAGACCATTGTAATTTTTTAAATAAAATATGTTTCTGTTTAAAATCTTGTAAACCATGTTTTTCAACCAGGTTTCTTTAGAAGACAAATATTTTGTTGCCATAGTAAATTTTATCCTCAAGTAATTCTTCTCTTTTCAGGTTCGCTTAGAGCTCCCAACTCTGCAGCAATAAAACCATCCACTTAGAGATGGAAAGGGCCTACTTGGCCAACAGGGGTTCCTCTGTCTCTCACCAAAAGTTGCTCAGAATTCTTCCAAGTCATGTTCTTCAGGGATCTGTACTAGTTATAACGACTCAAGAAATGGTGAATCCTGGCATCTTTTAAAAGAAGATGCCACAACTTTTCATTGCTGCAATTAAGTTTAATTTTCACCTAAGATTTCCTCTTTTCTCATCAAACTTGACTGTACTCTGGGGGCCTCTCACACAGTCTGTCTTTGCTTGGCAATGACATCTTCCCTTCTTTTATATGGTTCTTGTTGGCTCACATGTAAGGCATTCCGCTCATCATTTTCACATTTATAGAGGTTCACTTCAGAATTACTCTGCATTTCCATAGCATTTTGACATTTCTTCTCTCTTGCATTAATTCTGGACAGGAGAAGAAAAGAACAGACATTTCTCTCTCCCAGTGTCTCAGTTGATGTGGCCAGATATAAACACACTCCCTTTCTAATGAAATGTTATCAGATTTTCCTCTTGGAATCTCCAAGGTCTTCAATATTTCTAGTCTTTCTTTTCCAAGATGGGACATAGTAGTCATTCGCCAAGCCAATGTTCCTTGATGACAGATATGTTAAAATTTTCTGGGGGCTAGCAACAACATGAGCAGGAAAGACAATGTGCCTGCCCTCGGGAAGCTACCAGATGAGGTAGGACAGTGGTACAACTGTAAAATGCAATGCCCCATGGAGCTGACTCATGTGGGAAGGTTCTAGATTCATATCTAGAGATGTTTCTGGGTAAGTCAGGCACATGTGTGCCCAAGATCCAGGACTGGCAAAGGCTGAAAGTGGTTTGTGGTATCAAGACCCTGTTGGGACCAGAAGTTAGTGCAATGGCTATGTCGCTGGATTCTCATGTAGTCGACCACGGTTCAAGTCCCAGACCTGGTGGCTTAAACTCATGCCGGGCATGTGTGCATGCATGCCCAAGATCCTGAGAGGAGAATGGAGGAGAAGGGATTGCAGCATGGCCATCCCCCTGGAGGGTGATTTCTTGCTTTCTGTCTCCCTATCTCTCTCTGTCTTTCTGGTGAGTGTATGTGCCCTATAGCAAAAACCTCTCAAAAAAAAAAATAAAAATAAAAAAGACCCTGTTGGAGGTGCCATCTCTCTTTCTCTCTCTCTGTTTCTGTCTGTCTGTTTCTCTCCCTCATTAAAGAAAGAACTAAATTTTCTAAAAAATGATACAGTTAACAGTCTGGAAGAGAAAACAATCACGAATAAAGAATTACACAATGTCAAGGAGAAAACCACTGTGAAGCAACTTGTGGCACCTGAAGTGAAAGGAGTATTCCTTTAGAGAAGGAGATGAGGGAAAGTCTCTGTGAGAAGATGATGTCTGAACAAGACCTGAGTAAAACAAATATTTCAAGCCAAGAATATATAACATGATATTTAACAAACCTGGATCTCTGCAATTTTCCTCCTGGTTAAAGAGAAACTCAGTAAACTTCGTCATTTTGTGTTTCAAGAATTCATTTCCACAAATTAGTGTCAATGCTCCTCTCAAATCTAACAAAATACTCCTTCCACTCAAATGACGAGTACCTGTCAGTCCAGAACAAAGCTATCCTCCTAGGAGCCAGACACCATACAACCTTGTCCGTCAAACTAAGAATCGAGTCAGTCTAGAAAGGAATTGTAGATGTCGTTGCTGGGAGCAGTGTCTCAGTTACCTATCACAACTGAAAACAGTGGATTACAGCAATTCAGTATCTCTCACAATTCTGTGAGCAACGGGGTCAGTTCAGTTGTACTAGCTAGGGGCTCTCATGTGGCTGCCATCACACAATGGATCAGTCTGGTGTCCTTTAAGGCTCGATTGGGCTGGAACATGTACAAGACAGCATCTTCCCTCATAGTCCATTACTTTAGAGCTTTTCCCTGAGGACTCACTCTTCATGTGACCTCTCATCACCCAGGGCTCCTTCACATGGCCTCTCTTCCCGGCAGGATAGTCAGATTTCTTAGGTGCCTAGTGGCTTCCATGACCATGAAGCAGTGGCTGCCAGGCCGCCCTAAGGTTTAGGCAACATTGTTTCTCCTACATTCCATTGATTAATTCTGGGCACAAGGTCAGTGCACACCATGAAAGGAGAAACTACAGGATGGTGTTAAAATCAAAGGCAGAGTACACAGGGGCTCATCTTTGGAAACGAGTCACCACCTCCAAAGATCTCATATGACTTATCAAGTCATCCATTGAGTTAGAGATTAAACCAGAACTCAACCTGTTTCATTTTCCTTTCTTTTCTTCTTTTTTTTAAGAAAGATTTTGCATGTGCACTCACTGGAGAGACAGAGAGACAGAAAACAAGAAATCATCCCCCAGGGGGATCACCACACTACAATCCCTTCTCCTCCATTTTCCTCTAGAGATCTTGGGCATGCATGTACACACGCCTGGTGTGCCTTTAAGCCGCCAGGTCCAGTACTAGAACTTTGGTTGACTAGGTGGGAGTCCAGTGATGTAGCTATTACACCATCTGCTGGTCCCTCATTTTCTTTTCTTTACCTGAGCTGAGCCAAAATCCCTATGTGAGTCCACATTAATAATCACATGAAGCTCAATAACACAAAAGCCATTAACTCCCTGCACCTCCCAGCTGGTCCCCTCCCTCTCTCCAGCCAGAGTTCTTTGCAAGGTACTGTTTTCCTCATTTATGGTGTATCCAGGCCTGAAAGCACTGATTTAACAAGGTTTATAGCACTGAGATAAGCTGTAGACGCTGTCACTAGTTTCTCAAAGAGCTACTGTTAAGATCTAAATTTCCAAAATTTGGAGAAAAAGGAAAGGAAAGAATCAGATCTTTTCAGCAAGCATGGCTTGATGAGCCAGCCCAAGATTATTAAATTATCTGGGAGGAAATACCTGAGTTTGGCTTTGCTATCTAGTAATTGGATTCTGTAAAATTTCATAACTTACAGATATCTGTCCAGAATAAACACACATCTTTCTGCCTGGTACATAAAACAACACCTTTGTCTTTATTTGTCTATAGGGAATAAATGAGTTTTGTACTAACCTAGCAATGTATGTATTATATATTGAGCCCTTGCATGTCCATGATCCAGGACTGACTGATGTATATGTGTGTGTATATATATATATATATGTATATATACACACACACACACACACACACACACACACATATACACATACACACACACATATTTTATATATTTTATTCTAGTATATATTTATATTTTTAATTAATTTTTTTATTGCCAGAGGCTATGTGTGCTTACCAGAGAGGGACAGCAGAAAGACAAGGCGAGAAAAAAGGGAGAGAGCACCCCCCTAATGGGGCATGATCACACCAAAATTTCTTCTCCTCTATTTCTCCATCCTGTTGGGATTTAAGGCATACATGTACATTCACTGAGCATGTTTTTAAGCCATCAAAGCCAGGATTCAAGCCATGGTCAGCCTTGTGGGGTCAGGCTTCCTTAACCACTAGGCTACAAGATCTTCCCATTATGTATTTTTTCTTTTCTTTTCTTTTTTTTTGGGGGGGGGGCAGGAGAGGTTTTGCTATAGGGTGCATGTGCTCACCAGAAAAACAGAGAAAGACAGAGAGACAGAAAGCAAGAAATTACCCTCGCCAGGGGGGGATGGCCACACCTCAATCCCTTCTCCTCCATTCTCCTCTCAGGATCTTGGGCACACACACACATGCGCTTGACATGAGTTTAAGCCACCAGGTCCTGGACTCGAACTGCTGTCGACTACATGCGAGTCCAGCAACATAGCCATTATGGCAACTGCTGGTCCCCTGCCTGGTATGTATTTTTAAATGCTTCTAAATACTCAAATCCTTTTTGGACAAGCTTTATTACCTACTGCCTCCCTCAATGATGAGCTAAACAAATCTCTGACTTGAGTTCATTCTGTATTTGTAAAAAAAGGTTTTTTGACTTTCTCAAAATTATACCTTGAACTTTCATTGGGCTAGAAGCTGAGGACAGCCTGGCTGATCGAGGCCTCGATCATTCTCATCTATGAAGTGCTGGCTAACTTAGCCCACAGAGCTGAAGACCCTATCTGGCAGTAAATTCTCACCAGCATTATTCATGGCAGCTTCGTTTCACGTTGGCAGGGCACTTTGTGGTTCAAGCAGGTCACTAAGGAAAATGCTAAATGAACTCAGATAGGATTTTACCACCTTGAAGAATAGCATGGTGGGCAAAAGAAAGGGCCAGCCAGAGGAACTTTCTGAAGAAAGAGCACTGTCTCTTCTAATTTACTTTGTGGTATCTGGCTTTTGACTGAAGAAGCTATTAGTCTCTATGCACCTGTATCATAGCACCTATGAGATTTCCTGCAGGAGAAACTCACTTGGGCCCGGGCATGCTCTTTGCTGTTGCTACCTTTCCAGCTTCTGGTCTTACGTGGGTCTGCTTAACCCTCAGTGGCTGTAGGTTTTAAAGAAGTATGTGAGAATCTAGGGAAGGTACCCAGTTCACATCCTAAAGCTTTGCTGTGAATATGGAAGGTATACATATGCCCACAGTCCTGGGTGGTTGAGGTTGGGAGGGAATCACCGCATGGAGACCTGTTGGGAGTGCCTCTCTTTCTCTCTCTCTCGAGGAATAGATAAACTTTAATTAAAGAGAAAGAGATCTGAGAATACAGCATGCTGTTCCATCACATTGGTAAGTCTTCTTCTGCTTTTCCTCACAAACACTTATAATGGGCAAGAAAGATATTTGGATAACTGGATAATCATACAGAAAACAAACTTGGACCCCTTCATATCTTTCTATGCACAATAGATCATTTGAGGTGAATCATTGTGTTAAATGCAAAAACTAACATCAAAAGGTTCTAGAAAGAAATCATTAAACTACATTTTATCAATCCTAAGTTAGGCAAAGAGTTCTTAGAACACCCAATGTATTGATTATAAGAAATATTGACAAGTAAAAATGTCACCAAAATTTATTTATTTTGCTCTTCAAAAGACACCACTAGAGAAAATCACCAGGCAATCCATAGACTGAAAAGAAATAAGAACAAATATGTGTGTGTGTGTGTGTGTGTGTGTGTACATATATATACACATATATATACATATATATACACATATATATACATATATATACACACACACACACACACACATTGTAAAGAACTGCTATAACTCAGTAATAAAGAGACAATTCAATTCTGAATGGACAGAAGTCTTAAACAAACACTTCAAAATAAGATTCACAAATGGCTAATAAACAAATGAAAAAAAATTTTCAACATATTAATCATCAGTTAAACACAAATTAAATACATAATGAGATATCTCTACATATTCACTAGAATGATCAGAATTAGAAGTATGGCACCCAGAAAGGATGTTTATTAAATGGCATTTTCATGTATTTCTACTCCTATCCCAGAACCTGAGCACTGGCAGTCAGTGAGAAGAACTAAGGCCAAAGAATACCTTGAGACCTTCCTCCTGGCTGTTTCAAGTGTTGCCTAAATCATCCTGCCCCCACCTCCATCCTCCGCCATTAGCCCTGGAACCTACACAGCAGTAGCAAGTGAGAACGACTGAGGTAGGAGACCACTTTCAACTTCTAGTTGCCTTCAGCCCACTCAGGAATATTTCTAGACTTCATGTATTCCTATTGAGAACTTTCATATATTTCTGTTAGGAGTCTGAAATTGTACAACCATTTTAGAAATACTTGAATGAGATACACACACACACACACACACACACACACACATATAGTTTGCTATAGAGTGCATACACTCACTGGAGAGAGATAGAAAGAAAAAATGGGAATGTGAGAGAGCGCCCCCAGGAGGTTGGACATACCACAATCCCTTCTCCATTTTCCTCTCAGGATTTTGGGTGTGCGTGCACACACGCCCTGCCTGTTTTCAAGCATCTGGGTCTCGTGCAATTGGCCATGAGAGATCCAGTCGCCTAACCTTTATACCACCTGCTGGTCCTTGAGTGACTTTTTTTAGAAACCTATGTATCTATTTTATGACCCTGCAATTCCGCCCCTAGGTTACATTGAAGAGAAATGTGCACATACATCCACCAAAGATACATATAAGAATTTTTATAGCAGTTCTATTTAACTGGAAACAGCACAAATCTCCAGTAATAGGAGTATAGATAAACAAATTGTAGTTTATTCTTACAATGACATTCAATTCAGCAATTTTTTAAAGATGCATTTTGACACGAGCTACAACATGGCTGACTCGCAAAAGCATTATGCTAAGCAAAAGAACCAAAATACAAAAGAGGGCATACAGTATGCTTCCAACTATTAAAAGTTTTAAAAGAGGCAAAACATATTAGGGACCAGCAGGTAGCATGGTGGTTAAGGTCCTAGACTCCCACATAACTGACCATGGTTCAAGCCCTGGACCTGGTGGGTTTCTTTCTCACTTTTCTTCACTCTCTCTGTCTCTCTCTGTTCAAATTAAAATAATGATGATGATGATGAATAAAATTAAATAAAATAATTACTTTAAAAACGAATTAATGTTAGAAAATTAAAATCAGAACAATGTCTGGTAGAGGATGATGCAAGTATTGACTGGGAGAGGGCACAAAGGATCTCTACAGTGATGAAAATGTCCTTTAACTTGACATGGTTTGAATAATACAGGTGTGTACACTTGTCAAAATTAATCAACCAACCTTAAGTGCAACATAAGATCTGTGCATTTCACTATGTAAAATTGTACCTTAATTTTGATAAGTTGAAATTCACCAAAATTAAAATATTACCTCAATTTAATACAGTTAATTGATTTAATATTAATTTAATGTAATTCTAATTAAAAAGAAAAAGAGGTGGAAAACTCAGGAACAATAAACAATAATTCAACATATTGATATTGCTGAGAAAGTGAATAACTTCAATGACTGGACTAAAACTTTATTCTGCAGACCAGGAGATTTTGATTTATTTGTTTTCAACAAAACTGATGAAAGACCAATCATTTGTCAGCTGGCTATAGAAAATATTTTTAATAATAGATCTTGGTGCACTTTTTGTCATATAATCCATAAGGATTTCTGATTTTAGTGGCATAACAAAACTTCCATCCATATACTTAGCTGTGCTCAACTATTTCTCAGCATTTCTATAAAAATAAAAAACAGGAAAATAAGAAAGAGCATAGAAGAGATAAATAAAGGCAAGGTAAATAATTTGATAGTGCTCAGCTGTCAGTTCATTTCTTTCTCTGTAAACTAAGAGTATAAGATCTCATCCCACTCACTCCTGAGTCCTTTGAATCAAAAAATGCAGACACCAAATGTCCAACAATAGTTGTCTGCAGTCTTCATGTCTTTGAAATACTCTTCTAATGGTAATAAATCAATAGTTTTGAATTTTCTCCTAACAATGTTTCTAGAAAATGGATCTACATGTTAGGATGAGGAATAAATACAATTGTCTTAAAACAATAAAACATAAAGCCCTTATTTTTCTCTGGGGTAGGGACCATGCTGAGCCCAGATTTAACTTATTTTCACAAATGACATTTGTGAAACAATTTGGTAAGCCAAGTCTTAATGCAGATCAGATGCAAAGGAGTCTCGTTACTGACAACTTAAAATTCAACCAGGTGGCCAATTCCTTGACATCAGAGACATCGTCTTACACCACAGCTACTCCCAATAACCAAGAGATTCCCCAGCCACTTCCATTTTTAAAGCATATATTAAGAAATATTTTAAAATTTCAAAATAGGGTTGCAAAAAGGTGATAAAATTTAAATATTGACACTTAGCAAATTAACACCATTGGCCTAAAAATCACAATAAAATGAATGTGTCAAAGTAACAACATAATTTTATTATTTATAGAAACATACATCATAATGGACTTCTCAACATGTGATTTGACAATAAAGTACATGTTTAAAATTTTAAATCCATAAAGGTAGTTTACTAGCTCTGTGACTTACATTTGGATAGAGTATCATCAAAAGTTGATATTTTGAAGCCTAAATATATGAGATTAATTTCAAGTTATTCGTTTTAAATATAAAGTGTCAGGTTAAAAGTAAATTCATTTGGGACCAGCAGGTGGTGTGGTGGTTAATGTATTGGACCCCCACATGACTGATCATGGCTTGAAAGTCATACCAGGCATGGATTCATGCATGCCCAAATTCCTAGGAGGCAAAAAGGATTGCAGCATGACCATTCCTTCCAGAAGGTGATTTCTTACTTTCCCTCTCACTGTCTCTCTCTGTCTCTCTCCAGCGAGCACACACGCCCTATGGCAAATTCTAAAATTAAAAAAAATGTATAAAATTATACCACAGTAACATTAATCAAAACAGAATTAGAGTTGCTGTATCAATTTTGAAAAAGGTAACCTTTATTACAAGAAAAAATTATCAGAGACAAAGAAAAGCATTACATAATGATAAAAGGGTCAATTTTCCAAAAAGAAATTCTAAATCATTGTTAGGTGTATGGAAGTTAGAAAATTAACTTCCATTAACCCAGAACATGGAGCAATACAGAAAAACAACAATTTTCTGCTCCTATTGCTCTTATTCTTTCACTAAAATATCTCCCCTCCATCTCTGGACTGAGAATAACAGTCTTTTCTCGCTTATAGAGGTTAGTGAACTAACATCCTAGGCTATTAGAAGGACAGGTATGAAGTGCATGCATATTCGTACCCAATATGTGAAATTGCATTCAGAGACAATCATTAACATAGGTGAGACCCATTATAAATGTCTATAAAATTAGTGAAAAGATAAATGAATGAAACTTATTGACTAATAGTTTAACAAGGAGGGACCTGACCAGACAGGAGTGAGGGATGCAGTTTAGGACAGAACAAGAAAGAACACCAGCAGGAAAACTATACTGACAATTTAAGATTGGCTGGATGTTAAGTAAACGTAGTAAATTTTGGTGGGAAAATCATGTGAAGAAACTGTGAAGCTGGAAAAAAACAGAACAGTAGGCTGTAGTGTTCCTCCTAAAAGAGTTTTAAGGCCTTTAAAGTATGAAGGTGGCCCAGAAATATAGAATAGTTTAGCTATAGGGAAATTCAAGTCAAACTTCTAAACAGTGAAATGAAATTTTCATGGAATATGACATCTGAGGAGGCAAATAGCTATTAAAGGAGTATCTTCTGTTATGCATGTTTCACTTCCACTCAGTACTACTAATATTTGCTTAGGATTATAAGCAAGTAGAGAACTCAAAACCAGACAAAGTGAAAGATAAATGTCTTTTCTCCAAAGAAAAGAGGAGAATTTTCTTCTCCACTATCTCAAGAGAGTAAGGTTGAGAGCTTAAAGAGAAAGAATGGGACATGGGAGAATTATTGGATCATCAGAGAAGTCATAACGCATTTTTACATAGTAAAAAATGTCATGACTTTTCCAACAACTCAGTACATTTCTTCTATGTCAAATTTTTAAAATAAACCAATAAACAACAAAAAAAAACTCTAAAAAATGATTTTTGTTTTATTTATTTTTAAAGTTATGACTTAGGGCAGTGATGAAAATAGAGCAATGCTCTAAACGCCAGGCTCTGAAAGTACCTAATGGGACCTACAGGTCATGCCACATTTAAAGGGTCTTGAGGTCCACCATATTTGAAGAAGGGTATTTGTGTATTGAAATGACTCCAGAGGAGAAGACATGGGAAGCTGCACCCAGTTTCCTAGAGAACAAAGACAAATATTCACATTTCCCTCTTGATAAACTGGACAGAATTCTCCCTGGTATTCTCAGTGTTTCATGTAGTACCAGGTCCAAAGTGAATAAATTGAATCTTCAAAGAAATGCTACCCTGTCATCCACCTCTGATTGGGCCTAAGTCTCCCCAAATAAATTGCTCCATACCCCTTGACCAGATTGGGTTACATCATTTGACTGAACATTAATTTTCTTATCTATGAATGAGTACAATCTTGCTACTTTCCAAAGGTGTCCAAGAGTGAAGAAGTGTTCTGGACCCATTTCTGCAGCCTGAACTAAGAATGTGTCCATGTAGAAGTAGACAATGGCCTCCAAAGCAGCCCTAGTATGTGTCCATAGTGGCCATAGGTCACATTCCCAAGGCCGACGACCAGCTCTGGGAGTCCAGGAATCCCAAATGTCCACTAGAATCTTTCGTTCTTTGTTTTGTTTTATTTCATGATAGAGGGCACATGTGCATGCATGAGAGAAAGAAAGAGAAGGAAAGAGACATAAAGGGGGAGAGAGAAAAAGAGAGAAAGAGAAGGAGACATCCTCTATAGAGTGTGGTCTTGCCACATTCCCTTTCCTCCAGCCCTCCAGCTTGTCAGGATCTGGGGCACATGCTCAGCCACCAGTGTTCTGCACTGACTGGGTCAAGGATCTGAACCAGCAGTCAGCCTGTGGCTTCCACCAGAGAGACTGGACCATTACTCCTGTCTTAACTGCAGCATTCAATGTGGAGGGCCTCAGCCCATAGAATGATGGGTTTGGAAGCAAAGAATTCCCTTTTTATGTTACTCCACTGTTCTTTTATCTTGCTGTTCTCTTCCTCTAACACAACATTCATTTCACCTTCAAGAGTCCTAACCACTTTCTTTTTTTTAAGAGAGATTTTTACTATAGCTCACATGTGCTCACAGAGAAAGTGAGAAATCACCTCCCATGTTGCAGTCCCTCTTCCCCCATTTTCCTCACCTATGCACATCCACGTGGCATGAGTTTTAAGCTGCTGGGTCTTCAAAATTTTACTCACCTATGCACATCCGCGTGGCATGAGTTTTAAGCTGCTGGGTCTGGGACTAGAACTACTACCTACTATATGAGAGTCCAGCAATGTCTTCATTACGCCATCTGCTGGTCCTGAGCCCCAACTACTTTTTCTCATGCTTTAGATTTGCATTCAGCACAGGAGTGTCAAGCATACACTTGATCATCCACAGATGGTTCTACTCCTGAGGTAATAGGCAGTATGAAAAGAAAAGGGCTGGTAAGCCTTAGGGAAGTGAAATGCATCCCCACCCTCTGACACTCCTTCTGCTTCCAATTTCCCAATGCTCCACCCCAAAAGAACCTTAGTGTTTAATTATTGGGTCATCAGAAAAGCCATGTATTTTTCTATGTTTTTCTATACAAAATGTATTATGACTTTTCTGACGACCCAGTATATATTGATTGTCATCTAGTGAAAGTATGTGATACAACTCTGCATATTCAAACATGTCTATTTCATTTGTTTGGGTTTTTTTTTTTTTCAAAATAAATTTCATTTTTCTGAAAATATTCATGAATTTAATTTGAAAAGGATTCAATTTTCAAAAAATTTCATGAGAAATTTAATTTTTTTTAAGATCAAGTTTCACAGAGTTAAAAGAGAACCATCTGATGGCAACTAAATCCATTGGGGGAAAAGAAAAAAGACACACTTCATTCAAATGCACGCAGAAGGCAATTTGAAACATATTTTACAGATAGTAGATATCATAAATCTTGATCTGATCCATTAACAAATATCTTTTCAGATAATAAACAGCTGATTTTTATACATAATCCCCCCAAATTCCCATTTTATTTTTACAGTTTACAAAGATTTATCAAGGTTGACTGCCTGATAATGTCAATGGAATTCCCCTGGATTTCTGTGCACTTTGATTTCTAGTCTTGACACTGAGAAAAAAACAGAGAAAGTTCTTTGGTTGTGAAAAAATATATATATTAAGAGAAGCTTTTCTCTCCATTTTTCGTGCTTTACATTTTCCCTTTGCCCTAGTTTTTTCATAAATGGGAAGCTACCCTCAGACTATCTCATTTGAGGGGCCAAGTCTAGTTCCAGTTTGTGTCACTAACTAGTCTGCCATCAAAAGCAATTCATTTCTAAGGTCCAGTTTATACTCACAAAATCCTGGACTGTGGCATAGCTGATTTAATGAGAAAGATAGATCTCACCACAGACTATATTCACCTGTGTTGATTCGTGACAATCATGACAATGACCATGATGCTCAACTTTCTTAGGACAGTGTGTGTTTAAAGAGAGTCTCATTCATTGCCTTCATCTTCAGCTTTCTGTCTCTCTCTGTCTGTCTCTCTCTCTCTAATTTACTTGCTGCATTTTGCCACAAATTAACTTAAGAGAAAAATTTACTGGGTTGACACAACACTTATGGACAGCTCCAAAATTCCACAAACTTAATTAGGGTACAGAAACCAAGACTGAAAGCTAAGCCAGTTAAGCTATAGCCATTGAGTTCTAGAATCAGGGACATCTCTCTTAGGTATTTAAGCACTTTAGTTTCATGAGGAGGGTTTAAAGACAAAGTGAGCTGTATATTTCCATTTAGTCACTCTGCGGTGAGCTCGATCACTCTAATGTGGCAGGCTATAGGGTCACTCAGAGTAATGAGATGTACTCAAACAACATAAGCTTAAATATATATTTGACCACAAAGTTTTCCCAGGCCCCAAGGACCAGCTTTCTTCCCTTTGTGGCCATGTTGGCTTTTGAGTTATTGTTATAAAACATCTATTTTAAACAGTAAATAAGTGATAATGCTAAACAGCTGCAGGGCAAAGCATAGAAAAATGATTGATGGAGCAGCTGTCAGCTCTGCCTTCTCTCACTGTGCTAGTCTGGAATCCAATGTGCCTGTTTAAGTGGGGCATACTAGCAGTTGCACTGTGACTAATAGGATTGCCACAAAGTCATTCAGAACCTATGGGGGAGAGACCACATTTCAATAGAGGAAAGTAGTCGGGAGGAGGATGATAGCCTGTCCACTCCCTTACATAACAAAACCATCCTAGATGAAATTTAGAAATACAGAACTAACCAAAAGCCCAGTTCTACTCCCATTCAAACCTGAATGTCAAGATCTGCTAATAAGATAGCATATTTTATGTCCTCCAAGAAATACCAGATTTCAGTTTTCTCCACAGAACAACTACAATGTGTCTTTACAGTATAGGAGAAAAAAGAAAAGAAAAAGAATTGTGGATGTGGAAAAGTACTAGAGGGTGAAGAAATTTATTATTTCACTTTTAGGGGGATAGATTTCTGAAAGTTCTTTTCTAGAGGTGAATTTACTAAGTCACCCTAAATCAAATTAATTTTTTGTTTGAGAAAAATCACCAATATGGAAACTTCTAATTAAATTTTATGAATGTAATGCTAGTTTTACTTAATTTTCTAAGAAAAGAGTGCAATCATACTTTTATGGTGGACTTAGTAAGCAAAGGAGATGCTGTGTGTCTTTCTCTATATCCTTGGAATTTGATGAAAAGGGGGTGGAAATATTTGCATAATAGTCATGGAATTTTAGGGCTGGAATTATCTTGGAATAAACCTCTTCTGGTCTCAGTTGGTAGAAAATTGAAGTTCAAGTTCATTTTAGTAACAAAAAATTTCTAAATCTATACAACAGAATTTTCACAATATGCATTATTCATAAACTTTTGGAAGTCTCCCACCCTCCAGTATCTATTGCCAGAAACTCTTATCCTAGACTCACTGGTAAAAAATGTACAACTACCTTGAACTGGTTAAAGTAACTTATCTTGTTGTTTCCTAGTTATTGAGGTAGAACAGAGCTGGTAAGCCTGTTTTGTAAAACAATAAAATAAAATAATAAAAATTTTTACAAACATTTCACCCATTCATCTACACATTAAGTATGGTTACTTTTACACTACCGTGTCAGAGTTGAGTAGTTACAAGTGAGATAACATAGCTTCACAAGCCTAAAATATTTACTATCTGGTTTTTTAAGAAAAGATTCCTAATTAAAAACAACAACAAAAAAATATTTAGGGGAGCAGCAGATAGCATAATGGCTATGTTGCTGGACTCCCATGTAGCTGGCCACAGTTCAAGTCCCGGACCTGGTGGCTTAAACACATGCTGGGTGTAGGTGTGCGTGCGTGCCCAAAATCCCAAGAGGAGAATGGAGGAGAAGGGGTTGCAGCATGGCTATCCCCCCAGGGGGTGATTTCTCACTTTCTGCCTCTCTGTCTCTCTCTGTCTGTCTGGTGAGTACATGCACCCTATATAAAAAACTTCTCAAAAAAGAAAAAAGATTTAATTTTGTGATTACTGGGTTGTCAGAAAAGTCATAATGTATTTTTCTATTTTTCTATGCAAAAATGTGCCATGACTTTTCTGACAACCCAGTGGTGGCATATCAATAACTAGAGGATGTGTTGATTTCTTTGCATAAGGAGAGCCTATCTGGAACAGTGGCTGAAAGTAGACATTCTCCCCAGTCAAGCAAACCTCAGTTTAAATCAGTCTGAAGAGTTACACAGGTATGTAGGAGGATAAGCATCCCTGCACACTTCATGGTTTGGATGGTCACCTTTGAGCGGGATTTCTCTCAGGGGGTACCAATTTGCCACTTGGGCAGGGAGCGAGAGTGCTAAGGACTTCCTTTTGGGCTTTTATACTGTACATAGCCACTATTCCAGGACAGAGGCCTTTGTAGGGATTCTGCCAATTGCTACATGTATCTAACACAGGTGTGTTCTCACAAACTGGAGAAACAACCACAAAATGTATTTCAGGTCTCACTAAAGCCCAAAGCAAGGGAGAACTAGAATAATACTCTACTTGTTTACTAATTCCCGTAAGTCCTGTTCTGACGATAGTGTTCCCACCTCTAGGAACTGGCTTGATCCAGTATCTGACAACACTCCAAATTCTTTGATATTTCTTTTCTATAATACATTTACCCTAACATAGATCTGCTAGCTCCTTTGGAGAAGGATTACAGTAGAAATTTATGAGACCTTCTTCAAGGGCTGACCTCTCTTTATTCAACAAGTTCTATGTATATGAAATTGAGTCTTCTAATTGGATGCATGATTTATATCAATTCTGTTGTTGTTGTTTTATTTTATGTATCTGATGGTTTTTTGAGATCTCAAAAATTTTGCTGGCCTAGAAAGACTGCCTACCCAGTACTAGCCAATTCTTGGAAATACCAAAAGACATAATCAAGAAGAAACTTTCACTTGCAACCAATGAATTTGGCAAGTCTACCCCTACAACACCCTTTATCTATTGCTCACACACACAATCAATATTTCCACTGGCCAAAACCAACCCAGGACCAGGTTCCAGACAACCAGGGGCCACACGCATAGCCAGAGCTGCTTATGTTCTTCATACTGGTCTAACCAAGGCTTTTCATCTTGCCTCGGCTTTCCCCTCCATCTGCCTCCTGCAGACCCTGACGCCTTCCCTGTGATCAGTGATGCATAACATGGACCCTTAAGATAAATAAGTAATAAAAATTGTATAGGAATTGGCAAAGGGCATGGTAGTTAAGGTACTGGACTCCCAGATGGACAACCATGGTTTGAGTCCCGGACCTGGTGGCTTGCTTTCTCACTTTCTCTCTCTGTCTCTTTATCTCATTCTGGTCAAATTTAAATAACAACAATAATAATTATGATAAATAAAACTTTTCATCTTGCCTTGGCTTTCCCCTCCATCTGCCTCCTGCAGACCCTGACGCCTTCCCTGTGATCAGTGATGCATAACATGGACCCTTAAGATAAATAAGTAATAAAAATTGTATAGGAATTGGCAAAGGGCATGGTAGTTAAGGTACTGGACTCCCAGATGGACAACCATGGTTTGAGTCCCGGACCTGGTGGCTTGCTTTCTCACTTTCTCTCTCTGTCTCTTTATCTCATTCTGGTCAAATTTAAATAACAACAATAATAATAATGATAAATAAAATTAAATAAATAATTATTTTTAAAAAATCTTCCAAAGGCATTAGCCTGTCTATCAGTTAAGAGGTAGGCACAAACAGAGCTGTGTCTCTATTCTGATCATTCCAATCAGACCTCTGTTAAGCAACTTTACCATTTTAACAGCTACACCAACCAAATAATTTTTTTGAGAGGTTTTCGTTATAGAGCACGTACACTCGCCAGACAGACAGAGAGAGACATAGAGACAGAAAACGAGAAATCACCCCCCAGGGGAGATGGCCACGCCGCAATCCCTTCTCCATTCTCCTCTCGGGATCTTGGGCACGCACGCACACGCGCCCGGCGTGAGTTTTAAGGGACGCGAACCGTGGTCAACTACGTGGGAGTCCAGCGACATAGCCATTATGCTAACTGCTGGTTCCCACCAAATAATATTTTAAGGGGCTGTCCATCCATTTTTAGCCTATGGAACAATAGTCATTTGACCATCACCAAAGATTCCTATGGATCAGAAAATTCTGGTTCCAATGCCAGCTCTGTTGTCCTGTGTAGTAACTGAATAAACATCTTCTGCTTTCCACATTAAAAATAGAGAACCCATTTACACTTCGGCATCTTGCACTAAATCCTCAGCCTACGAAGATCATGTATGTAAGACTTTACAAATGCTGTTGATTCTCTTATCAATATATTTATCAATGGGAAATAGTTAGTGTATGCAGATTACACATAATAAATCCGCTCCCAGATTCTTACTTTCAAAGAGCTTGGATTTCTGCCTCTACATAATACTAAGGGAATCTTGGCATCCTAGCTTCACTTAGCATGGCCACCATTCAGTCCAGATTTCAGACACTAAAATAAGCAACCAATTGGAACCACTCCCCATCACTTGAACTAGTACATTAAATCCAGAATGCTTGCTAGGAGCACCAATATTAATAACTTCAACTTGGCCCAGCTGCAGTGGCAGCCTACCGATCGGTAGTGCTGGAAGCCACATGGACATTCATGGGTTCTGATTCCAAGTCCACTTAAAACACACTGGGCATATGTGCCACAGATCCTGACTAGCTGGAAGATAGTGAAAAGGGGATCATAGCATGACGAGATCCTGTTGAGAGGTCCCTGCCCCACCTCTCCCTCTCCCTCTCCCTCTCCCTCTCCCTCTCCCTCTCCCTCTCTCTGTCTCTCTCTCATGTTCATGTGTGTACAAGTATACACACTTTCTGTCATACTTTTTCTCTCATGAAATAAGAAATAAAATAAAAATAATTTTTTTAAGTTTAACTTTAGTATGATATTCTTTCTTCCTTAATCCAGCTGGCTTGGAATCCATTCCCACACCAAATTTCAGACTTAAGAAGATCTATAACTAGGCAAGTCTTTCAGCGCTCTTTCCAGATTTTGCTTGATTTGTAACTGTTTTTCGGCTATCTATCATTTGCTACAAGAGTCCAGACCTTAATATTTACTTAGATTTCGCAGACGTCAGCTCCAACCAGGGCATATAAAAACTTTCATATTCCCTTATGTCTTTGACAGTCAATTGTTTGCAACCATTCCCGATACCAATGTAAATATCATTCAGGGTTCTGCTATGAAAGCAACAGTATCAATTCTGAAATAGGTAGAAATATAAATTATTAAAATATATTGCATATCTCATAGGATTTTTAGAAAAGCTGGTGAACAAGATTCAGGGATATGCAATCAAGAACAATGTCGAAAATAATGTTGCAGAAGTGTTGGTGAGAATGCCTTGGTCACAGTTACCAATATGCCCCACAGAGATCTTCAGTTGGGATCCTGGACACTATCTTCAGTCCTATGGGTGGCTGGTGTTGCAGAAACTGTTTTCGTTTCTTTTTTCTTTTTTTTTTTTTATAAGGCCTGTGTGCTCGCCAGAAAGAAAAAGAGAGACAGAGAAACAGAAAGTGAGAAATCAGCCCCCAGGGGGGCTGGCCACACTGCGATTCCTTCTCCTCCATTCCCCTCTCAGGATTTTGGGCATGTACGCACACACCTCAAGTGCAAGTTTAAGCCACCAGGTCTGGGACTTGAACTGCGGTTGACTGCATGGGAGTCCAGCGACAGCCATTGCACCAACTGCTGGTCCCACAGAAATTGTTTTTTAAAACCATCACTCCTCTTGCTAAGAAGCCTCAAAATTCTGGCAAGTCTTCACCGCATGCCTTATTTGTAGATTCCAGATCATCACATCTCCATGAATTCACTGCGGGAAAGTCTTAAAACCTAAAAACAATTGCTATAAAAGGAAGTGGATTTTACCTCTCTTCAAGTCTTGTGACGTGAACAAATTCCCAAAAACACAGGAAGAAAGTTTTCATGTTGGGTAGCCTAAAGAGCATGACACCTGGGACCACCAGTTAGCGTAATGGCTATGTTGCTGGACTCCCATGTAGTCAACTGTGGTTCAAGTCCCGGACCCGGTGGCTTAAAACTCCCCTTGGCCAGGCGCGTGTGCTTGCATGCCCAAGATCCTGAGCGGAGAATGGAGGAGAAGGGACTGCAGTGTGGCCATCCCCCCTGAGGGGTGATTTCTCTCTTTCTATCTCTCTGTCTCTCTCTGTTTGTCTGGCGAGCACACCCACCTTATAGCAAAAACCTCTCAAAAAAAAAAAAAAAGAAAGAAAAGAAAAAAAGAAAAGCATGACACCTGCTTTTAATACATAGTCTAACATGCCGGTGCCTAATAGATGCTCATGGAAAAATCCTTATACCCTCATTGAAGACTAAAGAGAATGCACTCAATTTTTCAACAGGCACATGTATTTTTTCCTCTGTGCAATTTGTGCTACAATCCATTTGTTCCTGACACAAAATATTGATGGCTTTAATGTGATGTTTTAAAGTCCCAGAACGGTATAGTTTCAAGGCGCTTGGGAAATTAACAAGACCTACCTTCCATTCAGTGTGGTCTAAAGAATTCCTGATAGATGATGGCTATAAATGATGTCTATAACAATGGATAATTCGACAAAAACATTGTCTATGTCCTAAAACAACCCAATCTACTTCCTGGGTATTTCTAATAGTTCCTCAGTTCTTTTATATAGTGAGTTGAAATTTAATTTGCTACAACTTCCACCTGTATGTTAATTATGCTCTTTAAAATAACATAGAACAAACTTACTTCCTCTTTTAAGAAGTATCTCTTCAAATACAGGAAGAAAATTTTGACCTCCCTCTCGTCCTGTTGAGTCTAAATGCCTCTACTTCCCTCCAACCCTTCACAAGTCTGTTTTTGCTTGTCATCCTCTGTTCATTCCCACTAGGTTGTCAATGCTTTGTAAATTAGCTCAAACATGTGTTTGAGAATAATGTTTAAAAACCTTTAAAAATATATTGCTCTCCCATTTTTATAGGACTTTCGTCAATCCTGCATTCTTATTGCACCAAAAGTGCTGGATATCCTGTGTTATTTTAAGAACAAACAAAGAACTCTTGACATTCCTGAACATTCCTTTCCCTTTCCAGATGTTTTCTGTTTGGTCGTTTGTTTTGTGTCATCTTACCATATGCTCCAGAAACAGTGGCTTATTGAGGAAATCAAATCCCATAGTCATTTTCCTACTGTAATCTCATAGTTTGAGAATTAAATGAGAAGCCTCGTGGAGAATGTTTGTAATGGTTTCTTGGCCAACATCTGCAATGTACCAGGCATTTAACACACGAAAGGAAGTGAATGGAAAAGGGAGGTAAAATAGTTTTGTGAACAGAAAGCACGAAGAGTTTGGTTTTGCTTTGTGTGTGTATGTGGGGTTTTTTGTTGTTCTTGGTTTACAAAGGTAGTATAACCTAATGAAATTTTAGCATCTGATAATTTCCTGAAGTAGGGAAATAAATAGGAGCAGCAATTGAAAGAGAAGAAGATAAACTTATTATAGCAATGTTTTTGTAGTTTTATAACTGACTTCAATAAATCCACATTTAGGAAAGACCTATCCCTTTTTAAAGATATAAGCAAGTCTCTTATATCAAGCAATTCAGAAGTGAATCGCCAACCTAAGTAAAACATGGAAAATCGCCAATGATTGTTTAGCTTTTGAGTAAGAAGTCATTTGTGTTTAATTTATAACCATTGAGGTTGCACAAAAATTCATTTATAGTGACTCGAAGCCAGTCTCTAAAATTTCTGGGTGAAATATACTAAACTTCCTTTCTGCTTCTGAAATATATAAAGACTCCTCAAAAAGTTTGTGAGAAATGTATATTATTTTAAAAATGCATAATTTATTTGCACTAAAATAATCATCTACTTTAATTCAATTTTTTCAGGAATCTTTTAAAATCTCCTTGTATAAACAAGTCTAGTATTTACCTTGGGCTAGATGTTGTTTCAAGTGTTTATGTATATATATATATATAAATTCGTTTAACCTGAGACACAAGGAAATAGAGTAACTTACTCAAAGTCACAGAACTAATCACTGGTCAGGACCAGCAGTTAGAGTAATGGCTATGTTGCTAGACTCCCATGTAGTCGACTGTGGTTTGTGTCCCGAACCCAGTGGCTTAAACTCACTCCGGACGCGTGTGTGTGCAAGTCCAAGATCCTAAGAGGAGAATGGAGGAGAAGGGATTGCAGCATGGCCATCCCCCCGGGGGGTGATTTCTTGCTTTCTGTCTCTCTGTCTCTGTCTGTCTGTCTGGCGAGCGCATGCACCCTATAGCAAAAACCTCTTTTAAAAAAATAAATAAAAAAGAACTAGTCACTGGTCGACTAGGATTTGAACTCCTGTTCAAATTCCATAGATTCCAGAATCTACTGGGTCAGTGGGAAAGTCATGATACATTTTTACATAGAAAAACATAGGAAAACACATCATGACTTTCCTGATGGCCTAATACGTTCTTAATCAGTATGCTATCCTGACCCTTGTGTTGGGGAATAAATCTTACTGTTTTTGACTCAGTGAACAGGAGAACTGCTCTGCTGGCCAACTTTTTCACTCACTGAAAAAAACTTACTTGAAATACATATTCTTTTAAAAATAAAAATAATAAATAAGGAGGTTTTTGACAGTGCTGCATGAATTGTGTGTGTCATTTTCCTTTGCCAAACCAAATATCGGGGAGAACAAAGAAAAGTTACATCTTACACTGTGTTCAGGCTCTCCTGGGGCCGAGAACTCAATTTTACAGTTTTCAGGTTGCCAGTTAATGATTTCCAGTTTTTCACTCTTGAGACATATGTCACTCCAGAGCTCCTCACTTAGCCATAAAAATTGATAGCAGTTGGTTCATGTTATAAGTTAAACAACAATTTATCAATCTATATAACTAATTTAAGATGTCTTTCAGAAATAAATCCTCTTATATGTGTCCTGACTTGTCCCAATAGCCAGACCAAAAGGGCACCATATTGCCACCATAAAATGTCCTTTCTCTTCCTGCCTCTACTACAATATACATCCCAGCTCCAGTGTGACAGTACAGCAGGCTTGCCACCATCAATACCAAACAGACCTGTGGGAAAAGAGCAGCAGGAGTCAGATTCAATCTGGAAGGAGACTGGAAGAACGAAATTATGAGCTTCTGAAAGCTTAGTTACCCTTAGACAGGACCACAGCTTCAAATTTAAGTCAACACAGTATCTTGCATTAGCATCTTTGCTGGAACCCAGAGGATGGATGAGAGATACAGAGAATCTCCGTGTGGATGGACGAGAGATACAGAGAATCTCCGTGTGCACGGCAGTCCGTGTATATCGTTAGCTTGTTCTAATGTTAGCTGGCTAATTCAGGAAAATTGACGCCACCTCTCTGCTCCTGGTCTCTTACCTCATTGTTTTACTAAGGTCACATTGCTCATCTCTGCTGTGTCCCCAATTTTGTCTTTTTATAGTGCAAGAAACTACAAGTATCTCCTTTCACAGGCTCAGAGTTTTGTAAGGAATTGGTTGATACATACTTGAACTCAACATTCTCTTTCTCCACTGCATTTCCATCTGGATTATATTTTTTTATTTTTTGATTTTGTATGTTTTTCTTTAAGTTTTTTTACAGTGTTTTCTGTGTTTTTGTTGTTGTTGTTTTGTGTTTTGGGGGGGATTTTTTTTTGCCAGAGGACACATGCACTCACTAGAGAGAGGGAGAGACAGACAGAGAGAGGGAAAGTAAGAAATCATCTCCCTGAGGGGACAACCACACTGCAATCCCTTCTCCTATCAGGACTTTGGGCACACACGGACAGTCCCCAGCATGATTTTCAGCCACTGAGTCCAGAACTCAAACTGGTCAGCTATAAAGGAGTGCAGCACCTTAACCCCTATATCACCCTGTTGGCTCCTTGATTTGGATTATTGCCAAAAGATGTATTTAAGTACTTTTGAGAACTCCTTTTTGAGCTCTCCCTGCTCCAATCCCTGACTAATACATACATAATGGACCCATATCGTAGTTGACTCAGGCTACTGTATTACAAAATGTCTTAGACTGGGTAATTTATAAACAGTGAAAATGTATTGCTCACAGATCCTGAGTCTGGGAACTCCAAGATCAAGGGGTTATCAGATTCAGTATGTAGTGAGGGCTTTTTCCACATAGACGGCACCTTTTATGTGTCCTCATATGGCAGGAGGCCAAAGGGCATTAGCAAGTTCCTTCAGGACTTTTTTATGAGAACACTAATCCCCTATTGACATTGACATATGGGCTATAAGAATGACCAAAGTACTTCCTGAAGGCCCTACCTCTTAATATCTTCCCCTTAGAATTATATTTATACATATGAATTTTGGAGGGACACATTCAGACCATATTTCCCCATTAAATTTTTTTTTGAGAGATTTTCACTGTAGGGTGCGTGCGCTCGCCAGACAGACCTAGAGAGAGACATAGAGACAGAAAGCAAGAAATCACCCCCCATGGGGGATGGTCACGCCGCAATCCCTTCTCCTCCATTCTCCTCTCGGGATCTTGGGCACGCACGCACACGCGCCCGGCGTGAGTTTTAAGCCACCGGGTCCGGGACACGAACCACGGTCGACTACGTGGGAGTCCAGCGACATAGCCATTACACTAACTGCTGGTTCCCTCCCCATTAAATTTTTACAGATTGTTGTTTCATACTTCTGGTTGATGCTAGTAACAACACTTTTATTCTATCAGTGGGCCTTCCTCTAAATACCAGTGTAACTAGCTATCTTAAACATAATAATCTACAGTGTTTTCCCTTTAAATTATGAGAAGCGAATGGTGACATGTGATAATCTAAGGAAAGACAAGGTATGTTCATATAGATGCTGTAAGAAGACCAAAAAAGAAAACAGTAAGTCACTGTCTAAAATTTTCAAATACATTTTTGGTGTTAGGGGAGAAACTTAATTAACTTTTGCCTTCAAGAAGTTTAATTTTTGTCAGCCCCTGGTGAGTTCAGAATTGCTTCAGGGAAGAGACTGATACAGCATTTGCAGAATAAATAAAGAAATCTAGCTTGAAAATTCTCAACAGAATTGACTGTAAAATGAAGGGTCAAAAAACTTTAAAAACATAGGAAAACACATCATGACTTTCCTGATGGCCTAATACGTTCTTAATCAGTATGCTATCCTGACCCTTGTGTTGGGGAATAAATCTTACTGTTTTTGACTCAGTGAACAGGAGAACTGCTCTGCTGGCCAACTTTTTCACTCACTGAAAAAAACTTACTTGAAATACATATTCTTTTAAAAATAAAAATAATAAATAAGGAGGTTTTTGACAGTGCTGCATGAATTGTGTGTGTCATTTTCCTTTGCCAAACCAAATATCGGGGAGAACAAAGAAAAGTTACATCTTACACTGTGTTCAGGCTCTCCTGGGGCCGAGAACTCAATTTTACAGTTTTCAGGTTGCCAGTTAATGATTTCCAGTTTTTCACTCTTGAGACATATGTCACTCCAGAGCTCCTCACTTAGCCATAAAAATTGATAGCAGTTGGTTCATGTTATAAGTTAAACAACAATTTATCAATCTATATAACTAATTTAAGATGTCTTTCAGAAATAAATCCTCTTATATGTGTCCTGACTTGTCCCAATAGCCAGACCAAAAGGGCACCATATTGCCACCATAAAATGTCCTTTCTCTTCCTGCCTCTACTACAATATACATCCCAGCTCCAGTGTGACAGTACAGCAGGCTTGCCACCATCAATACCAAACAGACCTGTGGGAAAAGAGCAGCAGGAGTCAGATTCAATCTGGAAGGAGACTGGAAGAACGAAATTATGAGCTTCTGAAAGCTTAGTTACCCTTAGACAGGACCACAGCTTCAAATTTAAGTCAACACAGTATCTTGCATTAGCATCTTTGCTGGAACCCAGAGGATGGATGAGAGATACAGAGAATCTCCGTGTGGATGGACGAGAGATACAGAGAATCTCCGTGTGCATGGCAGTCCGTGTATATCGTTAGCTTGTTCTAATGTTAGCTGGCTAATTCAGGAAAATTGACGCCACCTCTCTGCTCCTGGTCTCTTACCTCATTGTTTTACTAAGGTCACATTGCTCATCTCTGCTGTGTCCCCAATTTTGTCTTTTTATAGTGCAAGAAACTACAAGTATCTCCTTTCACAGGCTCAGAGTTTTGTAAGGAATTGGTTGATACATACTTGAACTCAACATTCTCTTTCTCCACTGCATTTCCATCTGGATTATATTTTTTTATTTTTTGATTTTGTATGTTTTTCTTTAAGTTTTTTTACAGTGTTTTCTGTGTTTTTGTTGTTGTTGTTTTGTGTTTTGGGGGGGATTTTTTTTTGCCAGAGGACACATGCACTCACCAGAGAGAGGGAGAGACAGACAGAGAGAGGGAAAGTAAGAAATCATCTCCCTGAGGGGACAACCACACTGCAATCCCTTCTCCTATCAGGACTTTGGGCACACACGGACAGTCCCCAGCATGATTTTCAGCCACTGAGTCCAGAACTCAAACTGGTCAGCTATAAAGGAGTGCAGCACCTTAACCCCTATATCACCCTGTTGGCTCCTTGATTTGGATTATTGCCAAAAGATGTATTTAAGTACTTTTGAGAACTCCTTTTTGAGCTCTCCCTGCTCCAATCCCTGACTAATACATACATAATGGACCCATATCGTAGTTGACTCAGGCTACTGTATTACAAAATGTCTTAGACTGGGTAATTTATAAACAGTGAAAATGTATTGCTCACAGATCCTGAGTCTGGGAACTCCAAGATCAAGGGGTTATCAGATTCAGTATGTAGTGAGGGCTTTTTCCACATAGACGGCACCTTTTATGTGTCCTCATATGGCAGGAGGCCAAAGGGCATTAGCAAGTTCCTTCAGGACTTTTTTATGAGAACACTAATCCCCTATTGACACTGACATATGGGCTATAAGAATGACCAAAGTACTTCCTGAAGGCCCTACCTCTTAATATCTTTCCCTTAGAATTATATTTATACATATGAATTTTGGAGGGACACATTCAGACCATATTTCCCCATTAAATTTTTTTTTGAGAGATTTTCACTGTAGGGTGCGTGCGCTCGCCAGACAGACCTAGAGAGAGACATAGAGACAGAAAGCAAGAAATCACCCCCCATGGGGGATGGTCACGCCGCAATCCCTTCTCCTCCATTCTCCTCTCGGGATCTTGGGCACGCACGCACACGCGCCCGGCGTGAGTTTTAAGCCACCGGGTCCGGGACACGAACCACGGTCGACTACGTGGGAGTCCAGCGACATAGCCATTACACTAACTGCTGGTTCCCTCCCCATTAAATTTTTACAGATTGTTGTTTCATACTTCTGGTTGATGCTAGTAACAACACTTTTATTCTATCAGTGGGCCTTCCTCTAAATACCAGTGTAACTAGCTATCTTAAACATAATAATCTACAGTGTTTTCCCTTTAAATTATGAGAAGCGAATGGTGACATGTGATAATCTAAGGAAAGACAAGGTATGTTCATATAGATGCTGTAAGAAGACCAAAAAAGAAAACAGTAAGTCACTGTCTAAAATTTTCAAATACATTTTTGGTGTTAGGGGAGAAACTTAATTAACTTTTGCCTTCAAGAAGTTTAATTTTTGTCAGCCCCTGGTGAGTTCAGAATTGCTTCAGGGAAGAGACTGATACAGCATTTGCAGAATAAATAAAGAAATCTAGCTTGAAAATTCTCAACAGAATTGACTGTAAAATGAAGGGTCAAAAAACTTTAAGGAGAAATAATTCCAGCTTGGAAACAGATGGTTCACCTGCGCAATCTAAAAAGGCTTTTAGTGCTTGCCTTTTAAAGTATGATGTTGGACTAAATCAGTTGCCTATGGATGATGAACGAAGAAAGAGCAGCTTCTCTTCCCTCTGAAAGTCGGTGTAACATGGAGACCAGGAACAGAGGAAGGTCAGAACCAATAGGGCATTTTTCCAAGCCTTCCTTAACACCCATCATGATTCCGAGGAGTCAGTGGACAAGCTTAGCATTCATGCGTGTCTGCTCCAAGGGGAATTTGCTCATTAGTAACGAGAGCACAGAACCTCTTCCTGTCCAGGATGCTTGGAATATTACATAGACAGAATCTGTAAATGCTTATCTCAGTGGCTGTAGGTGTGAAAGAAATGGTCATCACATTATTATTATTTTTAGAGAAGGTGTGAAAACAAAACATTCACACCAACCGTTCTGAGTGGAACTGCATTCTAGAATACTGGAAGACAAGCAAATAGAGACCAGAAACATACCAACAGGTAGCTCACAACCAATTAGAAAAGGAGGGAATGACATCTGTATAAGGAGCGAGTTCTGTTGGTTCACAGGTGGGTTTTCCTAGGCAAGAGGGACAGCACAGAAAGACTGTCCAGCAGCAAAGGAAAGAGCTCTAAACTTGGATGATGTGTAAACATGAGCCCTTTCAGGTCAATTTTCAGAAAATGTGAAGTAAGTCCCTGCAGCCAGGGCTCCTTGCCTCCCAGCATTGCAGTGCTCTTTGCTGGTGACAGATCACCTCTTTCGTTCCACCTGTACGGTCTCTGTGCCCTCAGGGCAGCATCTCCACTCTATTGATGTGATTTTTCTGTATCCCCTGAGGCTGTCTATCGCTCCCACCTTGCCTTCTTAGTTCTCTCCTAAGGTATCAATTCTTTCTTCATAAGGGCTGAGGTTAGAGTTGCAACAGTTTTGAGAGACTTGTAAGTAATCTTAATTACTTCTTAAGCCATATTATGTTTGATGTACTGTTTAGTCTTTTTTTTTTTTTTTCAGTAATGCATGTGTTGTCTTAACAGCAGAAGTGCCTACAACTGATTTCCAGCAAAGGAACTTTCATTACATAAACAGCATCATTTGTAAGAGAAGGTTGAGTACTAAACATCTATTTCTAAGCAAAAGAGTTGTCTATAAATACTGTATAAGATGTTCCTATTGAGATCAAAGCTTAGCCTAGCTCCAGGGCCTGATGGTTAAGGCAGCCAGATGCCATAAGTTTGAGCCAGCAGTTCAAGTCTCAGACCCAACTGCTTGAAAAATATGCCAGGTGCATGTGTGTGTGTGTGTGTGCCCCAAATCCTGACAGGATGGAGAAATGGAGAAGAGATTGTAACATGGCCTTTCCTCCTTGAGGTGTGCTTTATCTATCTAGCTCTGTGTCCATTTCTGGAGAGTGCACGCACATTCTAGCAAACTTTTTAAAAAAATTATCAAAGTTGAGTGCCTACTGCTAGAGAGAATTAGGGGAGAGTCCCCTCTAAGACCCCTCTATTCTGCAGAGGCTTGCAGAATACTAGGCCAGAAAGAGCTAGGAAAACAATGCATTTTGTTTAGTGACAATGAGGTGGGTCAAATAATTCTGTTCTGAAAGTCAGTGCTCTCTGGGATACACAGCTTTAAACATATTTAACATAAAATGGACCATTCACTCACTCCACCCAACTACTGTATTTATTGAGCATCTACCATACACCAGGTTCTGTGCTTAGCTATTGGAATAACAAGAATGAAAAAGTCAAAGATTGGTCCTTGTGCTCATGGAAATAACATAGAAGGCAAATCTTCAGTAATTGCAAGAATTATTTAATTACTATGTTCCTAAAGGCTACAAAAAAAAAAAATTCCCAAGTCAGGATGAATTTTTTGAAGCAGTGGAAAGAGTCCTTCCTGTCTTAGATATTTAGTTCCACAGTTTTCCCCTTACTTCAACAGTCACAACCATATGGACTTTCTGAAGCTTTTCTCATGCCTTTCAGTTATGCAACAGCTAGGGGAAACCTTTGGTCACTGCCCAGACGGCCTCCATGTTACCACAACATTCTGTGCCAATTCTTCCTGATTCTAATTGCAAACGTCTTTACAGAAGGTTCCACCTTATCAAAGTAAGTTGAAACTATAGTCTTCCTTTATCTCATTGCATGGTCCATATTAATAACTAATTGGTTTTACAAAAGAATTGGTCTCAAACCTTATCAATACACCTGCTCTTTATTGTTACACAAAGCTGCCTCCTCATTCTGAAAAGCAAGAAGATTACTTTGTATCTGTGCTAACATACTCAGATCTCCTAAAGTCAGGGGGCAAATATCATCCACTAGTCAGTTCTGTGTGTGGAATACTCACTCATTCAACCAAACTATTTATGGAACATATACTGTACACTAGGTGCTGGGGATATAGAAATGAAAAAGTTAAATAACGGATCTTGTATTCATAAAGATAGCAGGGAAGGCAAACCTTAAGCAGGTAAATAGCAAAATTATTTAGTTACTTAAGATAGAGACACTCTTAGGATAGAGCCCTAGATATCTTGGCTAAAGGAGCCCAAAGATTTTCTCAAAAGAAAATGAATGGTATGATTCATTAAGGTGTTCATTTGGCATTGTCCTTGTGGTGTCTGTTCATTCGTTCCCCACCTCCCACCTCCATTTTCATGCAGGTAGTGGGGCTTTTGTGCTTTCTACATTGAGAGAACTTTCTATGGTTAGGCTGAAAAAAAAAA
>NW_006159436.1:2963937-2999683 GCF_000334495.1 Tupaia belangeri chinensis | reverse complement strand
ACCCCCCAGGGGGGATGGTCACGCCGCAATCCCTTCTCCTCCATTCTCCTCTCGGGATCTTGGGCACGCACGCACACGCGCCCGGCGTGAGTTTTAAGCCACCGGGTCCGGGACACGAACCACGGTCGACTACGTGGGAGTCCAGCGACATAGCCATTACACTAACTGCTGGTTCCCTCCCCATTAAATTTTTACAGATTGTTGTTTCATACTTCTGGTTGATGCTAGTAACAACACTTTTATTCTATCAGTGGGCCTTCCTCTAAATACCAGTGTAACTAGCTATCTTAAACATAATAATCTACAGTGTTTTCCCTTTAAATTATGAGAAGCGAATGGTGACATGTGATAATCTAAGGAAAGACAAGGTATGTTCATATAGATGCTGTAAGAAGACCAAAAAAGAAAACAGTAAGTCACTGTCTAAAATTTTCAAATACATTTTTGGTGTTAGGGGAGAAACTTAATTAACTTTTGCCTTCAAGAAGTTTAATTTTTGTCAGCCCCTGGTGAGTTCAGAATTGCTTCAGGGAAGAGACTGATACAGCATTTGCAGAATAAATAAAGAAATCTAGCTTGAAAATTCTCAACAGAATTGACTGTAAAATGAAGGGTCAAAAAACTTTAAGGAGAAATAATTCCAGCTTGGAAACAGATGGTTCACCTGCGCAATCTAAAAAGGCTTTTAGTGTTTGCCTTTTAAAGTATGATGTTGGACTAAATCAGTTGCCTATGGATGATGAACGAAGAAAGAGCAGCTTCTCTTCCCTCTGAAAGTCGGTGTAACATGGAGACCAGGAACAGAGGAAGGTCAGAACCAATAGGGCATTTTTCCAAGCCTTCCTTAACACCCATCATGATTCCGAGGAGTCAGTGGACAAGCTTAGCATTCATGCGTGTCTGCTCCAAGGGGAATTTGCTCATTAGTAACGAGAGCACAGAACCTCTTCCTGTCCAGGATGCTTGGAATATTACATAGACAGAATCTGTAAATGCTTATCTCAGTGGCTGTAGGTGTGAAAGAAATGGTCGTCACATTATTATTATTTTTAGAGAAGGTGTGAAAACAAAACATTCACACCAACCGTTCTGAGTGGAACTGCATTCTAGAATACTGGAAGACAAGCAAATAGAGACCAGAAACATACCAACAGGTAGCTCACAACCAATTAGAAAAGGAGGGAATGACATCTGTATAAGGAGCGAGTTCTGTTGGTTCACAGGTGGGCTTTCCTAGGCAAGAGGGACAGCACAGAAAGACTGTCCAGCAGCAAAGGAAAGAGCTCTAAACTTGGATGATGTGTAAACATGAGCCCTTTCAGGTCAATTTTCAGAAAATGTGAAGTAAGTCCCTGCAGCCAGGGCTCCTTGCCTCCCAGCATTGCAGTGCTCTTTGCTGGTGACAGATCACCTCTTTCGTTCCACCTGTACGGTCTCTGTGCCCTCAGGGCAGCATCTCCACTCTATTGATGTGATTTTTCTGTATCCCCTGAGGCTGTCTATCGCTCCCACCTTGCCTTCTTAGTTCTCTCCTAAGGTATCAATTCTTTCTTCATAAGGGCTGAGGTTAGAGTTGCAACAGTTTTGAGAGACTTGTAAGTAATCTTAATTACTTCTTAAGCCATATTATGTTTGATGTGCTGTTTAGTCTTTTTTTTTTTTTTCAGTACTGCATGTGTGTCTTAACAGCAGAAGTGCCTACAACTGATTTCCAGCAAAGGAACTTTCATTACATAAACAGCATCATTTGTAAGAGAAGGCTGAGTACTAAACATCTATTTCTAAGCAAAAGAGTTGTCTATAAATACTGTATAAGATGTTCCTATTGAGATCAAAGCTTAGCCTAGCTCCAGGGCCTGATGGTTAAGGCAGCCAGATGCCATAAGTTTGAGCCAGCAGTTCAAGTCTCAGACCCAACTGCTTGAAAAATATGCCAGGTGCATGTGTGTGTGTGTGTGCCCCAAATCCTGACAGGATGGAGAAATGGAGAAGAGATTGTAACATGGCCTTTCCTCCTTGAGGTGTGCTTTATCTATCTAGCTCTGTGTCCATTTCTGGAGAGTGCACGCACATTCTAGCAAACTTTTTAAAAAAATTATCAAAGTTGAGTGCCTACTGCTAGAGAGAATTAGGGGAGAGTCCCCTCTAAGACCCCTCTATTCTGCAGAGACTTGCAGAATACTAGGCCAGAAGGAGCTAGGAATACAATGCATTTTGTTTAGTGACAATGAGGTGGGTCAAATAATTCTGTTCTGAAAGTCAGTGCTCTCTGGGATACACAGCTTTAAACATATTTAACATAAAATGGACCATTCACTCCACCCAACTACTGTATTTATTGAGCATCTACCATACACCAGGTTCTGTGCTTAGCTATTGGAATAACAAGAATGAAAAAGTCAAAGATTGGTCCTTGTGCTCATGGAAATAACATAGAAGGCAAATCTTCAGTAATTGCAAGAATTATTTAATTACTATGTTCCTAAAGGCTACAAAAAAAAAAAATTCCCAAGTCAGGATGAATTTTTTGAAGCAGTGGAAAGAGTCCTTCCTGTCTTAGATATTTAGTTCCACAGTTTTCCCCTTACTTCAACAGTCACAACCATATGGACTTTCTGAAGCTTTTCTCATGCCTTTTAGTTATGCAACATCTAGGGGAAACCTTTGGTCACTGCCCAGACGGCCTCCATGTTACCACAACATTCTGTGCCAATTCTTCCTGATTCTAATTGCAAACGTCTTTACAGAAGGTTCCACCTTATCAAAGTAAGTTGAAACTATAGTCTTCCTTTATCTCATTGCATGGTCCATATTAATAACTAATTGGTTTTACAAAAGAATTGGTCTCAAACCTTATCAATACACCTGCTCTTTATTGTTACACAAAGCTGCCTCCTCATTCTGAAAAGCAAGAAGATTACTTTGTATCTGTGCTAACATACTCAGATCTCCTAAAGTCAGGGGGCAAATATCATCCACTAGTCAGTTCTGTGTGTGGAATACTCACTCATTCAACCAAACTATTTATGGAACATATAGTGTACACTAGGTGCTGGGGATATAGAAATGAAAAAGTTAAATAACGGATCTTGTATTCATAAAGATAGCAGGGAAGGCAAACCTTAAGCAGGTAAATAGCAAAATTATTTAGTTACTTAAGATAGAGACACTCTTAGGATAGAGCCCTAGATATCTTGGCTAAAGGAGCCCAAAGATTTTCTCAAAAGAAAATGAATGGTATGATTCATTAAGGTGTTCATTTGGCATTGTCCTTGTGGTGTCTGTTCATTCGTTCCCCACCTCCCACCTCCATTTTCATGCAGGTAGTGGGGCTTTTGTGCTTTCTACATTGAGAGAACTTTCTATGGTTAGGCTGAAAAAAAAAAGAAGCTTCTCAATCATCGCCTCCCTTTCTTTCTTTTATGAAAGCTGAACCTCAAGAAGATTGAAGTAGGCAACTCAAAAGGAATTGTGACAGGCATCCCCAAGGGATTGAAGAGAAGTTAATGCCTCTGTAGAAAAATAAGGGCAACCATGAGGAAAGGCTATGACCTTGAGTTTGTAAAGCGGTGGAGCATGACTGGGTTTCTAGATACCCCTGGCTTTCTTGCATATCTTGAAAGGCAGTTGAGAAGAGGGGTTCACATAAGAAGCTCAAGCCTTCGGCAAAATTGTGGTTACTTTTTCCATGAGAGGGAGAGAATCAGGCACCCTGAGGTCATCATGCCATGATCCACCCCTAGTCTCAACCAGTCCATATCGTAGGCCCAGCATGTACAAGGAGGGCTCAGTCAGGATGTGAATGTAGGACGTTTCCACAAGGGTCCAGTTATGTTACTGCTGTGCCACCATTTGACTCCCCGCATTTTTCCTGCTCCTAGGCATATCTCAAAATTAGCAGAGTCCCTAGAACTCTGAACCACTTGGGGACTTAGTCCCAAGTACCAGAGAGAGACATCCTGAGCTTCAAATCCATGTAAGACCTACTCCCTCTCAATAAGGACTTGTGCATAACTTTGGAAGAGGGTGACAAAAGAATGCTAATAACACTTGAGATTAAATTTCGCATCAGCCCAGTGGAACTGAGTCAGATGTAATTTGATTTCGGGTAAATAAAGTTTTATGACAGGCATTTCATGCGTACTTGCTTTTGTAGCCTAAGAGTCATACTCACTGCACTTAATCTTTTTTTCCACTCTTTGTTCAACTAAATAATTAATTGCCTTGAATGCCTATCAATATGCTTTTCTTTAATTGTTAAACATGTGTTAATAATTCAAAAATCTACTGGTGACCTCCTAACACTCTTGTGATTTTTGCAGGCCTCAGAGCTCTTTGAAGATGGTCTGTCCCTCTTGAATCCAGCATCAGCTAAAAGCTTTCTGATTTTGTCCTCTCTCTAGAAGGCATTCTGCCTGCCAATGAGGTCTTAGGGTTAAATGGAAGACAGAGTTCAAGGATTCTGAAGCTCTGATTCAATTATAGTAAATGAGTATAAGAGGATCAGATATGTCACTGTTGAGTGCATCCGCCCAGACCTTGGGGACTTTTTTTTTCTTTTTTTCTTTTTTTTAAACTGCAGAACTCTCTCATTGGAGAAATCTTACCCCTGAGATTTTGATTTGCACTAAACTCTTTTACCAATTTAACTTCCATTTCAAGTAGAAATGGGTAAAAATAAGGGGGTAATGCAGTCAAATAGAGACTTTGAATGGATTATATTTCTGTTTTCTTTATGCATATTTTCCCCATGCCATGATCTGTTCTTTAGGCAATGTGGTTTAGTGGTAGTTGGGCTTAGAAGCTAAGGACTTCTTTCTGCTATGAGTTCTTACTAGATGTCTTAATACTCAGTATTCTGGGGTGAAACTATTCATTTCAGTACAGCGTTCTAATAGAAGTCATTTTGGCTACCAGATCTCAGTCATATATATAGATTAGACAGTTTGTTTTGTTTTTAAAGTTTATTTACCTCTTCCATGCGTAAGAGACACAGAAAGACAGAGATTGAGAGAGCCAAAAGAACTAGAGACAGAACTCCCACCAGGGTTTTGATGCCACAATCTACCTCCAGTCTCAGCCAGCCCTGGATCATGGACATACATGTGCCCAACATATTCAAAGGAGGTACCCAGATGCAAATCTAGAACCTTTCCATGTGGGTTGGCCTGGCAGAGCATCACATCTTACTTGTGCACCACCATCCATCCCTCTATACAGTAGTCAAGATGAAAAGTACTTTAAAAGATAACAAAGTATGGGTCAGCAGATGGCATAGTGTTTAAGGTGCTGGACTCCACATGGTCAACCACAGTTCAAGTCTCAGACCCTGAGGCTTGAAAATTACACTGAGCACACGTGCGTGTGTACCTAAAATCCCAAGAGGACACTGGAAGAGAAGGGATTGCAGTGTGGCCATCTCCCTTGGGAAAGGGGGGAGATTTCTCAGTTTCCCTCTCTGTGTCTTGCTCTGTCTCTCTCTAGTGAGTGCATGCACACTATGGGAAAAACCATAAAGTAAAAAACATTTTTTAAAAGATAAAGTAAAACTAATAAAAATCCTCCTGGCAAGTAAAGAAATTAAGGACAAGAGTCTTATACAAGGCCAATCGGTATAGTTAAGGAGAAATCAGGGGCATGAACCCCAGTCTCTATTCTGCATTCTGTCCATATCACTGTCTGTTCAATTCCTCACAAATAACTGCACTTTATTTCTACTCCTGCCCTGAATCTTAGAGCTTTGCTTTTTTTGCTTGCATCTAATTTTCTCTGTGGCATTTTGGGAGCTCTCCAGTAACTGTGCATAAGCAGGAAGATTATTTTAAGCTGAAAAATCTTGGTATTCAGCAAGCTCTGAATATCATTAATTTCCATATGTTCTGAGGGTTATTAAATGTTTTTCATGTGCTTTTATCCCTGATATCATTTCCTTCTTGTGTTCTCTGCTGACTGGGATGGTATCGCCTATCCAGGTAAAATGTTCTGTTGCTTTAGTGCTTTTCTAGTCTTAAATGATATTTGACATTTGACATCTGGGTTCTATGCCTGCTGCATGGATGGCTCTGAGCCAGACTCGATTTGTTGCTTTCATCGAGCTATTTATCGGCCTTTGAAGTTGGGATATACAGTATTACTCACTTGTGATGTCATTGCACTAGGCAGACGCTTAGAAATAAAATACCCTAAATATTAATGATGAGAAGCACTCTTGTCAAATACTAAAAGTTACCAAAATTAATTGTGGCACTGACTGCTAGAATGAAATGATGCCCAATTCCAAGAGTCTCCCCAAAAACTTGAGTCTTAACTCCTGAGTGTCTAGAGCACCAGAGCTCAACACTAGGACACATCGCAATAGATCTCTTGGGTAAACAAGCATTGTACTCTCAGCAGGATACAGAAGACATTCAGCAGGTCTGGAGTTTTCACTGAAAATAATCCAAGATTTTTAGGGACAAACCTGAGCATGAAAAGGACCACTAATTCCTAAATCCCAGACACCTCTAGAACCAAGGGAAGAATATCAAGAATCCTAATGAAGGCTCAAGTGTGGAAAGATGGAACTGCAGCACCACGGCAATATATTCTTGAGGGAAAACCACATGGTAACTCTTTTATTACACCTAAATTTTTGTCATAGGGCGATATGCGCTGGCTGGAGAGGAGAGAGACAAAGAGATAGAGAGGGAAAGTGGAAATTATCCCCTGGGGGATGGCTGTGCTGCAATTTCTTTTCCTCTCAAGATTTTGGGCATGCCTACACATGCACCTGGTGTGAGTTCCAAGCTACCAGGTTCAGGACTTGAACCACAGTTGGCCATGTGGAAACTCAACCACCATGGCACCTGCCACCTGGTGCCTCATATAGTGACTCCTTTAAGAGCCTGAGATATAAACCACCTTGGCAAAAGACGAAGTCACCAGTGATCATACTTCCTGCCAAAAGCTCATGTCCATGTTTCAGACATGAGTAAGCCACAGCACATAAGAAATAACATTCAGGGAACCAGCAGTTAGCATAATGGCTATGTCGCTGGACTTCCACGTAGTTGACCGCGGTTCGCGGCCAAGACCCGGTTCCTTAAAACTCACGCTGGGTACGTGTGCATGCATGCCCAAGATCCCGAGAGGAGAATGGAGGAGAAGGGATTGCGGTGTGACCATCCCCCCTGGAGGGTGATTTCTCGCTTTCTGTCTCTAATGTCTCTCTCTGTCTGTCTGGCGAGCGCACACGCCCTATAGTGAAAATCTCTCAAATAAATAAATAAATAAATAACATTCAAAACTAACAAGTACTTTAACCCTCCTGTACGAACTAACCAACTTTTTTCAAGCTATGAAAAACAGACACATGAAGAAAATTATTTTTCTTTTGTATTATTTGCTGTAGGGCACATGTGCTTACTAAAGAGAGAGACAAAAAGAGAAAACAGAGTGAGAGAAAGTGAGAAATTCCCCCCAGAGGGTGATGGCCATGTCCAAATCCTTTCTCCTCCCATCCTCCCCTCAGGATCTTGAGCATGCATGTACCTCCACCTAGTGTGTTTCTCAAGCTGCCAGGTCCAGGACTCAAACTATGTAGTTAGTCTTGTGGGATCCCCTGACCTTAACCATCACACCATCACCTGTCCCAAGTATTTCTACAACCTAAAAAATATTACCATTATGTGTTCACTAGTGAATCATTGCCTATGTACAAGACCAACGCAAAAATTTTCAAATAAGAGTTAGTGATCTAAGAAGAAAACTCACCTCCCAACAAACACATATATGTATCCTTTTGTCAGGTAACCAAAGTTAAATATCTCATTACATTTTAAATTTTTGATTGCCAGGACCAGCAGTTAGAGTAATGGCTATGTCGTTGAGCTCCCATGTAGTCGACCATGGTTCGAGTCCAGGACCCGGTGGCTTAAACTCACGCCAGGCACCTGTGTGTGTGTGCCCAAGATGCCAAGAGGAGACTGGAGAAGAAGGGATTGTGGGGTGGCCATCCCACCTAGGGGGTGATTTCTCACTTTCTGTCTCTCTGTCTCTCTCTGCTTTCTGGGGAGCACATGCACCGTATAGAAAAATCTCCCCAAAAAAAAAAAAAAATTTTTTTTGATTGCCTAGGAACCCACCACTAAAATTAGTTTTAAACTGTAGTAGTTATTCTTAGCCTAGGTTTGACATTTCATACATTAAATGAGTTTTAACTTTTTAATCCTTGCTATATGAATCTAATTTCTTATGTTTCTTTTATTTTAAATCATTTTAAATGCCTTAGAAATAGGTAAGATCTAAGAAAGCCTTTAAAAACCAACAATGTCAATGGAGAGAGACACATTGATCTCAGCATATCTCCTGTCCCTGTTGTTTACACAGACTGCAGTCAGCTGCTGTACACTTGGCTCACAAAGTAAGTCAGCCTACCAGAGGCTAGCTGGTCAATTGTGGGAATCCCGCCCAGCCCACAAAGCAAATGAGCATAAAAGAAGACAGAGCAAGACAGAGTCCCACCACTGTCAACTATAGTTCTTTAAGCAGAAAGAGAACAGCCAGGGTCGGATAGGAGTCACATCATCTTCGGAAAAGGACCAGATTCATCAACTTTAGAAACATTTAAAGTGTTGAGGTGGAGGGATTGTGGAATATGTCCAACAGAGTGATGTTCACAGACAAAGAGGGGAAGAAGTTTTCCTTCACCTCAGTCACGTTCTTATCACAGAATGTGATAAAAAATATTTTGAGGTCATTTCTGCTTGAATGATCTCTAATTTTTAGAGTACTGCTTCCTTCCGTTTTTCCTCATACCTTCTTCATCCCTTCCCTCCTTCCTTCCCTTGCTTCTTCACTTCTTTCCTTTCTCTCTTACTCACTTCCCCGGGTCAGAGACAAACGTGAGTGCTCTTTAGAAGAGTCCATCAGTTTCAGACAAAATGGTCAGTTTTTACCAGCATCAGGCACAACATCGATGCTCAATATTGGTGTGTGGAAAGCTCTTATGTGAGTCTTTTCCAAAAGAACACAGAAATGACTGAACCCATTTGCAATGAGATCCACAAAACAGTCTACAATGTACCCATCCATTTGAAAAAATCAGCCAAATGGAGAAAATGAATGTCAATAATAAACTCTCCATCTCTAGGCCATTCACATGTGAGTGCTTCATGAATGTTCACTCTAAAGATAGCCTTTGATTAGAAGGCTGGAAAATCAAATAGAGAATTAAACTCAGTCAGCAGAGAAGATCATTTTTCCCTTTTTTTTTGAGGGGGGAGAGGTTTTTGCTATAGGGTACATGCACTCGCCAGAAAGACAGACAGACAGAGACAGAAAGTGAGAAATCACCCCCAGGAGGGATGGCCACACCGCAATCCCTTCTCCTCCATTCTCCTCTCAGGATCTTGGGCATGCATGCACATGCGCCCAGCGTGAGTTTAAGCCAACAAGTTCAGGACTCGAACAGCGGTCGACTGCATGGGTGTCCAGCAACTGCTGGTCCCGAAGATCATTTTTCCTAGCACAGATCAAGTGCTTGCCTCATATGAATTCAGATTTATGTATATTTAAGTAAATCAAAATAATGTGGTATAGGAAGACACAAAGAACATTTGTGTCTCTTAAGTTAAACGTGTGAAATACAATGACAGTCTTTATTAACCTGGGTAAGGTGTTTATGTCCCTTGAAAGAAACACTTTAAATGGTTCTGTCATTCTTTACACAAGTTATCTCTGGTGTCCCCCCACTCTGCACAGTCAGTGACACATATGGCATTAATTTTTAGGAAGAGAATTGCCTTCAATATTAGTCTCCCAAGCTACAAATGTGATTTAAAACCTCTCAGCTAGCACTCTATCTGTGGCCCAATGCATTGCCTATCCCCTGAGAAGCCATGAGTGCAGTCTCCCTTTAAGGGCACTTAAAGTGAACTGAAATTAAATAATCTTTGCAATTTACTATGACTATTTCCCTCTGGTATAGAGTAGAGTGAAGTTAGGAATGAGAGAGCTCAGAGAATCAGAACAAGCCAAAGGATTCAGGGTTTGGAGAAGGGCCCACCATCACTTCTACCCTTAAAACCACCTACCCCCAAGACACAAATGAAAAAAGAAGTAAGTGTCTGTGCCCACAGATAATTTGAATGATTTCTCTGAATGTGACTCATTTAGATGAAACATATGGAAACTTGCTTTGACAAAAAATGAGCTGGAGAGGGTGGGGAGGGACTGGAGGGAAGAAAATAATTCATTTGACTGGATTACATCAAAAGCAATGTTTTCTCAGGATGTCTCCTCAACCTCACTTATATCCTCAATTCCACAACAATTCCACATTTATAAAAACAGCTTATGCTCCATAAAAAGACTTTTAAAATTGTTATGCTTCTTTTCTTTTAGATTCATAGTTGACAGAAGGAAATCTCATTTAAAATGTGATCATAGTTCCAGAATTTGGAGTACTGAATTTTTTCATTGGGTTGACTAATCAAATTTATAGGAATCTATGACTTCTCTTGGTGTGGGGTAGCTCAACCTTATCTCATAAGAGCTGTGCTTTGTAAAAACTTCATCACTTACCCCATTTCCCTGACTGGAAAAGCTGTAGCAGAGTTAAAAGTGTGTCACGATTGTAACTTGGCCCACATGTGGCCTGGAAGATGTTATTTTTATCCACAACGTGATGCCATCAAAATACTTGTGAGAAAGAATACACAGTGCTGTGCTGGAGGCCATGCCAATTAAATTATACAAATCTGAGCCATTCTTATTTTGAAGAGCACATGGGTTATGATGAACACTGGTGAACTTACACGTTTAAGTTCCAAGCATTCTATCAAAGCATCTTAGTAAATATCAAATAAGTCCCCATGCATGTTAGAGGTAGGACACATAGCACATGCTACCAATACCCCTCCCACCATTTCTTTGTGCTTCTAATGATGTCCACACTGATTACCTTTATTGCTAGGCTTGAGAACTTTGTCCAGAGCCATAGAAGATGACTCTGTCCACATGTGCTAGCCGGGAGTGCTGGGCCATTAACAAAGCTGGAAGCAGCCCTCAACTAGTAACTGAGGGGAGTTGTGGTATAAATGCTCCAGCTTCTTTACCTCTCAAGGAATAATTATGAGGATTATGTTTTCTTCTTTTTCTCAGTTTTCCCCTGCTTAAGCTCCAACCACTCAACTATGGTAACTGGTTTATTGGCTCACCATTTATTGACCACTTCTTCATCCTTTTATCACTTTCCACTCCCCTAACAATGTTTCCTGCACCTCCCCCGCAAAATTTCTTGCATTTGAATCTTTGCCTCAGAGTCACGTTCTCTACGTGTGATCATGAGGGCTCATGCATCACTGAGAGCTCATGTTCAGACAAAATAAAAAGGAAAACAGTCATCTGTTCTATGACCAGTATTCAGAGGATGTGTGGACATGCTGGTGAGGCAGACACTGCTGGTCCCAGAGCAAATGTTCCCCTTTCCAGAATCAACAGAAACCAATTTAATTTGACTACAACATGCCCAATGAAGCTGAGTTCCTCATTCAGCTCCTGGGGATGCACCAAAAGCATGTGCAAGTCAAGCATGACCACCCCATTTCCATTTGCTGGTAAGCTGTAGGGAAGAGCCTGTGACTGAGTTCCAGCCTATGAGACACAAGTGAAAACATGCTAAGGAGCCTTTTTTCTCTAAACAAAGAGAGAGAGCTGAAAATGTAAAAGCCATCTTCTTCCGGTCTACCCCTTCATTCTTACTTGGGCACCATTGGGCCATGGTTGACATTGCTGGAGTTACAGGATCACCATAACGGAAAGGTTGTGGAGTTGCTAAAACAAGTCCAGAGCCCCCTGCTTCCAGACTTCACTTCATATGAGACAAATATTAGTCAAAGTTTTTGCTGCTTACACTCAACTTATCCTGACTGATATGGATAAAATTCTAGAAGCAAGTGTAATGAGGAGGGATAACATGCAGACGCAGGTCTCAAATGAGGCAATGGAAGGAGTAGTATATCTTCTTTTTCACTTTTCTTTAAATGTCCATCTCAGTTGTGATTATAAATATATTTAAGTGTTTTTCTGGCTAATTTTCTTTCCTCAACAACCTGCAAGCTCCATGAGGACAGAAATAAAAGCTTTCAGCTGGCTTTTTCCTCACTGTCTCCCACAATGCAAAGCACCTGCTCATTAAATAAATGAATAGATGCACTAGAGAATAGCTGAATTTTTTTTAGAGTGGTCCTCGAGACATAGCCTCAGATGAAGAGTTGGGGTGATTTGAGGCCTCTTAAAGAAGTGCTGTGAAAAACTAGAAAACAATCATTGCTTTAGAATGTGAACTGACAGAGAAATAAGGAGAGACCTCCCAAAATGGCAGATAGGCTCTACTTACCCCACGGAAAAGAAGACAGGAACCGTGTGTATAGAAGTAAAATAAAGAAAAGAAGGGGGGGGGGGGGGAAGGGGTCAGCTGAACTACCTGTACCTGGGCAAGACAAGGGTCACACTGTTCTTGGCTTAGATAAAAAAAAAAAAATGAGGCTGAAATATTTGAAACAGAAACATTAGATGACGAAAGATGGAGGAGAAAGCAAACCAGTAAGTGCAGAGAACAGAAAGTTGATAACCTAAAGAAGAAAATAGCTCTTGGCTGTGCTTTATTAAATTTATCAGGAGCATTTAACCTATTCTTTTTTCTTTCTTTTACTGTTAGAGGGCCCATACCCTCAGTCGGGCCAGCTAACACTGAAGGTGGCTCACAGCATGAAGACCCTGTCTGTCCATCTGTCTCTATCTCTTTCCATCTCTCTGTATGTCCTTTCTCTCTTTCTGTGTCTCTTCTAGAAAAAGAAATGATTAAAGCTTCAAAAAGAAATGCCTTGGTATACCACCTGAAATTCACCCCCTCCACAACCCCAACTTGGCCTATTAAATCTGCCTTTCCTTCTGGATTCCAGCAGATGCTGATTTTTTCCCCTCCATTTTCCTACTACTTTACAATGACAGCAATGACTAACACACATAGCAGATTCTTTGTGCACCTCCCAAGTGTCTTACATACACTAATTCATTTATCCACCATTTAGTCTACACAAGAACCCTAGGAAATAGGTGCTATATTATCCTTCTTCAAGTCCCAGAGGTGTTGAGTAGCTTACTCAAGCTCACATAGTTGCTACAGCTGCTAAGTGGTAAAGCCAAGATTCCAAAGTTCCAAGTGTGCGTCCTTAAATCATTACACTGTTGGTGTCTATTATTATCTATGTGACATGAGTTACCACTGGGTTTAAATTTTCTTAATAGTCCTTTTCTGTCATTGTTATTCACTTTTCAGAATATTAGCTTTTTAAAGCTAGATGAGACTGTATTTTAAGTGTGTATTCTTTCCAAAGGTCACTTAAAACTTTTCAAATGAGAATTCCTCACTTCCTTCTGCTCCCAGCTCAATTATCACTCTATGACAATCACCTAAGAAATGGCACTGCCTCCACTCAATGAGACCATGGACTAGAAGGAATGACATTCAGCCCATGTAGCAAAAAAGTTATTACCATCATTATAATCAGTGCATTAAAGTTTACAATGTGGTCCAGAGTGGCCACATTATTAAGAGCTGATGCTACAGGTTCATGCACCATCCAAGAGACTGGCTGGGTCATCATAATGTCAGCAAACCCATTCCCTGCCATTTCCCAGCACAACCAACACAGAATTAGTGTCTATTTATTTCAAATTACTCCTAGTCACCTACCTCCAATAATTTAATAGTTAATATTAAGGAATCATCCTTTTGGTTGGCCAAATTTATTGGCCAGGCTTTCTGTATTCCTCTTGCTTTAAGGAGAGAGAGAAGATTTTGGATGTATATCTTAATTTTAATATATTTTAAGATGTCACCAAACAACCACTTTCCCCTTGGGAAGAAGAAAAAGAGGAGAAATAGTTATGTACCAATATATCTCTCTCCTGACAGCTCCACTAGTCTGATACAGAGCGCCACAAACTCCAAAGACTGTGGGATGCATATGCCGGTCCTAAAAGCTATTCAGATGTCCCCTCTCCTTAGCGTTCCTCTACCTATTGAGTCTGGGAGCAAAAAGACTGGATTTCCAGGATTCAATTTAGTTGGAGGTAGACATGAAACTTATTTCAGGCCAATATGAGGTAGGCAAAGTTCCTGAGGAAATAAAGAGGAAAATCTTTGGTAATAAAAAGTTCTTTACCTTTTGGCCCTTCCTCCAATTTTCTACTTGGGAAGCAGGTGCTAGGGCAGTGTCCACAGCAGCCAACTTGAACCATAATGAGATAAGCAAAAGGTGAAGAGCTACACAGTAAGATAGGTAGACCAGAAAACTGAAAAGAGCCTGTACCACTTCTGAATTGTTAAGCTGTTTTATGAGCCTATGTTGCATAGCCCTGGGTTTCCCCATGCTGTGAATCACATACGCTAGTAACTGTTTCAGACACTCTACTAGGACTTTCTGTTTTTCACAGCTGACAACTAATATATGGCAAAGACTGAGCTCATAAAACTCCTCTCACCTTTGGAGCTTTCCCCACCCCCTCTTCCAGCCTCAGTTTGTGCTAGCCTTCCCCTGAGTTCTAGCTACACTGACTTTCATTTCTAAGAAAGCACCCACCTTTCTCTTTCTATGGGGTGTTCGGGTAGTCTTTTCTCTGACTAGAAAGGTCTCTGTCATCCCTACTCTTTGCTAGTTAACTCTTGGTCAGTTTCTCTTCCTCATTCAGGAGGCAACTGAGTTTTCAATATCAGCGAACTCTGCCCTGACTCATCTCAGGAGTACAAGATCTTTTGCTTAACATTGCCAATATTGCACAGAAATTTGCTGGTGTCTTGGGGGACAAGAGAACCTCAAGCTGTTCCCAGAAATAAATTACAGGAACTTCTAGAAGCTTTTGTATAAAAGTCAGCATGACTGAGAGAACTGACTTTCTTCAGGCAGGAGGTCAGGGCATCTTGTGTATAGATCTGTGTCTGAGACTCCCAGTCCCAGTAGAGGGTGGGGTCCTCCTGCGGTTGTAACATAACACCCCTTATGAATAAATGCACAGTGTGTGAAAGTTGTCCCCAGTGTAACCATGCCCACCTATACTTGCCATTTAGCAGAAGTTTTATTAGCATTATCTACCTTTTGCAAAGTGTTTGATTTGCCATTTTGGAAAAAGGACAGTGATAGTTTTTTTGTTTTGTTTTGTTTTTTTGTTTTTGTTTTTGTTTTTGTTTTGCTTTTTTTTTTTGAGAGGTTTATGCTATAGGGCACGTGCACTCGCCAGACAGAGAGAGACAGAGAGACAGAAAGTGAGAAATCACCCCCCAGGGTGGATGGCCACACCGCAATCCCTTCTCCTCCATTCTCCTCTTGGGATCTTGGGCACGCACGCACATGCGCCCAGCATGAGTTTTAAGCCACCAGGTCTGGGACGCAAACCGTGGTCAACTACATGGGAGTCCAGAGACATAGCCATTACGCTAACTGCTGGTCTCGATAGTTTTTATAATTAGAAAGCCCCACTGAGTAAACTCTAAAAGGACAGTGGAGATGTAGGCACTGTTGTGGTTTGAATGCCCAATTCACACAGGCTGATGCCCACAAATGGCATTATTTGATCATCTATATTTGGTTATCAGGACTCTTAATGCAAAGGAGTGGATCTGGAAGGATTTCTCTCAACCTTACCATTTCCTATCCAAAAATAACTTTGAGTTTGAGGTTGACAGTTGAGACAAGATCCTCCTATTGGAAAAGGATGCCATGGGAAAACTTTGAAGCATCTGAGGTCACTGAATTATTCCAATAATTAGAATATAATTCAACTAGACTTTTCAAAGTGCTAAAATGGACCACCTCTGCACTTACCACAAAAAAAATAATAATAATTCAGTCATCTTTTATTACAGGTGAAGAATCTGAGATCCGAAGTACAGCAAGCCTAGAGGCAAACCTAGGCTCAGGTGTTTAGGCAGGTATTCTACCCTCTGGATCATCAAAGTTTACCAGACTACGATCAAAAAGGGTTATTCACAAAAAAAAAAAAAAGAAAAAAAAATTCTCACCATGTTAGTCTCTGGCTTCTGCTGGCCTCCTTCATGGCTATATTTTACACTACATCTCCATCCTTTTCCGTCAAGAGTCTGCTTTCATAATCCTTGAATTCAACCAGGTATTTGAAGAATATCCAATTATATTAATAATATCATGTATTGTTTTCAAATGTGACCAGAACAAGACACTTACTATAACACTTATCCTTATGAACAAGTCGCTCAAGTATTCACTTCACTGTACACAGCCAACCCTAATTTACTAAATCTAAGTAAAGTCAGTCCCAAGCATCTGTTTTGAGTGAAAAAGGAAAACAAACAAGTCACTGTACCACTTCTTAATTTTAATAACATCTGGATATAATATAGCAAGGTTGATGTACTATAAAACTTGTTAACGTGGGGCTCAGACCACATTGTTTTCACTGGCCACAAGGCTCCCAGTTAAATCCTAGTCAGCCATTGGACAGAGTGTGGGATGAAAAGCCAGGAAACCTCATTACTGATAAGATAATATAATCAGTTACTTTCGCTAAGTGCCATAAGTCACTTCCAAAATGTAAAGAAAAAATACAAAACACACGTGGGAGCATTTCCCCAGCATGTATAATTCCTGGTGGCTCTCTTGACCCACCCATCTCCAATCTCCTAAGTGTCACAACTACCTATAAGCTCTCTCCAATCCACCAGCAACCAGTATTTTATAAGATAAAAGATTATAAACTATAAAATGAAGAACAATAAAATGTGCCCTCCTTTGTTTATTTGCAAATCTGATAGTGCTGTGTGCATTTTTGTTGTTGTTGTTGTTGTTATAAGGTGCACGCACTAACCAGAGAGAGAGAGAGGTGAGAAAGCATTCTCAAGGAGTTAATCACACCACAATTCCTTCTCCTCCATTCTCTTCTCAGAATTTTGGCCATGCACACACATGCTCCTGGTGTGATCCTCAAGCCATCAGGTCTGCAACTTGGACCACACAGTCTTCCATGTGGGACCTAGCTGCCTTAATTACCACAGCGTTTGCTGGCCCACACTGCATGAAATTTTCATGCTGTAGGTAAAGATCTAAAGTTCTCTGATCCTGCAAGTGGCATGTATTCTCACATTTGAAGCTCTGCAAAAGAAAGAAAATGTGTAACTCTAAAATAGGAAGCAATCCATTCTGCAGCTGGTACATTCAACCGGGTGGAAATGCAGTTTATATTCCAAGATGTATCAGCCTCTGCAGTACCCCCAGCTGCAAACGTCTTGGTCAGAGGCTTTGAGGCACTGTTTGAGGGAAGGGTGATCACTCCCTCCTCTTCACTATCCCTTAGGAGAGCCTGTCTCACAAACTGTGCACCCAGACCAACGACTAAAATACGTACACTTACTCTTTCATAGACTTCAAGGAAAACAGAACATCACCATCATTTTCAGTGTTTGAGCCAGATCCAAAAGAAGAAATTTGAGTGTAAAAGCTAGCATTATATTGATGGTCCTCATGCTAAGTACACATGAAACCCAATGCCTACTCTGAATTTTAAGCAACTGAACCATGATGCTGGCCCAACAGCAATGGCACAGGTTACAGCCTGTGCTGCTGCGTGATGCTGAAGCCATATGGAAGCCCAGGTTCAGATTCTAGGTGGACCTATACATGACAGGCATACTCGTGCATGCCTTTGGGAGGCCTGGAGGAAGTATCTCAGCTTGGCAGACAATATCTGTCAAGGATCTCTCTCTTCCTTTCTCTCTCTCTCTCATATGAAAAAAAAATAAATAAACTTTAAAACAAAACACAGTAATGTTCACAGGGAGCAGGGGGATCCAGACCCAGGAGTAGATAACAGTGTTTAACAGGTATAGACCCTACGGATATAAACAGTCACTCCAGGAACATAACATTATCGGTCATTAACCATCCTGTTTGTTTTACAAAAGTAAATTAGAACGCAATGTTTTGAAATTGTATCCTGAAATAAAACCTTTCACCAAAATAAATTGTAAATTTAAGATGACATGATAAAAGAACTAGAAGAAAATGTGGGCAAGTAGTTACATAACCTAAGCATGAGGGTGGCTTTCTAAGCATGGTACTATGACAGAAATCACAGCAGTGATACAGTTGACTGCCTAAAACCTAAAAGCAATCAAACAATAAAGGAAAAATGAAACAAAAACAGTAACAGCAACAAAAATCACTAATATGGAAGAGTACATAAACAGTTGAAAGCCTATGACCAATAGAGAAAATGTTGACAACATAGAAAACAGAAAAAGGGTGGGTATACTTAATACACACAAGGCAATAAAAAAAATCAGTTAGGAAAAGATAAGCTTCCCATAGAAAAAAAAAAAATAGTCAAAGGACTTGATTAAGCAGTTTACACATGAAGAAACCCAAGTAGCCAATAAATGTATTTTTAAATGTATAATATCCTCAATAATAAAAAAATGAAAAATATAAATACTATTTTTAACTCATCAAATTGGCAATTTTAAAAGGAAATAATGAACCCTAATGTTGGGAAGGACCTGGGGAACTGTATTGACTGTGGATAGGAATTGATACAAAATTGATACCAATTTTTCCAGTTGATCATTTGGCAATAGGAGTTAAAAGCCCTTAGAACTTACACTTCATTTGACACTGGAATTTCAAATCTAACCTAATCAAATAATGGTGGATAAGCACGAAAAGAGAACTATAGTATTCATCAGAGAGCATTTATCAGGGGAAAATAGTATTGGGTAAATCAACTAAAGAACTTCTATACCACAGAACACAAGGCAATTTAACATTATATCAACAAGGTGTTCATATGGGACCAGCAAATGGCATAATGGTTATGTCTCTGGACTCCCAGATGGCTGATCACAGTTCAAGTCCCAAACCTGGAAGCTTGAAACACACTGGACATGTCTGCATGTGTACCCAAGATCCCAAGATGCTGAGAGGAGAATAGAGGAGGAATTGTGGTGTGGCCATTCCTCCTGGGGATAATTCTCGCTTTCTATCGCTCTGTCTCTCCAGCAAATACACACATTCTATGCAAAAATCTCTCTAAAAAATAAGGTATTCATAAACTTAAGTTTTAAGACTGGTTACAAAACAATATGACCTATGTTTATATACATTTCATGCACACATGTGTATGTGTGAATGACATGTATGTTCAGACAAAAACTGAGAGGCATACAAGCTAAAATGTCAGTGGTATCTATAAATATCATTGATGGTATTTATTTTGTTCTTTTTGTTTGTCCATAGTTTCTAAGTCTTCAGATAGCATGTAACATCTTATAACAATTTTTTAAATGCTGGATTTTTTAAAAATAGAACTTTACAAGCTTCAAGAAAAACAAACAAACTAACAGGCTTATGTTTCTCTCACCAAACTAAATGGCTTTCATTTACTGCTTCCGAAGATCAGGCTGCCCACCCTGACTCTCTCCCGATCTGCATCCAGCTCTGTAATAATTTCCTTCACATCATGAAAAAATTATCCAAAGCCCCAAGCTCACTCATTCAATTAACTCCCTACCTCTTCCTTACTCAATATTCAATTAACATTGAATCACTTTAAATCTTGCTATTTTAAACCCTGCTCTGGTTAATCTGCTTTTTTAAATGGCCAGCTCTTCTTTTTACTCCTGAGCCTCTATATGTAGCTGAATACATGAGCATGTTTGTACACAAGTGACACTGCGGTTCTGTAAGGAGTTGTTTCCCCTGCCTTCCAGGGTCCATTCTCTGAAGAGTCAGGGCCAGAAATGGCATGGAGATTAAGGTGCTAGATCCTACATGGCCAAATGTGTGGTTCACATCCCGGACACAGCAACTTAAAAAATCTCACCAGGGTGTCTGTGTGTGTGTGTGTGTGTGTGTGTGTGTGTGTGTGTGTGCTTAAAATCCCAAGAGGACACTGGAGCTAAAGAGATTGCAGCGTGGCCATCTCCCCTGAGGAGTGATTTTTCACTCCGTCTCTCTTGCTCTCGTGAATGCATGTGACCTATAGCAAAATTAAAAAAGAAAAGAAAGACTCAGATGTATAGAGCAAAATGGGACAACTTAGAAATTTCCCACTTGGAACAGGTGACATGCCTGGAAAAGAGGGGCATGATATAAAAAGACCTGACATGGGTCACCTCCAATTCATTTTAAAACACACAGGCTGAGCAGTGCGTAGGGCGCTAGCCTCTGACTGTAGTCAGCTTCCTGAGTGGCTTTGACAAGCAGCTTCATTGCTCTGGGCATCGGTAACATCATATCTAAAACTATAACATTGGTTTTGGGGGGTTTTCGTTTTTTGTTTTTTGGGTTTTTTTCGCTATAGGGTGTACACACTCGCTGGAAAGGCAGAGAGAGAGAGACAGAAAGTTTTTTTTGGGGGGTTTTTGTTTTTTGTTTTTTGGGTTTTTTTTCGCTATAGGGTGCACACACTTGCTGGAAAGGCAGAGAGAGAGAGACAGAAAGTGAGAAATCACTGCCCAGGTGGGATAGCCACACCATAATCCCTTCTCCTCCATTCTCCTCTTGGGATCTTGGGCACACACGCAACACGCGTCCAGCCTGAGTTTAAGCCTCTGGATCCGGATATGAACCGTGATCGACTACATGGGAGTCCAGCGACATAACCATTCTGTCTTTTGTTGGTCCTGGTACTAGAGTATCATTTCTAAGATGACATCAAACCCACTGTTAGCATAAATCCTTTCAACTGAAATTGTATGATTTTGCACGTCTGTTAAAGTAGGTCATAGCCAGCGCCACTACAAACACATTCCTTCAAGTAACGGTGTACACTGAGGGTATCTGGCCTGTTTCTCAGGTTGTCCAATATACATTACGTCTTATGAATAATGGACGTCTTTGGTTGTTTTTCTCAGGTTTTCTCCATCCTTCATCTTGTCCCCTGTTCCATCTTGCTACTTTAACTCCAACAACCAGTGAATCACTGATTTATCTCTGCCAATCGGGGACTGCCCCTTTATTTCTTAAGCTGAGGGAAATTAGTCATTTGCAATGGTCTGATCTGTAACGCTTTGTTCTTTAGTTGACTGATCCAATCGTATTTTCCTCTGGTAAATAGCCTGCGATAAACGTCATTTCATTTTTGTGCCTAATCTCATGCAGTTTGTCTAATCTAATGCACAATCTCTCGCACGTTGTTATTTCAAGGTAAAACAAGAAGAACAAGAATTATAAGAGCTATCATTTAGGTGGCCCAAGAATGGGTCTAACGTTCTGTAAAGTTCAAAAACAAAACACTGCTCTTGAGGCAAAGACAATCTCTCTGAGATCTAAGACAAAAGAGAGTAGCAGAGACTCAAAGGGCTGGCGAGGATGCAAAGACATTGGATCACTCAAACAAGGAGATTTCAAAAAGTTCATAAAAAGTGGAATTAAAGTCCAAGCTTATTTTGGTGAAAAAAAATATTTTTGAAAGCCATGCATAATTTTTTCATACACACATTTTCATGAATTTTTTTTAGAGGTTTTTCACTATAGGGCGCGTGTGCTCGCCAGACAGACAGAGACATAGAGACAGAAAGCAAGAAATCACCCCCCAGGGGGGATGGTCACGCCACAATCCCTTCTCCTCCATTCTCCTCTCGGGATCTTGGGCATGCACGCACACACGCCCGGTGTGAGTTTTAAGCCACCGGGTCCGGGACTCGAACCACGGTCAACTATGTGGGAGTCCAGCGACATAGCCATTATGCTAACTGCTGGTTCCCATGAATTTTTTGAAAAACTCTGGTATAGTACTTGTGGGAAAATACATTAGCATTCTGAAAAAGAGCATGGCAGTTCCTCTTAAAACTAAACACGCTTACTCTCTAACCTCATGATCACATTCAGGCCGTAATGCCAGAGAAACAGAAACTTAGTCTATACAAAAACCTGCACACAAATACTCATGTCTGCTTCATTATAATATCCTTTAGGAACCAACTGAAAAGAAACTAACTGAGGGGACAGCAGGTGGCATGTTGGTTAGGTGCTGGACTCCCACATGGCTGATCTCAGTTCTAGTCTGGGTTCCAGCAGCTTGAAAATTACATCAGGTGAGCTTGCATGCATGCCCAAAATCCCAGGAGGAGCAGGGATTGCAGTGTGGGCAACCCCACAAAAGGTAGTTTCTCACTTCTCCTCTCACTATATGTCTCTTTCTCTCTCTGGAGAGTGCACACACAGTATAGCAAAAACCTTAAACAAACAAACAAAAAAGGAACTAACTGAAAATTCCTTCAGTGGGTGAAAAGTTAAACTGTGATACTCAAATTAGGACATTCTATTGAACAACAACAACAAAAGAAAAAGCCACTGCTAGTGACCCAGGAACACAGGGTCGCAGCAGTGATCAGGCCCTGCACTCCCAGTGAGACACGGGTTCTTGTCCCATGCTCAGGAGGATTAGAGACACCAACACAGAAAGTTAGGTGTAGCAAAGCAAGGACTTTGTTGAAGGAAAGGGAAGGAAAAACAGAGCTCCCAAAAAGAAGGGAAGGGTCCCAAAATATGGGTTGCTGAAGAGGAGCTGGAATGAGGGAATTTTAGAGGGGCCTTATTCAGGCTGATTCTAGGTGGGGCTGGTGAACATGTCCCCCTCTTGGTGGGGAGGGGGACATAGTAAATGGATCCAATCATTTTTCTAATTTTGAAGGTCAAGAGGTTCTTTGTCTAAAAAGAGTAGGGCTATAAAAACCATTATCTTGGGACCAGCAGATGGCATAATGGTTACATCACTGGACTCCCACATTGTTGACTGCAGTTCGAGTCCCAGACCAGGCAGCTTGAAACTCACACTGGCACATGTACATTTGTACAAGATCCCTAGAGGAGAATGGAGGAAAAGGGATTGTGGTGGGTGAATTTTCTGCTTTCTTTCTCTGTCTCTCTGGCAAATACACGCACCTTCTAGCAAAAATCTCTCTCTAAAAAAAATGATCTTATCTTCTTCATGGAATGTGCTGGGACCTGGAAAAAGTCTTTGTTTTAGGTCTAGGTCATGTTGCCTAGGTCAGTCACTGAGCCACTGCTGCAAGAGGTCTCTCCTGAGCAGGCAGCAGAGTCACTTTGTCTCCATAAAACTTGACCATTTTGTGATTCCATTTTGGGCCTATATCTTAACTACATTTTTAAGGTTCCAGTTTCCTACCTCAGTCTCATAGGATTATGTTTAGTAGGAAAAAAAGTCTCAAAAGGTTGTACCTACGTGATTTCATTTACACAACAGTCCTGAAATGAGGAAATTATAATGGACAACAGATTAATGACCACTGGGGGTGAAAGATGAGAGAAGAAAGCTGTAGCTATGAGAGGGTGGCACAAGGGATCCTTGTGATGGAACTGCCCATATTTCACTGCTGTGGTGGTCACACACACCAACACAGACACATAGAGCTTGATGTGGAACTACCCGTCTGATAATTGCCTGAACTTTCTGTTCTGATACAGAGAAACCTGTGCATAACCTTGAAGCAGCCCAGGGCTGACTGATAGCTGCCTGGGCTTTCCGTTCCCCAGTGTACTGAAACTGCCCCTCCTCTGACCTGTCAAGCAGCCAGAGGCCTTGAGCTCCCTGCTTCTCTGGTTCCCCAGTGTACTGAAACTGCCCCTCCCCTGACCTGTCAAACATCCAGAGGCCTTGAGTTCCCTGCTTCTCTGCCGGCTCTGTATTAGGGCAGACACAGAGCCCCTCCCCTACACTCTACCCTACACTCTAACCATACTGAAACCACCCCTCCCCAATTCACCCATAAAAGACTATTTCCAACTCTCAGTCAGCTGGAGACTCAGAGTGTTGTTAACTCCTCCATTCTCACTAGCGTAATAAAGAGTTCTCCTTTTTCTCTCCAGAGTGCTGTGTTTTCATCCCTCAGAGTCTGTTTTTCTGCAACAAGCTAATATGCACATACACATAAACAGATGCATGTAAAAATGGGGAATCCAAATAAAGTTGCTGGATTGTATCCATGTCCATTTGAAACCAAGCAGGGACCCCCTAAGAGGGATGGGTCCTCAGTTTCCCCTTCTGTTAAGGAAAATCTAAAGATTTCCCAAGCTGAAAATTAATAAAGGCTGAACTAAAAGTAAAGTATTTTCTAAGGTGCTTGAAATGCAAAGTCCATTTAGGGTGCTTGAAATACAAAGTCCATTTACATTGTAATGGTCCAGAGTAAGGGGTAAGTCTTCAGATTTTGGTTATGATGATGAAACAGCTTTGGTCATGAAATGAGAGTCATTAGGCCTCTAAAACTCTCACTAAAAGGAAAGATAAGGTTTAATTTCAATATGTAAGATGATTTATAGGGTGGAAACTGCTAGCTGTGAGCTCAAAGCCTCCAGGCTGAATGGCTCCAGAGACCTGAACAGAAATTTTATTATCTCAGCCCTTGTAAATCACAAATGACCGGCAGATAATCACACCCTTTTCAACCAGTCATTGAACTGATCGTGTGCCTGTGATCCCTGCCCCTAATTTTGCCCTTAAAAATGCATGTGGGGAACACCTCGGGGAGATGACTCTTCAGCATGAGCTTCCCACTCTCCTTGCTTTGCACTTTGCAATAAAGCTGTATTTTCCTTTATCACACCATGTGTCTATGGTTTGATTTGGAGTGCTTAGTTGAGCGAACCTGATTTGAGTTAGGTAACAAATTCCTTGGATTGGGTATAGTACTGTAATTATGCAACACAACAAGAGAGAAAACTTCAAGAGCAAAAACTGTTAAACTCCACATGTATGGACAATGATGATCTAGAGAACCGACTTCAGTACTGAATTTTTTCTGTTAAGTTTCTTAGCAAATGAAAATGCAAATCTCATCTCCTATAGTCCACACTTCCTGAAATTTTAAATTACTCCTAACTTTAGGTGTTCTATTTTGTGGTGGTTGTCATGGTGATGTTTCAAGAAGGAAGAACTATAAAGTGCTATGCAAAGGATCCTATTTTCTCCAAGGAGCTGGGCTAGCATTTCCTTAGTGCAGCATGTACCACTGGTTCCCCACCCACCTGACTTGGCACCATCAGAGGCCACTTGCAGACAGGAAGGCAGGGGCATGGACAAGTCCAGAGCAACCCTCAGCAATGGAGGATGGGACTTGGTGGATAACACTGCATCTTCCTCCCTCCACCATTGGATGAACCAGAAGTGTATTCCACATCATCTCCCAAAGGATCCCCAGCAAGATTGATCTCCATTTGCCTTCAGCCATAGCCTGCTCACAATCACACCCTTTATTGGTGCTTCCTTCTTCCCCATTACCCATGCCCTCTTTCCACCTCCCAAATAAATCACTGGCATCTAAGTCCTTGTCACGGAGTCTGCTTTTGGACAGACTCGAGTTAAGATGCCTATACTGAAGATTCCTAGGTATATATCCTAGGGTCTGTTCTTTAACAAATAAAATTTTACTTTCTCTAATCAATGCCCAATTCAAAGGAAATGGTACAAACCACATGGATATTTAACAAAATAAGATTTTTTTAATTGCAAACTGATAACAATGGGAAAAACAGATGGCATAATGGTTACATCGCCGGACTTTCACAGAGTCAACCACAGTTGTTACATCGCTGGACTTTCACAGAGTCAACCACAGTTCAAGCCCCAGACCTGATGGCATAAAATTCACACTGGGCACATGTGCATGTTTGCCCAAAATGCCTAGAGGAGAATAAAATGGAAGGCATTGCAGTGTGGCCATCCTCCCAGAGGTAATTTCTCACTTTTTGTCTCTCCATAGCTCTCTCTCTGTCTCTCTGGCGAGTGAGTGCACACGCCCTAAACAAAAAACTGTCTCAAAAAAAAAAAAAAAAAACTGGGAATAATGAGCTCATATAGGCTTAGACATTTATGAAGCTTCTGAATTATCTGGTAACAAATATAGACATTGGTCACTGGGTGGTTCAACAACTATCACACCTTTATTAAACAGGTAACTTTCACTGAAGCAAATCTGCTTTCAAAACACACTCCTTTAGAAAACGGACTACTTATATTCTGGCTTCTAAAAGACCATTTTGGACCACACATCCACAAGTCTCATCAGAGATGAGGTGTTGGCTAGTTTCCAGGAGCCCAGCTAAGGGATTTAGGAAAGACAAGTAAAGTTGTCTTTGTTGATCAGAAAATTAAAGTAAAAGAACATGTTGGGCACCTGAAAACCATTGTAAATAGTGTACTCATCCCCAGACCATTAGCTAACCATCATTCTATTAATTAGTACCTTGAATCACTCTTCTACTTTGACTAATGTTGAGACTGCCCTCTATTGTCACCATTTCAATGGTTCTGCTATAAATATATCTGTGTATCTAGTTAAATAGGCAAATATCTAAATATTTCTGTGATCATGAGATACGGAGTAGTTGAAAGAGAAATGAACTGGGAGTCTGAACACCTAGGTCCTAGTTCTGCCTATATTTGAGGAGTAGGGGGAGGTACAATTTTGGTCAAGTCCCTGAGACTTCTGGGTCTCTGTCAGCAAACTGAAGAGTTTGAAATAGGTAAGAAAAGAAAGCTAAGCTCTGCTCCCACAATCTATGACTCTAGATAATGTTTCAGTGTAAAAGAAAGGGGATCCGAAGGCAGTATTACTCTCTGAGGGCACTGATTCACTTACCGTTTCCTGAGTTCCTCTAGGTAGCAAGCACCGTGCAAAGGATTCAAAAATATCACCAAATATGAACATATAGGCCTGTCCTTGTCCCTGCCATTCCTCTGATTTTCACATCCCCACTCTCCTTTTTTTAAATCTTGGCTTCATTTGCTCCAAGTTCAATGTGGCAGGGTCCACAAGGCCAACTTTAGGACATGTACCTTTCCCCAGACCCTCCAGCAAGACAGATAGAGAAGAAATCTGGCCTCCATCAATTTCCACAGCTGCAGGTGGCAGAGGATGGCATTCACCAGGAACTGCCCATCCACCAAGATGACACACCATAGTGCATTGCCCCAACAGAAGAGCAGAGTACTCAAGGAAGAAAAGGATTTGGATCTTAGGCAGCCAAAAGATGACGCATCTGCTTCCCTAAGCTCTCTCACACAGTGTGAATGTGTGCCTGCCTACGTGCACTTTGGGGAAAGAGAGGAGCCTTAGACTTCCTCCAGCTCTTGAATGATGCCGGCTGAGGCGGAGAGAGGTAGACTCCAAGAGGCTTCGCCCCCTAGTGGACAGATTGCTTTCCACTTTCTTTTTCACGTTTTCACAGGAGCTATATAGCTGTGAAATAGCTACTCATGAATCTGGTCGTGCAGACTGGATTCGCCTTTCTGGCTCAGTCTGACTCTCAGTGTATCATCAGCACCATACTTTCAAAGGGGCTGGCAGACAAAATGTTTAGGGCAATGTTTAGGACAAGGTGCCGTTCAGTTCCTGGGTCACAGGACATAAGCAGAACTTCTCAGCATTCTCTGGGCAAACACCACCAGTAATGGCTGCCACCATGTTAGCAGTGGATTCAGCTCTCCTCTGATTTATCAAAAACCAGAGGGCCAGCCCATAGCCTAGTGGTTAAGGCAGCTGGATCCCACGTAGCCATCTCGGACCCAGCAGTTTGAGAAATACACTGGGCACCTGGACACGCATGCACAAAATCCTGAAAGAAGGGAGAAATGGAGAAGGGATTGTGTCATGACCATGCCCACAGGTGATGTTCTCACTTTCTTCCACTCTCGCTTGCTCTCTCTCTCTCACTCCCTCTCTGGCAAGCACATGGGTCCTCCGACAAATTAAGAAAAAAAAATTTTAATTGATAGCATCAGGCCGACACAGGCCTTTTTACCTTTTTAGTGTTGAAAATTTCTCTGTGCTCCATTGCCTCTCTCACTAACTAAATAATCAGTATAACTAGAAGACCAATATAAAAGGATCTTTAACATTTACCCAATCCCCAAGCAATTAAACTTAAAAATTCATAAGGAAATGAGAACCATCTAGAATACACAAAACAAATTTAAATAAGAATGAGAGTTACTACTTTAGTTCAAGACTCAGTATAGCCACAGATACCAAGCAGGTGTTGGTGTAATTCTAGACAGATTAAAGGAATATTACAGACTGTCCAGAAACAAATTCACACATGATTTTCAGTAAAGTTTCAAAGGAGAGGACAAAAGAGTGGTCTTTTCAACAAATGGTGATCAAACTATTGGATATACTTAAGCAAAATCAAACAACAAACAAAAACCTTCAACCAGAGTTTATACTTTGTCCAAACATTCATTGAAAATGTGAAATGTATGACAAATTATTAACTGGAATTGCCTTCCTGTATTATGTAGCACTAGCACTCGTTCCTCTGATCTACTGTGATTTTATATCTGTAAACTAATATCTATCTTCCTACTCCCTTCTCTGCTCTACCCTTCCCAGATTCTAGCGGTCACTGTCCTACGCCTTACTTTCATGAGGTCGTCACTTTTAGTTTCCACGTGTGAGGGAGAACGCATGGGATTTCTCTTTCCTGCCTGGGTGAGTTCACTTCATATAATGTCTTCCAGGCTTGTCTATGTTGCCTCAGACAACATTTTCTTCTTTTAATGGCTGAATAGTATTCCATTATACACCACATCTTTTTTTCTCAGGTTATCTGTTGATGGACACTGGATGATTCTATGTCTTGGCTATTAAGAATAGTGCTACATGGCGAGCACATGCGCCCTATAGCGAAAATCTCTCCAAAAAAAAAGAATAGTGCTACAAAAAATCTTGGAAAGAAGTAAATCTCTCTGATATGCCGACTTCCTTTCCTTTGACTATATCCTAGTAGTGAGATTGCTAGATCATATATTAGTTCTATTTTTAATACTTGAGAAATCTTTACACTATTTTCTCTAATAGCCATACTAATTTACATTCCCACCAACTATATGAAAATTCTATTTTCTCCACATCTTCACCAGCATTCATTTTTTTTTCTTTTTACTAGTGATGTTGAGTTTTTGTCTGTTTTTTAATTTGCCAGAAGGTACATGCTCTCATCAGAGAGAGAGAGAGAAAGTGAGAAATCACCCTCTGGAGGTATGGCCGCACTGCAATCCCTTCTGTTCCATTTCTCCCTCCTTTCAGGATTTTAGACATGTATGTACACATGCCTGGCATGTTTATCAAGCCTTTAGGGCCAGAACTTGATCCACAAAACTGGCCATGTGCTGTCTAGACATTCTGATCACCATTCCACCAGCTGACCTGCTGGCCATTTGCTGGGATGCTTCTTGACCATTTGCATGTGTTCTCTGGAGAGGTGTCTACTCAGATCATTTTTAAATTTTTAAATCAAATTACTTGAATTTGGAGTTGTTTTTTGTTTCATTTTCTTTTGAGGTATTTGAGTTCCTTGTATATCCTGGGTAGTAATTCCTCTTTAATAAACAAAAATTTATTGTATACTTCAGATTAACTAAAAGAGAGGATTTTGAATGTTTCCAACATAAAGTAAAGACAAATGTTTGAGACAATGGATACATTATTACCCTGATTGGATCATTACACATTATATTCATGTAGTGAAAAATTATGATATTTTTCATAAATATATACATATATAATTAATGTATCAGCTAAAAATTTAAAAATTATGGGTCAGCAGATGGTATAATGTTAATGCCCTGGACTGCCACATGGCTGACTGTGGTTCTAGTCCCACACCTGGAATCTTGCTTTCTCACTTTCCCCATCTATCGCTCTCTCTCTCTCTTTCTGTCTCTCTCTGGCGAGCAAACATGCCCTATAGCAAATTTTAAAATATGAATAATAAATAAAATTAAATAAATAATTGTTTTTAAAAAATAGAAATTAACTTAACATGCAGTAATATCATAGACCCAAATGTAAAACTTCATGAAAGCTACAAACTTTCTAGGGGAAACCTTTCTGTTACTGATTTAAGGAAAGATTTCTAAGATAAGAGCCTACAAGTACACTCCTTAAAACTTCTGCTCTTTGAAAACCACTGTTAAAAGAATGACAACACTGAAATAAAATACTTGCAAATTAGGGACCAGCAGTTGGTATAATGGCTATGTCACTGGACTCCCATGTGGTCGATTGCAGTTCAAGTCCCGGACCCAGTGGCTTAAACTCATACTGGGTTCATGTGAGTGCGTACCCAAGATCCTGAGTGGAGAATGGAGGAGAAGAGATTGTGGTGTGGCCATCCCCCTGGGAGGGGAAGATGGTGGGTGATTTCTTGCTTTCTGTCTGTCTTTCTGGTGAGCACACATGCCCTATAGCAAACATCTCTTAAAAAAAAAAAAAAAAAAACTTGCTATTTAGAGTATGTAAAAATCCAGAAAATGTAAAGAACTTTCAATACTCAATAATAGGAAAATAATTTTAGAAATTAAAAATTGAGTGGAGATTTGAACATATGCTTCATCGAAGAAGACATACAGAAAAGAGAAAAATGTCAATAGTCACTAGAGTTATGCAAATCAAGACTAATGAGAGGCAGCCTGTGGCACGGTGGTTACAGCAGCTGGATCTCACGTGGCCAACTGCACAGTTCCAGCCCTGGACCTGTCTACTCGGGAACATCCTAGGCACATGCACATGCATGCCCAAAATCCTGAAAGGAGAGAGAAATGGAGGAGAAAGATTGCCGCTTGACCATTCCCCATGAGGGGTTCTCGTTCTCTTTCTCTCTCTCTCTCTCTCTCTCTCTCTCTCTCTCTCTCTCTCTTCTTTCTCTCAAGCACATGCACCTTCCAGCACAATTTAAAATAACAATAAAATACCACTACATTATAATGACTCAACATTAAAAAGACGGTCCATAGCAAGTGCTGGGGAGGGTGTATTAATAGAAGACCTAGAATTATCAGACACTGTTGGTAGTATATAGAAAGGGCATGATCGTTTTGAAAAAGTTACGCAGCTTCTTAAAATCTTAAACATAGGATCCAACCATCCCTTCCCTAAGTATTTATCCAGGAGAAATGAAAGTAAATGTCTCTGAAAGCCTCGTACATAAAGTTTAAGCAGATTTATTTGTAGTAGCCACAAACTGGCAGTAAGCCATATGCCCATCAGCGTCCGAACAGATAAGCAAATCCGCACGGTGTGGTAGCACAGTTGACAGAATGAGCTATTGCTACACGCTGTCGCAGTCCGCTTTTGTTGCTATAATGGAACACCTGATACTGGGTGATGTATGAAGAAAAGAGGTTTATTTGCGTCACAATTTGGCGCCTGAGACGTGCAAGAGCATGAGGCCGAGGCCGGCATCTGGCCAGTCTCTGATGCTACATCTCAACATGGCCACAGAAACAGAAAAGAAAGTAACGAAAAGATGTCAATGTCACTAGTCATTCAAGCCCTGGACCTGTCTACTTGGGAACATCCTAGGCACATCTGCAGGCATGCCCAAAATCCTGAAAGGGGAGAGACATGGAGGAGAAAGGATTGCAGCTTGACCATTCCCCATGAGGGGTTCTCTCTCTCTCTCTCTCTGTCTCTCTTTCTCTCTCTCTCTCTCTCTCTCTCTCTCTCTCTCTCAAGCAGGGAGCCAACTTACATTATAACCATCTCCTCTTCCAGTAGCTAATTAGGAAAAACTAAGGTGTCTTCATCCACTAGGGGTCAGACCCCAAGTCCCAAGATCCTCCAGCTATGCCCACCTCCTAACATCGCCTCACTGGGTGTCAACTCATAGTATGAGTTTTTGACGGGAAAAAGCACAAACCACAGCACATGTTATAACACAGAGGATTCTTGGACTAATACAGCTGAAGGTAAGAAGCCAGACAAGCAAGAGGAAATACCGTATTCACATACAGTTCCTGAACTCGCAAACTTAGCTATGGTGACAGAAATTAGGTCAGTGGTATCCTGAGAGTGGGTATTAAGGAAGGTCAGGGGAGGAGATTAAAAGGACAAGTTGGAATTTTTGTGGTGAGCCATACAATATCTTGATTGTAAAGCTTACCAAATTGTTATCCTGAAAAATAAGGAGCTTCTTTTATTTCAACTATGTCTCTCTAACTTTATTTTTAAAAGACAGGGAAGAAAACAGTGACTATCATGAACACTCCAGACATAGGAAACAGCACGTGCAAAGGCTAAGCCATGAGGTCATCTGTGACCATGCCCTTCCGAACCCCACCCCAGGGGTCAGCACTACCCTGTCTTACATGGCTGACATTCCCTTGCTGTTTTAGAAAGTGTATTTACTATAGGTGTGACTTAAAAAAAGAAAGAGTAATTTTCATGCCTGTCAATGTGTGCAATAGTAGTAATATCTTCGTGTTCAGTGTTGTATAGCATTCCAAAATGTTTTTATTTATTTATTCTGTTCTCAGTGAACATTTGTGTTTTCCTAGTGTTTTGTTTTTTCAACCATTGCTATTATAAATGCAAGTAAAAGAACGTCTCGTGGGGGCCATCAGGTGGTCCCACTTGGCTGACTCCATCATACAAGTCCCAGTGGCTTGAAAATCACATGTGTGTTGCATGTGTGCCCAAAATCTTGAGAAGATAATGGAGGAGAAGAGATCGTGGTGTGGTCATCCCCCTTGGGGTCATCCCCCTAGGGTCATCCCCCACTGTCTCTCTCTAACGAATGCATGTGCCCTATAGCAAAAACCTAAAAAAAGAAAAAAAAATGTCTTCCGGGCATATACTTAATGACATAGTTACCCAGTCACAGCATCCATGCATATTTCTCTTTATGAAATAATGAAAATTATTTTCCAAGTACTTGTATCAGTTTGCCCTGTCACCAGCAGTGTGTGAGCCATCTGGCTGCTTTACATCCTCCCCAGCACTTAATATGTTCAGACTTTGTAAATGTGATCAACCTGGGTGTACAGTAGCATCACAAGATGGCCATTCACTTGCATGTCCAAGATTACCTCTTCACCTCTTAATTCTCTCTGCCAGGTGTTCTAATCCTGAAGGGCAGGAAGAATGAGTAATTCAGCTTTGTGGCTCCAACAGGTAGCACATGGTCAGCTCATAGCACCAGTTACTGTCACGGGAATGAAGAAGCAATGCTTGTTCACAGGCCTCCAAACCCAGAATGCTCAGAAGGAAATAAAATGGGAAGCCAGACTGTGGAAGAGAGGAAGGAATGTGGACCACGGTGGGAGCAATGAGCCGGCCAGAGCCCAGAGGAAGGAATCTTACCTTCTTTTTGTATTTTATTTCTCTTAGCATTGAATTCTCTGTTGCAAACGTTGGGACCTCACACTAGAACACCACGTGGTATCCACCGTAGAGGAGAAATGATACGCAAATGTGTCCATCTCTGGTTCAAACGGTGATCTGCCTCCAGGCCCAAGAATAGGAATTGTGGGTTCCTCTGCCACCTTGCTCAGCCTCTTCATCTCAATTGATTTGATCTCTGCCTCTGTTTTTCAGAGACCAAAGACCAGCTCCCTCCAGAGAAGAGTGCTGAATAAGCCCACTGAGAGCCCACGAGCAGCGACAGTGATGGGCAAAGCACTTCCTGCGATAGCCACACAGGCTGTTGTCATGCCAGCCGTATCATTGGACCCTGCAGCCTGCCTGCCTCCCATCTCCCTCCCCAGTCACCAGTGGTGCAATCCCGGCAGCTGCCTCTTTGCAGAAATAGGCACTGAAATCAAGCCCATCAAACTGTCAGCCCGTTGCCGGGGCTGCTCTCATGTCAGCCCGTGTCATGACAACAGATAATGGAAATGCTGCTATTCAGGCTTCATGGGGAGCATCTGTTTCCTTTTTTAAATAGCTTTTAAAAGAATCCCGAGGAAAGGCGCCTGCTGCATGGGCAGACTGGGGCTGCTGAGACACGCGGACCAGTGTTTCTTGCCTGCTCAGGAGTGCTGGGTGAGCTTACCCATAGGATTTTAGGACTAGAGGCAGCAGGAAGTCATTATAGGAGAGGGTTTCAGAAACAACAACCTTGGAAGGGAAGAAGGAAAAGGAAATGGAAGAAATCAACAGAAGTGAAGTCTTCCCCATCTTGGAGTCCTCCTCATCTTAAACACCATCCAGCACACTCTATATGTTTTTAATTTTAATAGCCAGAGGATGTGTGCATTGCCCCAGAGAGAGACAAAAACAGACAGTGGGAGAGGGACCAGCAGTTAGCATAATGGCTATGTCGCTGGACTCCCACGTAGTCAACCGCGGTTCGAGTCCCGGAATCGGTGGCTTAAACTCACGCCGGGCACATGTGTGTGCATGCCCAAGATCCTGAGAGGAGAATGGAGGAGAAGGGATTGCGGTGTGGCCATCCCCTCTAGGGGGTGATTTCTCACTTTCTGTCTGTCTGTCTGTCTGTGTGGTGAGTGCACACGCCCTATAACAAAAACCTCTCAAAAAAAAAAAAAAAAAGACAGTGGGAGAAAGAGCACCCCCAATAACAAAAACCTCTCAAAAAAAAAAAAAAACAGACAGTGGGAGAAAGAGAAAGCACTCTTCCCAGAGGCATGGTCACGCTGCAATCCCTTCTCCTCCATTTCTCCATCCTATCAGGATTTGAGGCAGTCACAGATGCACCCAGCATGTTTTTCAAGCTGCCAGGCTGGAACTCGAACCAGCAGCCAGACATGTGATATCCTGCTACCTTAACCACTAAGCCAAGAGTAGCCCAGGCACGCCCTTTGTTGGTTAAAACTCAGTCTTGTGGCCCAGTCACAGTGGTATAGGCAATAAGGTACTGGAAGATAATAGAGCCACATGGGAGGCCAGGGTTGGGATTCAGGGTCAACTTGAACTTGCCAGATCTGCTCATAGGCACACTTGTGATTCTGGTTGGCTGGAAGGTTGGTGGAAGATCATGGTGTGATGAGACTCTCTCAAGAGTACCTGTCTCAAAAGAAAGGGAAAAAAGAAAAGAAAAGAAAGAAAGAAAGAAAGAGAGAGAGAGAGAGAGAGAGAGAGAGAGAGAGAGAGAGAGAGAGAGAGAGAGAGAGAGAGAGAGAGAGAGAGAGAGAGAGAGAGAGAGAGAGAGAGAGAGAGAGAGAGAGAGAGAGAGAGAGAGAGAGAGAGAGAGAGAGAGAGAGAAAGAAAGAAAGAAAGAAAGAAAGAAAAATAAAAGAAAGAAAAACTTACTTTAACAACAACAACAACAACAAAAACAGTCTTTCATTCTTAAAGGGTAGAGGGGTAGAGATCAACTTCAAGATTTTAACCCAAGGCAAGTTCAAAACTTCCAAAATACCAGAGCATCTCCCTCCACCCTCCCCAGTGCACTGGCATTTGCAGCATGGTGAGAGGGAGCAGGGCGGAAACTGAGTGTTTCTTACTCCAGACACAAACAGCCACGTCTTCCGCAGGCTCCTGAGTCAGGACAGCTCAGCAACAGCAAACCTGGAAAACCAGCTTCAGCTGGGTCCCTTCTGCTTCCCCACCTTCCAGCTGTCCCTAGCCCTGCACAGGAACACACACATGCAAACACGTACACACACACACACACACACACACACACACAATGTGTGTATAACTGTACTGACTAAACGGCCTGAGACAGTTAAACATATTCAGCAACTGAGCGCAGAAATAGAAAGAATCTTACTATCTCTTCATTTCTCCTCAATTTAGAGATGAAGAAACTGAAGCCCGGGGACCAGCAGTTGACATAATGGCTATGTCGCTGGACTCCCACATAGTCGACCGCGCTTCAAGTCCCAGACCCTGTGGCTTAAACAGGCCAGGCGCGTGTGCGTGCATGCCCAAGATCCCAAGAGGAGAATGGAGGAGAAGGGATTG
>NW_006159436.1:2942627-2963807 GCF_000334495.1 Tupaia belangeri chinensis | reverse complement strand
AAGAAAGAAAGAAAGAAAGAAAGAAAGAAAGAAAGAAAGAAAGAAAGAAAGAAAGAAAGAAAGAAAGAAACTGAAGCCCAGAGAAGTCAAGTGACTATTCCAAAAGTTCATAGCTTGATAGTGGTAACAAATAATGAAAGGGGATTCCAGAAACTTTTGGTCCTGCCTTACAGGATTGTATTTGACCAAACAGCAACAAGAACTAATTGGAAATTCTTTCTAGAAGCATTACATGGAATCGACCTCAGAGAAAAGCATATCAGAGTTCATTCTGGAAATAAAAAAGATGAGAGAACATCCACTGTTAAAGAAATGTATTCAGGAAGAGATGATTCTGGAAATAAAAAAGATCAGAGAACATCCACTGTTAAAGAAATGTATTCAGGGCCAGCAGGTGGCATGGTAGTTAAGGCACTGGACATTGCCACATGGCCAACCACAATTTGAGTACTGGACCTGATGGCTTGCTTTCTCACTTTCCCTCTATCTCTTTCTCTGTGTCTCTCTCTGGGTCAAAAATATTTATTTGTGGGAACCAGCAGTTAGCCTAATGGCTATGTCGCTGGACTCCCAGGTAGTCGACCGCGGTTCGCGTCCCGAACCCAGTAGCTTAAAACTCACACCGGGCGCGTGTGCATGCGTGCCCAAGATCCCGAGAGGAGAATGGAGGAGAAGGGATTGCGGCATGGCCATCCCCCCTGGGGGGTGATTTCTTGCTTTCTGTCTCTATGTCTCTGTCTGTCTGGCGAGCACACGTGCCCTATAGCGAAAACCTCTCCAAAAAAAAAAAAGATATTTATTTGTAATAAATGAATGAATAAATAAAATTGCTTAAATAATTATTTAAAAATAAAAAGAAATGCATGCAAAGCAGCTTTACCTCACTGAAAACAGGATTAGGATGAATGGTTGAGAGAACACTGGCATACGAACACCATCGAGTACTGAGAAAACTTCAGATCTTAGTGTCACTGAGGGCCCCAGAATTTCCTAAACAGCGACTTCTGGGAGCTGACCTGCTCCAGGAGAAAGCTTTGCCTTGACTGAGCATGTACTGGCCAATAGCAAGGTTCTCAGCCAGCTCCAGGGGTTTCTGCAGATTTAAGAGACTCTGAGCAGGCCAGCAGGTGGCCTGGAGTTTAAGGAGCTGAATCCCACTTGGCCAATTAGATGGCTTGAGTCCTGGACCTGGCGGCTTGAAAAATTACACTGGGTGCATGTGCACGTATGTGCCTGCCCAAAATCTTGAGAAGAGACTGAAGGAGAAGGGATTGCAGCATGGCCATCTTCCAGATGGTAATTTCTCTCTCTCTCCTTCTTTCTTCTATAGGCACAGTGCCCTATAGCAAAAACTTAAAAAGAAGAAGAAGAAACTTTGAGGAACAGTCACAGGAGGTGGATACTACTGTTTAAATAACTCACTTATCCAGCACATATTAGCATACCAGTCACTGTTCTAAGAGCATTATGTTCGTTACGGATTTAATGCTCACGGCAACTTCACGAGAGCAGTGTGCCCGATGCATGATCACAGCTCCACTGCTAAACCCGATGGGGGCCAGGAGATGAAAGCTCAAGGCCTACCTCTGCTGTGAGCAAGCAACTTCTCCAGCTATCCTCGAGGACTTCCTAGAAGAGAAACATTCTGACTCTGTGGATTTGTAGCTTTGGGAAAGTGAGAAGTGAAAGGGTCACTCATCAGGCCTGGGCTGCCCACAACCCACACCTTCTAAAGTTCTTCAGGATTGGCCTCCAAACAGCTCCTGGGAGACCCGCTCTGAGCCCTGGAAATACACACCTCATACGAGTGTCTGTGTACCCAGAAACCTGGACCACAGCAGGCCGTTTATGGTGACAATATGATTTGTGTGGGGCCTTGGGTCAAACTATATCCATGGAACTCAGAGGACAGGATGGACACTGAGTAGCTGGGGTCAGTCATGTGGGCGCTGCCTGACTGTGTGACTGGCCCCTTCCTCCACAATAAAGCCCTGGACACTGAGGCTCTGGTGAACTTCTCTGGTGAGCCAAATTCACACGTGTGGTCACACCTTGTAGCCAAGTGGACCCAGGGCTGCTCATGACCACATGGGGAGGGGACAACTCAAAGCTCATACCTGGATTTTCCTTCCCGACTGCTGATTTTAATGCATACCCTTCCACTCTAACAAACTGTAGCTGTAAGTATAAGACTTTCTCTGAGTTCTGTGAACCTTTCTGGAGAGCTATGAACCCTGAGTGTAGATTTAATAGAAAAGATCAGTGAGCATCTACTTTAAAAGTGATGTATACAGGACAGCTTTACCTTACTGAAAACAGGATTAAGGCAAATCCAGACACACCAAGTCAACGATCCCTCGGGCCCTCCGGAAGTCAGTCCTCAGCTTCTTATGTAAAATCAGAGAGCTGACCTACAGCCCCACATGATTTCCAAGGGTTTTTCAACTCTGTCCTTAACCCTTCCTCACAAATCTGTAGTCATTTTCCTAGTCCCATGTGTCTTATTTGCACAGTTCCATTTAACCATTTAACGTAGGGATTTCCCGGATCCTAGTCCCTGACATGAACTTTTGCTGGCAGAGCAGGAGGTCTAGTTGAGTCTCAAAGAAAAAAAAAAAAAAAAACCTGTTGCAAAACCTTCTGAGTAAGCTCATGTCCATTCTCCCCTCTTGCCCTTGAAATAGAACCTTATTTTAGGGCTCAGCAGATGGCATAATGGTTAGGTCACTGGACTCCCACATAGTCAACCACAGTTTGAGTCCCAAACCCAGTGGCTTAAACTCATGCCAGGCACATGTGCGTGCATACCCAAAATCCCAAGAGGAGAAGGGATTGCTGGGTGGCCATTCCCCTAGGGGATGATTTCACATTTTCTATCTCTCTGTTTCTCCAGCAAGTACACACACCCTAGAGCAAAAATCTCTCTCTCTAAAAAAAAAAAAAAAAAAAAAAAAAAAAGTAAAGAAATAGAACCTTGTTTAACTGAGTACCTGGCTATCTGGAATGAAGAATAAGTCCCTCCCAGCCTTCTTGCTGCTGACATGGCTTTGGGGCTGATCACTGGCCGATAGGATGGGAGCAAATATAATGTGGGGCTCCTGGGAAATGCCTTGCAAGAAGAATGTTCTCCCTTTCTGGAGTAGGAATGCAGGCTTGGATGGTGCAATCTGGACAGCATCTTTGCCCAGGACAAGGAAGCCATGCCCAAGGTTGGCAGAACATGGAGATGGCAGGAGTCCGGCTCCCAGGGAATTCCACAAAGCCACCTGCGATCCATGCATGTCTCCTGTCCCTTACATTTTCATGAGGAACAGAGAGCATCCATCTTGTTTAAGCCACTATTATTTGGGGTTTTCTGCTACATGCAGCTGAGCCTTCCTACCCAGCGCAGACAGCATCTCCCCCCTAATGAGAGATTTAGCAGGGTTCCGAATCGGAGTCCATCTATTGCCTGTACAAGAAAGCAATGATGATTCATTTAAAAGCACTCTATTCAGAATACTATCTTCTCCTATTTCCTACAAATCAAATTACCAAGAGACCAATTGGATTTTTCAAGTCCCTCAAAATGTTCCTTTTAGATGTTCTTGGTATTAAATAGTAACAGAATTTAAATGGCATCAACAAAACACACAGACGTGACTGCAGTGGTAAGTTACATAAATCTGGGAGGGGAAGAACCTCAAAGGAGCACGACGGCTGCAACAGAAGTGGAAAAGCAGCAAGCCGTGTCCGACAGCTTCGCCTCTGGCTGGTCACCACCCTGTCGTGGGCAGCCACCTTCTCAGATGCAGGGGCATCTTCCTTACTCTTCGGAAGAGAGAAATCCAAACAGGTGGAGGTACAAGAGGACTGAGAACCTCAATATTCTCATGCCTTGAACATCCACTGAATACTTTGAGCTCCCAGAAATCAGAACCAGAAACCACACCTCAGCACACTTTATAGGTGAGATCTTCAAGAAGTTCATAGAAAATGCGTTTCATGAAAACCTGCTTGAATTTCACCTTCTCTCACTAAAATAAACTTGTACTTGAATATCATTTTCCATGAATTTTTTGAAGTCCACTTGTATCCCTCGTGGTGAGCACCATGTCAGGTACAGAATGAACTCTATGTCAGCATGCCTGGCCTGGCCTTGAACCCCAACTCCATCATCTGCAGGTGCTGCTAACCAGGGTACTAAAGCTGAGTCTGTGCAAGCATTCTTTTTTTGGCCATTTATTGAGTTCCTAATAGGTATCAGGCGTGGTGCCAAACACTACTTTCATCTCTACCACCTTCACAACAACCCTAAGAGGTATTGCTATTTCTATCCCCATTTATTAGAGATATTTTTTTTTTTTTTTGCTATAGGGTGCATGTACTCACCAAAGAGACAGAGAGAGGCAGAGAGACAGAAAGCAACAAATCATCCCCCCAGAGGGGGATGATCATGCCATAATCCCTTCTCCTCCATTCTCCTCTCAGAATTTTGGGCATGCATGCACACACACCAGCATGAGTTTCAAACCACAGGATCTGGGACTCAAACCATGATCGGCCATGTGGAAGTCCGGTGACATAACCATTACACCATCTACTGGTCCCTTACTATCCCCATTTTACAAATGAAGAGAATGTGTTGCAAAGAAGTTAAATCTCAGAGCCAGCGGCTGGCAGTGGGCTATCACAACAGAATGTGGGAAGGTCCTAGGTTCGTGTTCCAGGACCTCGCTGAGCACACGGGGTGTACGTGCTTGTTCCTGTAATATGGGTTAGCTGAGACTAGGGTGGATGGTGGCATGAAGACACTGTTGTAGAGGCCTCTCTCTCTCCCTCTGAAGACATAAATAAATTTAACAAAAGAAGTCAAGGCCAGCCCCGTTAGGAGAGGCCTCTCTCTCTCTCCCTCTGAAGACATAAATAAACTTAACAAAAGAAGTCAAGGCCAGCCCCGTTAGCCTACTGATGAAAGAGGAACTGAATCTCACAAGGCCAAATGTGGTTCAAAAGTATGCCCAAGGTCCCAACAGGATAGAGAAATGGAAGAGAAGTGATTGCAGTGTGACCATGCCCCATCAAGGGGTACTTTCTCCTCTACGCACCCCTTGTCACTCCATGTCTCTCTGGTGATTTAAAAAAAAAAAAAAAAAAAAAAGTTAAATCTCTTGCCCAAAGTCACTTGGCTACCAAGGAGCAGAACAAGGATTTTAACCCAGCAATCTGACTCTACAGTCCATTCACTGCGAGTATGGAAGTGTGACACAGATACTTCCACTACTATTACTACCACAGACTTGAAGGAAAGGAGAAAACCAACACTGAAGAGAAGCCTATAGCTGTGCCTGGATCCAGAGTACGCTTGACATCACATCTATATTATCTCATTTAATCTGAACAGAGACGTTCTTCCAATGCATAAATAAGGGCTCAGGAAGGGAAGTCCTTAAACCTCAAAACTTCTAATGATCACACCTGGACTTCATTTCAGGCCTCCACTCCAAAACTCATGCGCTTTCCAGCTCTCAGGCCCCATTTCCCTGCCCATTCCAGGGGAAATGGTCCCTGTTCACATCAACTCTTCCTGGAGAGCCATGATTTTAGCTTCTAATAGAAGATAAATGCCATTGATAAGGAAAACTTTTCAGTTGCACTTTCAGAAATTATTTGCAACCAAGCCTCTCTCTATGTGTGTATTTTTGAGGAAACACAAAGAAACCATGTACAACATTAACTACTATGCCCTACCAAGAACCAAATGATTTTCTCAAGACTAGCAACCTCCTGTTCTCTTTTGTTCAAAAATTACTGAGTCTGGGATGGTGATCAAATTTACAAGACAGAAACAATCTTTTAAAAAGTTATTTATTTAATTTTATTTATTATTATTTTAACTTGCTATGGGTCACACATGCCCACCAGGGAGAGACAGAGAGAGAAAGAGAGAGAGAGCAGGCCGACAGGTCCAAAACTTGAACCACTGTCGGCCATGTGGGAGTTCAGTGCCTCAATCACCACACCACCTGCTGGCCCTGACACAAATAATTTTCAACCTGGGCCCATGTTGACTTAGTGTCATGAAAGGCTAAGTACCGGAGTTACACCAAGTGAAGCGTTTCCAGACTTCCAAGGATACAGTTTCATTTTTTTGTTTTGTTTTGAGAGCTTTTCTCTATAGGGTACGTGTGCTCGCCAGACAGACAGAGAGAGACAAAGAGGCAGAAAGCGAGAAATCACTCCCCAGGGGGGATGGCCACGCCACAATCCCTTCTCCTCCATTCTCCTCTCAGGATCTTGGGCACGCACACACACACCCGGCGTAAGTTTAAGCCACCGGGTCTAGGACTCGAACCATGGTCGACTACATGGGAGTCCAGCAGCATAGCCATTACGCCAACTGCTGGTCCAGCTTCTTTTACCCCCCCACCCCCACCCATGTGGGACATGCACGAATGCCATGGACAAGAGCTAAGGTGTGTGGGGATCATCTGAGCTCAGAGTAGCACAGAATACCTTGGTCTCTCACCGGTACTTTACATCAGCCTCATTCCACAGCTGGGCCTGTGTGCCAATTCATAGCTCCTTCATCCCAGATGTTTCCCAGATTAAGGACTTCACAGACACAACGTCTCTCGTCTGTCTTAACTTTGTAATTTCCAAAGAACGATACTGTGAGAAGATTGCTTCTGAAGTCACAGACTTGACATCAACCCTTGGCCCTCAGGTATCACGTTAAGATATGAGAGCATTGGGCCCTGCAGGTGGCGTGGTGGTTAAGGGCCTGGACTCTCACATGGCTGACCATGGTTCGAGTCCCAGACCTGACGGCTTGCTTTCTCACTTTCCCCATCTCTCTCTCTCTCTCTCTCTCTCTCTCTCTCTCTCTCTCTCTCTCTTTCTTCCCTCTCTCTGGTCAAATTAAAATAAATCAATAATGCTAAATAAAATCTCTAAAAAAATGAGAGCATTCAAGAAGCCATGTTGTATAGCATATGTCCCACAGCAGTGCTATGGTGTGACTATCTGTCCCCAGCAAAACTCATGTTAAAATATAATTGCCAATGTCATAGTATTAAGAGGTGGGGCCTTAAGAGGCAATTAGGCCATAAAATTTTAAAAACCTTAACCCTATGAGTGAGTTTAATTCCTTAATAAAAGGACTTTGGGGGGAGGGGGAAGCAGCAGGTGGCATGGTGGTTAAGGCATTGGGCTCTCATATGGCTGGTCGTGATTTGAGTCCCAGACCTGGTGGCATGAAAATCACACCAGACATTGTACAAGTGCCCAAAATTTCAAGAAGAAAATAGAAGATGGGATCACAGCATGCTCATCCCTCCCGGGGGTGCTTTCTCACTTTCCCTCTCTCTGTGTCTCTCCAACAAGTGCACATACCCTGCAGCAAAAATGTAAAACATAAAATAAAAGGGCTTTGGGGAATGAGCTTTTTCTCTTGGCCCTTCTGCCTCTGCCATGTTGTGACATAGCAAAAAGGCTCTTGTCAGCTGTATCTTAATTGGACTTTCCCATCCTTTAGAACAGTGAGCCAATCAATTACTCTTCGTGATAAATTATCCACTCCTCAGTAGTCCACTGTAGCAGCACAAAACAGACTAAGACAATCAGTAAGAATTATGTTGGGCTAAAAGTAACAGAAAAAACTCTACCACTGTTTGCTTAAACACATAAGGAATTAGTTTTCACAACTCAAAAGCCCAGGAATGCAGTCCAGAGCTGGTGGAGCTTGGGGTAAATCTCAAGAGTGTGGAGCTCTGCCCATGCCCATTGCCTTGCGGTTGCCATAGAGATTCTGCTCTCCTTTGCTTCTCATTCACGTGACAGACAGAAAGAAGAAAAGAGAAGGGAAAGGGGGGCAGGCTCTGTAACAGGAAAGAAAAAGTGTTCAAATTCAAACTTGTTCCTCAAATTCCCTGTCAACGTCCTCTCTCTCGCATCTCCTCAGCCTTAGCTACAGCTACCATAAGGAATCTAGGAAAGCAAGTATCCTCACCGAACTGCCCCCTAAAAGATGGGATTCTGGTGGAAAGGAAAATTGGATATTGCAGTTAGGTCGATAACCTGCAATTTCTTTCACATATGGTCATGGTCACTTCGAGAAAAATATTCCCAGCCCGCCAGGCCCTGCACAATTTGAGGTAGCCTGCTCCACACAGGAACAAGCCTCTTCCCAGTGAGAAAAGCTCTCACCCAACCCAGCTCCAGCTTCTCCTTCCTGCACCCCACAACAGGGGGCTAAACAAACACAGGCGGTTGTCCTCAGCACACCCCTTATCCCTTCTACTAACCAGCCCTTTCGGGAAACCACCGAAGGATTTATATTCCAGGCCTCGTTATTAGAACTTGGGTAAGGGCTTGATGTTTACGACTGGAATGTGGAAAGAATGTTCAAGAGCACATTTCTCCAACAGAGTGGGTGTCACCTTTCTTTTAGGTAGGCCCCTGGGTTTGCTCGGTTTTCTTATTTTCCCAATTAGATGCCATTTTAAGTCAGGCTTTAAATGTCATGTGGCTACTATGACCCAGATATTTCTTAGAGTGTTTTGGAGCAACATACAAAACCTACATCAAAGGAGTCTGGCCAAACCCATCTTTAGTAGGCAGGGAGTTCTTTGAGGAGGTAGAGATGGACCAATCATCTTAGAGACAATGGAGTGTGTTCTATCCAAGAAAGGCTGTATGTTGCTTCTGACTTCAAGTGCACATGGTTTGGATCTTTGTGGTCTGCTTTAGTTTCCCTCTTAAAACATCAGAAAGCAAAAGCTGTGAGGCTCCCACAGAGGGAAAGATGAGTCAGAGTTTGAAGATTAGGTTAAAGAAAGTCTGGTAGCAAACTCGTCTTGTAGTTGGCTGGGATGAAATTCCAGATGGTTCTCCTGGGAATCAATTCAGAAGGTCAAAAAAGAAACATCCTGGGCCAGACTCCTAGCACAGCAGTTACTGACCTTGGAGGCTTGAAAAACACATTAATCACGTGTCTATATTCTCAGGATCCTGGTGGGATGAAGATATGAAGGAAAACAAGGATTGCAGAGTGACCAGTCCCCATTGGAAGGTGCATATTCTCTTCCCCCTCTCTCCCTGTCTCTTGAGTCCCCTCCAAGAAAAAAAAAAATCTTCTCAAAAGACATGCTGCATAGCAACTTCATGGAAGGGATAGTTCGGTGTATGGGAGTTGCCCCTTGAGGACTCCACAAAAGAGCTCAGATTTTAGAAGTTACAGATTGAAAAGAAAAATACACTGATTGACAAAATAAAACCAACATGCCTTCTCTTTCAGATGAGTAAATCTGGAAATAGGAAAGAGAAGAAGTTCTTGAAGGAAAAAGAAGACAGCCCTAGTATGGAATTTTAAAAACCTTAACCCTATGGTTTTAGAACCTAGAAATTCAATTAAGAAGGCATAAAAGTGTCTAATGTGCTCTAAAGCAAATAAAAATTGCTTCTATACAAGAGAGTCTTAAGATCACAAGGAATGTAGGGACCAGCAGTTAGCGTAATGGCTATGTCGCTGGACTCCCATGTAGTTGACCGCAGTTCACGTCCTGGACCCGGTGGCTTAAATTCACACCGGGCACGTGTGCGTGCGTGCCCAAGATCCCGAGAGGAGAATGGAAGAGAAGGGATTGCGGCGTGACTATCCTCCCTGGGGGGTGATTTCTCGCTTTCTATCTCTCTGTCTCTCTCTGTCTGTCTGGCGAACGCACGCGCCCTATAGCAAAAACCTCTCCAAAAAAAAAGATCACGAGGAATGTTTAAGAGCATATAAGTACTTAAATAAAATTATTTTATCTTACTACTAATTTAAAATAATAACCTATGTGTAATAACTTGATTACCCAAAAAATGGCCTTAAGTCTTGTATCTACACCGTCTATCGTGTGATTTTTCAGCTCTTCCCATCAAGAGAAGTAGTCTAGGGGTTGCCCCATAACACAGCAGTTAGACCTTGCGTATTGGGAGGCAAATTCTACAGGGTCAATCACAGTTCAAATACCAGCCCTGGAGGCTTAAAAGAACATGTAGGGCATGTGTGCATACATGCCCTAATCCTGACAGGCAGGCAGAGTAGAAGAAAGAAGATGGCATGAACATTCCCCATTGAAGGGTGTATTTTCTCTCACCATCTGTCTTTCACACACCCTCTCACAATAAAAAAGAGAAAGAGAGAGAGTCTATTCTTTCCAAATTTGGGGCCAGAATCTCTGGACAGTAGAATATAGTAGACATATGTCAAATCTAAACCTTCGACCCAAGAAACCTTACTCCTTTCTGCTCTCTTCCAAAACTCTACCTCTAGCCATGTAAACAAGGCCATGCTTGCCTCTAAGAGTATGAGAAAGCTTATGAATGAGAACCCATTTATCCCAGCCAAGGTCATCCTAGACCAACCTGCAGCCAGCCAACCTCTAAACATGTGACAAAGAGAAGTCAAGATCAACAGAGCTGCTCGGCTGTTCCATAGCTAGCCTAAGCTGCATGAAGGAGTCCATCTAGGAGCTGAAGAACCCATAGGCTTGTGGGTAATAATAAATGCTTACTATTGTAAGCCAAAATCGGCAAACTCTTTTCATCAAAGGCCAGATAATAAAATATTGTAAGCTCTGCAGGCTACATATGATCTCTGTTGCGTATTGCTTTTTGGTATTTATACACTTTAAATATGTGAAATCATTCTTAGCTTATAGGTCCTACAAAAAAACTCTGTGGGCCATAGTTTTCCACCTTTTGTTTTAAGCCACTGAACTTTGATGTGGTTTGTTACACAGCAAAAGCTAACTGGTATACAATATGATTTTTATTTCCCTTAAATCTTGTTCCCTTGCAGAGAGACAACTAAATCATGAGGATCATTTCTTCAAGGACGGAAAGTTGACTGTTACCAGAAACAAAGGTGGTTGATCAACTTTGAATCTCAAAGATGATTTTCTTTTCTTTTTCTTTCTTTTTCTTTTTTTTTTTCTTTTCCTTTTTAATTGCCTGAGAGCACAGATTGATTTTCTTGGTTTCTTTAATAGCCCAAAAGCCAGTTTTTCTGATAATAAAGAGACTTCTGAATTTCAGGGACTAATGACAAAGACTATGAGACTCCAGAGGAGAATGCCATCATATAATCCCACAGGTAAAATGAGTCCAGTCTCATTTCAGTAGAAACTATCGTGAAAGCAGACTAGAGCTGTCATCTTCCAGCAAAGACCAGCACGAATCTAGACACAGAGTGAGTCAGCCCCTTCCAACACAACAGTGAAGTCATATGAGCCCAGCTCCCCAGACCTCTATCATTTTGTGGAGATATAAAGCAAAGGAAGAGGAAATAAAGAAAGCATTTATCTGAGTCATGCCTGCAGAGAATGAATAGACGATTGAAATTATTGGATTGGACTGAGTTTACTGGCTGGACTAAATTTAGTTGTTTCCCTGCTACTCAGTGGGATGGAAACTTAAAAGGAAGATAGATGAGTTGTAAGAAATGATAGAAGTCTGTTATGAGTTAAATTGTGTCCCCCCAAAAAGAGATAAAACTTAATTTGGAAATAAGGTCTTTGCAGATATAATTGAGTCAAGATGAGGTCGTTAGGGTGAGTCCTAATCCAATTGACTGGTATTTATAAGAAGAGGAAAACAGATCAGCTAGGCGTTACAGCGGTGATGTATTACTTACATGATGCTAGATCCATATGGACAATCACGGACCTGTTCCCCAGCTGACCTATATGTGCTGGGCACTTGTGCCATGATCCTGGCTGGGTACAGAGACTGCGAGGGGGAAATAGTGAATTGAAACCTTGTTGAGGGTGCTTATCTTTCTCCCTCTCTCTCCTCTCTCCTTCAAAATAAATAAATTTCAAATAATACATTTAGGAAGGAGGAGAAGACAGAGACACACAAGGAGAAGAATGCCATGTGTCAATGGGGAGAGTGGTTGGAATTATACAACTGGAGGCAAAGAATGCAGCCCACACCACTGGCTGTGAGAAAGGCATGAAACAGATTCTTCCTTGGCACTTTCAAGAAAGCACAGCCCTGCTGACACCTGATTTCAGACTCCAGCTTCCAGAACTGTGGCAGAATAAATGTACGTTGTCTTATGCTTCCCATTTATTAGCTATATTTTTGTTACTTGAACTCTAGGAAACCAATAAAAGTCCATTTCTTTCAAAGAAATGATTTATACCTCCTAATAAATGTGAATGATTTTTTTTTTTTGGAGAGATTTTTCACTGTAGGGCGCGTGCGCTCGCCAGACAGACAGAGAGAGACATAGAGACAGAAAGTGAGAAATCACCCCCCAGGGGGGATGGTCACGCCGCAATCCTTTCTCCTCCATTCTCCTCTCGGGATCTTGGGCACGCATGCACACGCGCCCCGCGTGAGTTTTAAGCCACCGGGTCCGGGACACGAACCGCGGTCGACTACGTGGGAGTCCAGCGACATAGCCATTACGCTAACTGCTGGTTCCCTAAATGTGAATGATTATTTAAACACTGCATTTCTTAAGTCTCATTTCTGAAATGCAGATCGGTCCATGCAAGTCCGTGGGCGCTGGCAGACAGAGATAGGAGTTACTCTCCTCACAGAGAAGACTAAGATGAACGTGGAGACCTGAGAAGAGATCATAGTAAAGGGCTCTAAATTTTTCTGTTTGGATTTTAGATTTGGTTTCAAGGGGAAAAGACTGGTTAAAAGAGTGTTGTCCAATAACATCCCACTTTTCTATACCCTAACTTGGGCTTGTAGTAAAGGCACCTGGAGAACATGCCAGGAATGGAGACCTCTGGGCTCCATTCTCAAAGATTCCAATTCACTTTGCAGAATACAATTCAAGAACCTGCAACATTAGCAATACCCTCCGGTGATTCTAGCAAAGCAGATAACAAAATCCCTCCCTCAGATGAAGTCAGGAAGGGACCCCAACATTCAAAATGTCAGAGATCTCCCATTCATTTTCTACCTTCTTGCAAAAGTGGCCTAGCATGGGGATCAGCTAAGATGGAAGAATTTGGGCACAGTGGCGCTGCTTACCTTGGGGGTAGGACTCAGGGAGGAGGAGAGCTGAAGCACTTTCCCTGGTGCACTCTCACCCTTCCCAAAGGACCTGGAGAAGACTGTGGGAGAAAGGCACCCCCTAGTGGCCACGTTTTTCAGGTTCCTAGCAAGAGCATCCAGCCAGTAGCTAAACTCCCCCACATAAATGGATGATACTACAGCAATAATGCAGGGCAACGGAGCAACCTGTAGTGATCTTGACTCATACGGCAATAAATATGAAATCAGAACACAGAGGCAGAACATCCACAGGAAATGGCAACTGCACTTTATGGGTCTTAAACTTCATACCAGAAGAGAAAATCACTACCGGGCTTTGCAAAGCTGAAGCCAGGATCTGTTTTTTTTTTTTTTTTTTTTTTTTTTTTTTTTCCCAAATCTATTTCAGGAGAAAGCAAGACAAAACTAGAATACAGGGTTGAGTTGTGGGGGAGAGTGGGGGGCACTCAAGCCACTCAGAAAGGAAATCTTTATGTAATCTTAATAGGGTAAAAATCAAGTGATGGAAATCAAAAGAATTTAAGTGTTTTTAATGATTTGATTTTTTTTTTTTTTTGGAGAGGTTTTTGCTATAGGGTGCATGTGCTCGCCAGACAGACAGAGACAGAGAGATAGAAAGTGAGAAATCCCCCCCCAAGGGGTGCGCTCCGCAATCGCGTCTCCTCCATTCTTCTCTCAGGATCTTGGGCATGCACTCACACAGGCCCGGCGTGAGTTTTAAGCCACTGGGTCCGGGACGTGAACCGCAGTCGACTACATGGGAGTCCAGCGACACAGCCATTATGCTAACTGCTGGTACCTTAATGCATTTGATTTTTAAAAGCAGTCAATATCTATGACAAAAAATTTTTCCCCTCCTACTTCATTTCACTGATTACTTTATAAAACAGTAAAATAATAAACTTCAGAATGCAGCCCCTGAATCTAATCGATCCCCATTGTTCCCAGCATCTGTGTATTTGGGTTGAAATAATTTCGTAATTTCACTGAACATCTACTATGTGACAGGCCTGTCACATACGTTGTCTCTAGTCATCTGAACGATCCTGCAAAGTAGATATGAATCACCCTTTTCAGGTAAACAACTGATATTCAGAGTAACTAAATAAACTCTGATACTGACAAGCCAGCTGCATGGGGCAGCCGTAACACAATGCTCCATGACACTGAAGCCACGCAGAAAGGTCCAGGGTTTGCATTTCCTGGTCTCGCTGTAGGTGTCGTTGTCTTTCCTGGGTACACGCACCCAGTGCCATGATTCTGGTTTGCTGAGGATCAGGACTGCCTCATGAAGATCTTGTTGGGGCTCTCTCTCTCTCTCTCTCTCTCTCTCTCATAGAAAAAAATAAACAAAGTATTTTGGGGTTTGTTTGTTTGTTTGTTTTGTTTTATTTTTGTTTTGTTCTGTTTTTTTGCTAGAAGGCATATATCTTCACCGGAGAGAGAGAGACAGAGAAAGAAAAAGCGGGAAAGTGTGGAAAGCTGCCAATCTAAAAACATGTGATTAAAACTTTTTTTTGTTTTTAGATTGGCAGCTCTCCACAGGAAAGCACCTCAGCCCAAGGAGTGATGACCACATACAATCCCTTCTCCTCTATTCTCCTCTTGGGGCTTTTGAGTACCAACACACATGCTCACTGTGTTTTTCAAACTGAAAGGTCTAGGACTTGAATCATGCGATTGACCATGTGAGATCCAGCCACCTTAACCACCACATCACTGACTGGATCTAAATAAACCTTTGTAAAAAAAAAAAAAAGTTTAAATGAATAAATAACACTAAATGAAAGATTTAAGATTAGGACTTGTACCATTTCAAGGCCAGAAGTCAAGAACAGATCATCAAAGGTGAAGCAATAAAAAGAGTTCATCTATGAGGCAATCCCACATGGGAAGGTTCCAGGCTCAAGTCTAGAGACCTCCCTCAATGCACCAGGCACACAATTGCCTATGATCAAGTGTTGGCTGAAAGCTGGGGATGGATTATAGTCTCAAGACCTCATTGAAGATGACGTCTGTCTCTCTGTGTGTCTCTGTATCTGTTTCTCTCTCTTTGTCTCTATCATTCATGGAAGAAATAAACAAACTTAAAAAAAGGAATATATAATCTTTTCTAATGATCTCTTACCTGAAGAACTTGGACCATGGCTTCAATGTCCACTTCCCACAATAAAGTTAATGTGGAAAGGAGCAGTGACTTTAAAAGGCTTATGAGCTCTCATGGAGATAATGAAAATATTCCCAAACTGGATCATGGTGATGTCGGTACAACCCAGCAAAGTTACTAACAATTACTGAGTTACATCCTTAACTATACTCAACACAGGTAAAATTTATGATATGTAAGTCATCTCTCAATAAAGCAAATAAAATACAATGTAAAAAAGTGTAATACATGGAAACTAACAGGAATAATGAGAATAATCACGGTGGACTAGCCTCAAAGAGCAGTGGTTAAATGCTATGCGTTGGGGGCCAGATCCCATCTGTACGGAATGACCATGGACTGAATTCAACCCTGGCAGTTTGAAAACCACTCCAGGCATATGTGTGTATGTGCCCAAAATCCTAGTAGGATGGAGAGGTGGAGAAGAAAAGACTGAAAAGAAGAAAAGGCCACAGCCTTGCCATCCCCCATTGGTGGGTGCTTTTTTCTGTTTCTCATCTTTTGGTTTTAAGAGAGACTTTTGCTATAAGGCATGTACACTTGACAAAGAGACAGAGAGATAGAAAATGAGAAATCACCCCCCCAGGGGGGGTGGCCATGCCGCAATCCTTTCTCCTCCATTCTCCTCTCAGGATCTTGGGCATGCACACACACACCCCCAGAGTGAGTTTTAAGCTCCTGGGTTCAGGACTTGAACTGCAGTGGACTATGTAGGTATCCGGCCACGTAATCATGACGCCATCTGCTGGTCCCTGCTTCTCACTTTTTTCTCGTTCTTGCTCTCACTGTCTGCCAAGCACGTGCACCTTTAGCTGATACTTTCTAAAAGGAATGATCATGAAATGTAAGCGTCTAAGGGAGATATGTTTGGATAGATTGCTTTCCCCACAAACTCGGGGGTGAAATTAAGAGTGGATTTGATGAAGAAATAATACTGCACAGAGGTCCAAGGCTTCATCGCAAATAGAGTCTGGAATCTTCAGACTCTGCTGAATTTCTCTCCCCAGTGATAACCACCTTCCCATCAGCATTTACAGTAGTTCCTCAATTTCCCCTTCCTACCAAAATCTTTTCACAGGCCTTTTGTTTATACTAGGGCGTAAATTACTGATTCACATTTAAACAGCTTGTTTTTAAAAGAAATGTCATTTTAAAACTCCACATATTCAACCATTCCCTTCCTGTTAAAGAATGGACAGCATATTTCACAGGGGTGTCCAAATTACTTAAAAATCGGCAAACAAAATCTAACCCCTTGTTATGTTCCCAACTGCGCCACCTAGCCCAGTGGTCTCCTCATTCTACCTTTTCTTGTTCTTTTTTGTTTTTTTAAAGAATTATTTATTTATTTTAATTTGATCAGAGAGGGACAGAGCAAGAGAACGAGAGAGAGAGAGAGAGAGAGAGTGAGAAAGCAAGCCGCCAAGTCCAGAACTTGAACCGCAGTCGGCCATGCGGGAGTCCAGTGCCCTTACCACTATGCTACCTGCTGGCCCCTCATTCTACCTTTTCTAACTCTGTTTACTACCCATGTTTCTCTGGGTCCTGTTGGTCTCAGTCAACTCATAAAGTCCCCCAATTCCAAGTCTTTCTGGAGAACCCCAGGGATGATGCCCTATCAGCTCGTTCAAGGCTGTTATACCGCAGTAGCCAGTTTTGTCTTCTACTGCTCTGACTCCCTCCACTGGGTACACTACCTCTGGGAGTCATGGCACCATTTTGCCACAGACCACCACCCCTACTATGTACCTGTTCTTTGCTGGCCTACATTCTGTTCTTGATGCATTTTTTTTCTTTTCTCTGTTTTTAAAAACTTGCTTTAGGGCACATGTGTTTGCTGAAGAGAGAGAGAGAGAAAGCGAGAAGGCACCTCCTGGGGGATGACCACACTGTATTCCCTTCTCCTCCATCCTCCTCTTGGGATTTTGGGCACACCCGTACACCTGCCCAACATGGTTTACAAGCCATTGGGTCAGGACTCAAACAGTGCTGTTGGTCATGTGGGATCCAGTCACCTCAACCACCATGTCACCTGACTGACTCTACTCCAGATGCATGTTTACATGGCCCCTGGGTATGGCTGCCCATGGGGGACTCTGAAGGCCGGAGGCGCAAAGTGGGAGAGCATGCTACACCCTGTTAGGAAGATCCCAAATCAGTTCTGCTTTCTTCCCCCTACCCGTGAAAAACATCCCAGAATTAAGTCCAAGAACATGATCTTCTTCCCGGAAGGACTACCGAACAGATTGCCTCCTGGTAATTAATGGGAATATCACCCAAAGGTCACTTTTAATCCTGACAGACAAACCTTCCGAGTGCTTTATGGTATGGTGCTGGGTGAAATCACACTGGAGTCAGCTCTCCCAGCTCAGCCTGTGGTGACCTGTCCCACTCCAGTGAAGCCTTAAATTACCCCAGCTGCCAGAAGCCAGGAAAAGGAATCCAACATCCCTTCAGATCTCCTGAGCACAGAGCAGGTATCAGAAAAGGACAGACTGCGGCAATGCTAATTGTTGGCGTGTAGTTTAAGAAACCCCTTAATCCAGCAGCAAAGGTAAAAGGAAGAGACCATTGTGCCAATTAATTTTGTAAAATAGGCCTATTAGCATGCTGCACAAGCATAGTCCTTGTTGATCTGGTTGGACTTTTCGTTTTTGCCTTTTTTTTCTCCTCGATTTTAATCTCCTGGGCAACCCTCTAAGCCTTGTTTTTTCAATAGATTATTCTCCAGCAGCACTTAAAAAAAAAAAAAAAAAAAGCTACTCTTCTTTTTTCCTCAGTCGAAAGAAGCAACAAAATCTGTTGATTTCATTTATGTCTCTTGGGATTCTAAAGAGTCTAAAAAATACAGGATGCCAGCTCTGCCCGTGACCCTATGCCGCGCGTCAGGATCTCGTGGAAGCGTTCCTCACTTTCGTTTCCCTGTTGCACTTCCTGTCCGGCCTATGCCCACTCTCATTTCGGGGATTTCCAGGCCCCTTCCTCCTCTCTATTAATTGCTCCTTTCTGCCGGAGCAGCGTTTTCCACGTATTTCCTAAACAGCTTTCATGCTTTCGTGACAATAAGTATGCTTAGAAGGAAACCAGATGAGGTCTATGGAATTACCCACCAGGTCTTAGGAAATTAAAAGGAAAAAAGAAAAAAAAAAAAAAAAAAAGGCACGGATCCCCATGCAGTGCCATTTTGCCAAGATGCCACACGTCAGGGCACTCTGATGAGACAAATTCATCTCCCTGCCCTGATGTTCACAACACGGCAACCTCGTGATCCGAGGCCGGGCCCCTGGAGCACTGGCCTAACCCAGGAGAGCAGGAGACCTTCTCCAGCAGGTTAGATGTCCCTGGCACTTCATGCGTCACAGGCAGAAGGACCCCTTGACATGGGCCCTGTCCTTGCAGAAGGTTAAAGTCTAGCTGGGGAAATTAAATCAACAGACAGGAAACTATTAGAGAACAGGAAAGCAAGCGACTGCTAAGCTGTGGGGGGCTGATTTTTAGAGAAATAGGAATTTATTTAAAAGAAGGCGGGGGAGAGGGTCCAGCTGGGTCTTGCACAAGCAGGATTAAAAGAGGCAGAGGGGGACGGGGAAGCCTCCAAGGTGGTGACCAAGCAGTGACAGAAAAGGTACAAAGGAAGCTGGCCTGGGTGGGTGAGAGAGATTGCGTCAGTCAGGCCCAGGGGAAGAGAAGAGAATGCACTCAAACCAGGTGGTGAGTGGGGCTGAACAAAGGCGCTGTCTGCAGAGGTGACAGCAGGTGTGCAGAAACCAGGTGGACGGTGAAGTGTCCTCGGGCTAGCAACAGCGGGAGCCATGGTCATCCCTGAGCCTGAACGGACCCGGGAGAGAGCATACCAGGGTTCTGAGAGGGTGCCCCTCTAGACCTTGCAGCACCTGTGGCCTTTGTAGAGGGAGGCAGCACCCCACAGAGAGCCTACGAGGAGCAACCAGGGAACGCACACCCTGACCGCTGTGACTCGCCACTCCACCAGTCTACTGCTAGAGCCTTGTACCTGCTAAGACCAAGCAGATTCCAGGGTTCCCCTCGTACCTTTGAGGGTGTGAGGCAGAGACCTCAGAGGAGGACAGAGAGTGGAGCCACAGCAGCCAAGGAAAGAGATCCACACAGAGAGACATCATAAACCAAAGCCAGCGGCACACTTGATGTCCTGCAGGGGGACAGATGGGAGGGTCATGGTGACGCAGCTGGGAATGCATGCCAAGCACAAGTGTATGCCTGTCATCTGTGGTGACTGAGACTGGATGTGAGGCATGATGTAAAGACCCTACTGGGGTTCTGTCTCTCTCTCTCTCATTCTCACCCTCTGCCTCTCCCTTTCTCTGTCTCTCAGAATAAATAAATAAACTTTAAAATATAAAATCTATTGGGCCAGCCCTGTAGCCTACTGATTAAGGGAGTCAGATCCCATAGGAGTGATCGCAGTTAGAATCCCAGCTCCAGCAGCTTGGAAACACATTGGACCCATACGCAGACATGTCCCAAATCCTGACAGGATGGAGAAATGGAGGAGAAGGGGTTGAGGCATGACCATGCCCCACTAGGGGGTGCTTTCTCTCTCTCTCTGCCCCCACTCCCGTCCCCCCATCCCCATCCCAGTCTCTCTCTCTCTCTCTTTCGTTCTCTCTCTCTCTCTCTCTCGCGCGCGCGCGTGCATGCGAGCATACATACCCTCTAGCAATTAAAATAGTAAATAAATGAATAAAATATATGAAGTCCTATAGCAAATCTGGCTGTCCATGATGGATATGTAGTGAAATGAGATTGCCCCAAGAGGAAAACTGGAATCATTTCTCTTGACTTTCAAGTCTCTGCCCAAATAGTAGAAGGAGCACCCCGAAACCCCAAACACACTCCAACACATCTCCTCTGCTTGGATTTCCCCAGAGCACTTATCTGCCATCATCATGCTCTCCCTCTCTCTCAAGTTTCTTCTTTCCTCCATGAGTGAGAGGGAGTCAAACAGACAGCACTCCCAACAGTGGGGATGCCGTCATCCACTCAGCTTCTGCCAGCCCTGGATATGGGCACACAGGCCAGCGTACTCAGGGGGGGTCTCCAGATGGGAGCCTAGAACTTTCCCCCTGGGTCAGCCTCTCAGAGCTCAGAGCGTGGTTACCACTGCCAGCCCCACCTCTTTTCTTTTCCACGTGTCATCATCTGCCTCCCTGAGAGTGGAATTTCCCAAGAACCTCTGTACCAAGCACAATGCCTGCTGGGGTCCCCCTGCTGAAGTCCAGCGGGTGATCCCTCATGAACAAGGACAAGACACACACCAGCCCAAGACAGAGCGCCCTAAAATCCACTCCCAGTCTGCCCCAGAGGGGCTGGGGAGCAGGTCCAGAGATGGGAGGGAGGAGGTGGGAATTCCTTTCCTTGGTTGTCACATACTTCACCCCCATGCAGGCCACACACAGCTGTGACCTGGAACAGCAAAGGCTCCACACCCTCTCCAAAGAGCTGCCCCAGTCCCTCTTTAATAAAAGCTGGAGAGCGACAAATCCGTGGCCCAGTCACTGCTTAAGCTCCCCTTCTCATTTGCTGAAGCGCTGGGGCAGGTCCCATAACTCAGAGTGCCTTTCCGGTTGGAGGGTCCCAAACCATACAAGGACGGCTGCTGCCCCCAGTTCCTGAGGGAGGAAGGTCTGTGCTGACATCAAACGGTCCGTCAGCATCGCTGTTCCAGAAGCCGAGCGCGCTGAGTGGGCCGCACCAAGGTAGCGGGTAACGATTAGCTCATCTCTAATTATATGGGATTTACGATTAGGCAGCAAGTTTATTTTGGAACATTGCAATAACAAGACGCACAGCAGTGGCGAGGACGAGGGGGCGGAGCTCCAGCTTGGCCTTTAGAATATAATAGCTTGTCATTGCCATGGAAACCAGCTCCCTGGGAGTTCGCAAGCACCTTATTCTATAATTATAGAAGATCTGATAAGGGGTGGGGGGGG
>NW_006159436.1:2937765-2941834 GCF_000334495.1 Tupaia belangeri chinensis | reverse complement strand
CCAGGTCTTATGAAATTAAAAAAAAAAAAAAAAAAAAAAAAAAAAAAAAGGCACGGATCCCCATGCAGTGCCATTTTGCCAAGATGCCACACGTCAGGGCACTCTGATGAGACAAATTCATCTCCCTGCCCTGATGTTCACAACACGGCAACCTCGTGATCCGAGGCCGGGCCCCTGGAGCACTGGCCTAACCCAGGAGAGCAGGAGACCTTCTCCAGCAGGTTAGATGTCCCTGGCACTTCATGCGTCACAGGCAGAAGGACCCCTTGACATGGGCCCTGTCCTTGCAGAAGGTTAAAGTCTAGCTGGGGAAATTAAATCAACAGACAGGAAACTATTAGAGAACAGGAAAGCAAGCGACTGCTAAGCTGTGGGGGGCTGATTTTTAGAGAAATAGGAATTTATTTAAAAGAAGGCGGGGGAGAGGGTCCAGCTGGGTCTTGCACAAGCAGGATTAAAAGAGGCAGAGGGGGACGGGGAAGCCTCCAAGGTGGTGACCAAGCAGTGACAGAAAAGGTACAAAGGAAGCTGGCCTGGGTGGGTGAGAGAGATTGCGTCAGTCAGGCCCAGGGGAAGAGAAGAGAATGCACTCAAACCAGGTGGTGAGTGGGGCTGAACAAAGGCGCTGTCTGCAGAGGTGACAGCAGGTGTGCAGAAACCAGGTGGACGGTGAAGTGTCCTCGGGCTAGCAACAGCGGGAGCCATGGTCATCCCTGAGCCTGAACGGACCCGGGAGAGAGCATACCAGGGTTCTGAGAGGGTGCCCCTCTAGACCTTGCAGCACCTGTGGCCTTTGTAGAGGGAGGCAGCACCCCACAGAGAGCCTACGAGGAGCAACCAGGGAACGCACACCCTGACCGCTGTGACTCGCCACTCCACCAGTCTACTGCTAGAGCCTTGTACCTGCTAAGACCAAGCAGATTCCAGGGTTCCCCTCGTACCTTTGAGGGTGTGAGGCAGAGACCTCAGAGGAGGACAGAGAGTGGAGCCACAGCAGCCAAGGAAAGAGATCCACACAGAGAGACATCATAAACCAAAGCCAGCGGCACACTTGATGTCCTGCAGGGGGACAGATGGGAGGGTCATGGTGACGCAGCTGGGAATGCATGCCAAGCACAAGTGTATGCCTGTCATCTGTGGTGACTGAGACTGGATGTGAGGCATGATGTAAAGACCCTACTGGGGTTCTGTCTCTCTCTCTCTCATTCTCACCCTCTGCCTCTCCCTTTCTCTGTCTCTCAGAATAAATAAATAAACTTTAAAATATAAAATCTATTGGGCCAGCCCTGTAGCCTACTGATTAAGGGAGTCAGATCCCATAGGAGTGATCGCAGTTAGAATCCCAGCTCCAGCAGCTTGGAAACACATTGGACCCATACGCAGACATGTCCCAAATCCTGACAGGATGGAGAAATGGAGGAGAAGGGGTTGAGGCATGACCATGCCCCACTAGGGGGTGCTTTCTCTCTCTCTCTGCCCCCACTCCCGTCCCCCCATCCCCATCCCAGTCTCTCTCTCTCTCTCTTTCGTTCTCTCTCTCTCTCTCTCTCGCGCGCGCGCGTGCATGCGAGCATACATACCCTCTAGCAATTAAAATAGTAAATAAATGAATAAAATATATGAAGTCCTATAGCAAATCTGGCTGTCCATGATGGATATGTAGTGAAATGAGATTGCCCCAAGAGGAAAACTGGAATCATTTCTCTTGACTTTCAAGTCTCTGCCCAAATAGTAGAAGGAGCACCCCGAAACCCCAAACACACTCCAACACATCTCCTCTGCTTGGATTTCCCCAGAGCACTTATCTGCCATCATCATGCTCTCCCTCTCTCTCAAGTTTCTTCTTTCCTCCATGAGTGAGAGGGAGTCAAACAGACAGCACTCCCAACAGTGGGGATGCCGTCATCCACTCAGCTTCTGCCAGCCCTGGATATGGGCACGCAGGCCAGCGTACTCAGGGGGGGTCTCCAGATGGGAGCCTAGAACTTTCCCCCTGGGTCAGCCTCTCAGAGCTCAGAGCGTGGTTACCACTGCCAGCCCCACCTCTTTTCTTTTCCACGTGTCATCATCTGCCTCCCTGAGAGTGGAATTTCCCAAGAACCTCTGTACCAAGCACAATGCCTGCTGGGGTCCCCCTGCTGAAGTCCAGCGGGTGATCCCTCATGAACAAGGACAAGACACACACCAGCCCAAGACAGAGCGCCCTAAAATCCACTCCCAGTCTGCCCCAGAGGGGCTGGGGAGCAGGTCCAGAGATGGGAGGGAGGAGGTGGGAATTCCTTTCCTTGGTTGTCACATACTTCACCCCCATGCAGGCCACACACAGCTGTGACCTGGAACAGCAAAGGCTCCACACCCTCTCCAAAGAGCTGCCCCAGTCCCTCTTTAATAAAAGCTGGAGAGCGACAAATCCGTGGCCCAGTCACTGCTTAAGCTCCCCTTCTCATTTGCTGAAGCGCTGGGGCAGGTCCCATAACTCAGAGTGCCTTTCCGGTTGGAGGGTCCCAAACCATACAAGGACGGCTGCTGCCCCCAGTTCCTGAGGGAGGAAGGTCTGTGCTGACATCAAACGGTCCGTCAGCATCGCTGTTCCAGAAGCCGAGCGCGCTGAGTGGGCCGCACCAAGGTAGCGGGTAACGATTAGCTCATCTCTAATTATATGGGATTTACGATTAGGCAGCAAGTTTATTTTGGAACATTGCAATAACAAGACGCACAGCAGTGGCGAGGACGAGGGGGCGGAGCTCCAGCTTGGCCTTTAGAATATAATAGCTTGTCATTGCCATGGAAACCAGCTCCCTGGGAGTTCGCAAGCACCTTATTCTATAATTATAGAAGATCTGATAAGGGGTGGGGGGGGTGGCGTATTTTTTTTCTTCATAAATTGTATTCCGTGGCTGAAAATAGAAGAACCTGGAGAACAAAGCCTATTATTAACCACCATCTGCTGAGAGGCGGCTGCACTTCAGCTGCCTGAAGAGGCTGTTCCTGCAAGTTCTGCAGACGTGCCCAAAATGCCAGGAGTTGGGAGAACTGCAACCCTAAGACTAGAGGGTGTGTCCAGGCAGTCCAGCCAGGTACAGGGCTCCAGGCTGAAATGTGCCCTTTCTGGGACCAGCTGGAACCAGTGTATGCCAGGGAGCTGCTCAAGTCCCTCACCCACAGAATATGCAAGGCCTCCTTCCTCCCTCCCCCTTGAAGTCCAGGTGGAAACTCAGCCACCCCAACCACAGGACTGGGAGCACATTTCTTACACTTGCTGAACCTCAGTCCTTCGGGGGCTAAAGATTTTTATAATGGGACCAGACAGTGACACAGCAGTAAAAATGGGATACTCTATGAGGCCGATCTTTCTATGAGAAAGATCCCGTTCCCAATGGAGATCTCCCTGAATAAACCAAGTGGGTACGCCTAGAATCCAGGCTGAAGCTGGAATGGGTCAAGGTATCAAGACCTCGTTGGGGCACTATTTGTGTGTCCCTCTCACTCTCTGTCTTGCTATGAAAGAAACAAACAGATAAACTTTAAAAAAAAAAAAAAAAAAAAGAAGAAGATTGTTCTGAGGACATTAACAAAACAATGTGGATGAAGGGAACGTGTTTGGCCAACTGTAAAACCAGAGCCAGACTAGCTTTGGGTGCAAATCATCCTTCATTTAAATATGAGACCTTCCATTTTCAGGTTGAATGATTCTATCAGTAATTCCACAGTAGACATTAAAGAGAACAGTAATGTCTTGGTGTTATGATAATAATAATAGTAATAATATCTTTAATTTACAGAATGGGATAGCCAAGTCTGTACCATATTTTATCAAGCCTGTCTGTCATTTTAGTGGAGTGAGTGCCTTCTGTGTTGAGTCATTTATAAAGAATGGCAGGCCGGTTTGGAGAGCTTCTTTTCTAAAAGGACTTCTGTTTTTAAAATGGGTCGCATCATTACAAACAGAAGCCAACAGCACGGAGCGTGGCTGTGTGTGCTAAAGGCACCGAATTGATAAAATCGCCCGGAGCTGTTTTCTAAAGCTATTCTTTCATCTAAAGAGTTCATCCAATTGCCCTTTAAAAGC
>NW_006159436.1:2926569-2937734 GCF_000334495.1 Tupaia belangeri chinensis | reverse complement strand
ATGAGAAGAAAAGAGAATGTTTCACTCAATTTATGACTTGTCAACCTGATGTCCAGAGTTAATGTTCTTTAAAATCCAGAGACGTACTTAGAGGGAACTCTCACTACTCCATTGCTTGCTTTACTTAGCTCCATGGCCACCCATGACTTCTGGAAATAGGAAGAGAGTGTTCTCTGCTCATTGTCTGCTCTCAGGATTACGCATGGCCGCAAATATGAGAATGGCGAAAGAAGAGCAACTGAAATGAGATAAACGTGTACAGATCTCTCAGGTGATGCTCCAGAAGAAGGCACAGGGCTGATCTGGAGGATCTGCTCATGGAGTTGTCAGGGACCCACTCACCACTCTGCTTTCTCCATGGCCTGGCCTCAGCCCCATGGTCCACCATGGGAGCTGGAGCCCTGCCTCTCCTGAGGGCATTCAAGGGGACAGGAAGGAGAAGGGACAAAGAACAAGGGAAGAGAGGAGAGTGCAAACTTCTTGCCTTTGTGTTTCATTTTTGTTTTTAATTGCCAGAGGGTGTGTGCACTTGCCAGAGAGGGACAGAGAGAGGAAGAGAGGGAGAAAGCATCTATAGTGGAGCATCGATGTGCCTCAATCCCTTCTCCTCCATTTCTCCAGCCTGTCAGGATCTGGGTCACACACACACACACACACACACACACACACACACACACAGCATGTTTTTTAAGCTGTCAAGGACAGGCTCTCAGTCCTCAAAGCCCAGGATTGACAATATCCAGAAACCCAACCCAGCCAAAAAGAGGACTAAGCAAAAAGAGAGACTTACTAGAAAGATAGTGAGCCATCTTATAGAAGTCTAAGACAAAGAGCATGTGTCTGAGCCATAGAAGGCTAGAATCAGGGGGCTGGCAGGTGGCATGGTGGTTAAAGGCACTGGACTCCCACATGGCCGACTGTTTGAGTCCCGGACCTGGCAGCTTGCTTTCCCACTTTGGCTTGCTTTCTCACTTTCCCTCTCTCTTCATTTCATTCTGTCCCTCTTTGATCAAATTAAAATAAAGTTAAATAAAATAATTCTTAAAAAAAAAAAAAGGAAGGAGGCTAGAATCAAACACCACATCAACTATGTGGGATCAGGCTCCTTTAACCACTAGGCTACAGGGCTAGTCCACTTCTTACTTTCAAAGAAGGCTCTCAGGATCACCCACGCAATTCCCACGGGCCAGAACTTCGTCACATAACCACTTAGCAACAAGGGAGGCTGGCAAATGGAGTCTTCATGCTGGGCAGCCACGTTCCCAGCTTGAAGTCAGGGGTTCCAGATGACTGGAAGTGTATATTAGGGGGCAGCCACCAATGTCTTTTACACGAGGGCTCAGATTTCACATCACCCTTTGCCCGGTGCACACCCGAGGTCATCCTCAAGTCCAAGTTCACTTCCATGGAAGTGTCTGTATGACCTGAGCTAACCTGAGGACCTTCTCGGGAAGCGTGTGGTGGCATGACATGAGCGACTGAGTGTTGAGAACCCATCCCTACCCTCAAGGAGCTTATGTCCTTTAATGATTCTCCTCTTTTCTTATTTTAAGTTTATTTCTTCCATGAGAGAGGGAGACAGACAGACACACAAATACCCCAGCAAGGCGTTCACACTGCAAACCTCCCCACAGCCTCAGCCAGCCAGGACTACAGGCATGTACACACAGGCTTGGTGTGCACAGAGGGGCCCCAGGACTTCCCTGTGTGGCCTCAGCGTCACAGAGTTGTTACCACTGCACTACCACAGCTGACCTCAATGGCTGTCCTTTTCATTTTTTATGCAGGGATACCACCTCCTCAGAGCCCAGGATTGACAACATCCAGAAACCCAGCCCAGCCAAAAAGAGGACTAAGCAAAACGAGAGACTTGCTAGAAAGATAGTGAGCCGTCCTGTAGAAGTCTGAGACAAGAGCGTGTGTCTGAGCCACAGGAGGCTGGAATCAGACACTGCATTGCCATGTGGGCTCTCCCTCTCCCTCTCTCCATGCGTGTCTCTCTTACTGATGGCATTATTTCCCCATAAAGGGGACAGCATGGCAGCTTACAGTTTCAGAGCTTTACATTTGACACCTTCAGCCACTTAAGAATTTACGAAAGTCACTGACTAGACGTTTTCTTTCTTTCTATTCTTTTTTAAGAGAAAGACTTTTGCTGTAGGGTGTGTGTGCTCACCAGAGAGACAGAAAGTGAGAAATCACCCCTCAATAGGGATGGCCATGGCACAATCCCTTCTCCCCCATTCTCCTCTCGGGATTTTGGGCACACATACACGTGCACCCCACCATGAGTTTTAAGCTACAGGGTTCAGGATTTGAACTGTGGTTGACTATGTGGAAGTCCAGCGACATAACCATTATGCCATCTGCTGGTCCCCCAGATGTTTTCTCTGGTACTAAAGAAAAAAGCACCCAGGGGGAGATGCACTGGTCCAGGTACAAAAGTAAAAAGCACCCAGGGGGAGATGCACTGGTCCAGCTCAGTCAGGCACTCACCCAGCATAATCACGTGCCCACATGGGCAGGGCCAGCTGAACCACATGGACAGAGCAGGAGAAGGGCAGTTCCCACAAACAGGTAGCTTATTGGGCAGACTAGAACAATCGATCTCCATGGCAACAGTCATTCTCCAAGCTCCAGTGACTGATTCTCGCAACAGGTCGAAATATTCTGGGAAACAGTCCCAGAGCAGCTGTCCTCGGGCACTCACACACGGCTCTGGCTCTGTTACTCCCATTTCCAGAGGCCTGCATCCCTCCCCCCTTACCTGCTCACATCCACTGAAGAAACAGGCTCTCTGGTCACCCACAGCTCCAAAGACAGACATATGAACCTGTCCGGCTGCTGCCCTTGCCTCAAAAGGGTTTATCTCCAAATCAGCAGGAAGCCAAACACTCAAGAATCAGACTGGAAATTGTGGGGAGAGAGAGAAGCCACAGGGACTAGCTGGATCAGAAGGAGAGTCCACCCCACAGGCCCAGTGCCCCTGGGCATGATGCCAAGAGAGTGTGTAGAGCTGACTTCAGGGACGGCTACTCCCCACTGTGCTGTGCACAGGCTGCTCCTGGGAGCTAGAAGCTCCGGGCAGCACATCTGCCTGCTTCTTGGGGAAGAATGGATTGCAGACATGGGAATCAGGTTTTCCCAACAAACCCCTGCAGCTCCTATGCAGCAGAATAACCCCACACACACACCCAAAGATGACCATGACTATGTGACAAGAGAGACTTTGCAAATGTAACTAAGCTTATGAATCTTGGGGTAGGATGAGGATACGGGATGACCTAGGTGGGCCCTTCTAATCACAGGAGTCCTTAAAATTGGAGAACCTTTCCTAGGTTTGATCAGAAATGAGGAGAAAGGGACCAGCAGTTGGCAAATGGCTATGTCGCTGGACTCCCACGTAGTCGACCGCGGTTCACGTCCTGGAACCAGTGGCTTAAACTCACGCCGGGCATGTGTGCGTGCATGCCCAAGATCCCAAGAGAAGAATGGAGAAGGGATTGCGGCGTGGCCATCCCCCCTGGGGGATGATTTCTTGCTTTCTGTCTCTCTGTCTCTCTCTGTCTATCTGGTAAGTGCACGCGCCCTATAGCAAAAACCTCTCAAAAAAAAAAAAAAAAAAAAGAAAAGAAAAAAGAAATGAGGAGAAAGAGTCAGAACAAATTTAGAGCCTGAGAGGTATTTGGCCTGCCACCACTATCTTTGGAAATGGAGGACGTGGGGAAGGCCTAGGGCGTAGTGGTTAGGGGAGCCAGATCCCATCCAGCTGACAGGTTCAAGTCCCAGCTCTAGTGCCTTGAAAAGAGCACAAGGCACGTGTGCATGCGACCAGATGGAGGGACGGAGGGAAGGGTTAGGGTGTGTGCATGTCTGGGAGATGCTTTCTCTCTTTCTCCCTCTCCCCTCTTTCTCAAGTCCACACACACCCTCTGCTATAAAAGAGAGAAAATGGAGGAAAGGGGCCAAAAGTGGTGGAGTTAGGGTAGCTTCTAGAGACTGAAAATAGCCCTCCGCTGACACACAGCAAGGCAGTGGGACCTAGGATCTATTTTCCCCAGAGCCAACCAAGAGAAACACGGACTGTGATACCAGAGGTTAGCCCAAAGAGACCTGTGCCAGGCTTCTGACCGGAAGAATTATGAGATCGTTAGCGTCATTTTAGGGTGCTCAAGATTCTGTTCATTTCTTACATCTGTGATAGGAAATGAGTACGCACTGGTCTTCCTGCATACAACTTTGAGGACGAGAACAAAATGGTGAACACCATCAGGGAGAGTTTCACAGTCGCAGAGCAGCAGTGATCGGGACCCTGGCAAGTTCACTCCATCTTAGACTGAGAGAAGCCACAGGTGTCAGGTGGAAGTGAGCTGATCCTGCGTTTTCCAGAGAACATGGATCTCCAGCACGTACCAAATCACGCCTACAGGATTAATCACTCAGTAAACAATGAGAGAATGAAAGTCCCTGCAGGGGCAGGCAGTGGTGCAGCAGTAAAACACAACACTGTGAGGCCGACCCCGTGGGGAGGTTCGGGGTCACTCCTGGAGACCCCCTTTTGTATACCAGGCACATGCATGTCCATTATCCAGGGCTGGCTGAGGCTGGAGGTAAACTAGACCCAGTTGGAGGTGCAGTCTGTCTCTCTCTTCCTATGTCTCTCATTCATGGAAGAAATAAATAATAAACCTTTTTTTAAAAGAAAGAAAAAAAAAAACTCCTGCAAAAAAAAAAAATTAATTATTGGGCCAGCCAGTGGCATGGTGTTGAGGCAGCTGGATCCCCCATGGCCACCTACACAGTTCAAGCCCCAGCCCGGCAGCTTGAATACACATTGGGTGCGTGTGCATGAATGCTCCAAATCCTCAGAGGAGAATGCAGGAGAAGGGATCGTGGTCTGACTGTGCCTTATGGGGAGTGATTTCTCACTTTCCATCCCTACTCCACCCTCATCCCCAGCAACCACACGTGCCCTGCAGCAAATTTAAAAAGAAAAAATTCTTTCTCTGTATAGTGTAGCTTCTTCCTTGACTTGCTTAACTTTTTTAGGGCAGCCTCACAGACTCTAGTTGGCTACCTTATCTTTAGTGATCATTTTGCCTTATTCTCCTGGCTCTGATAGCGATAATTACAAGTTGGGAAATAATAGTATAAGTTTTTAAAAAATAGTAATGATTCTCAGTTTGACTAACCCCTTGAGGCATATGTTTGAGAAGCTCCCTACCAATAGGACTTCCTGTGGGTGGGAGAGGCCACCTCTCCCCCAAACCCTGAGAATGCCAGATCTTTGCTTTCTCAGCAGCCCTTGCAGTTTGGACACAGATGTGTGACCTCACCTCGAGCATCCTTCTGCCCTCTGCAGGCTTTGCCATAAGAGCTAGAGAAACACCTAGATGCAGAATTTGCTCCCAGTGTAAATGCAAGCTGGCAGCAGTGTGGCAGTAGGACTGAGACCCCAGGGCAGAGCGGAAGTGGAACAAACCCTGAGCCTGGAGTCTGGCAGTAGCAGCGTCCTCACTTGGTCGGAGAAAACTGGGAGTTTGTCCTGGAAGTTTAGCCTTGAACTCAGTCAACACCCCTCCCTCTGAGATACTGCGACCTGCCTGGTAACTTTTTGTACAAACTCCTTCTCCACTTAAGTCATCTAGAGGTGGTTTTCGGGACTTGCATCTAGAATCTCTGGCACACACCTTGTAGAGATACTGAGCATGTTCTAGTTTTTGCTATTGATAATAACAGAAAATACCAGAGTCTGGGTAGTTTATAAAAACACAGGTCTATTCAGCTCACAGTGTGGAGGTCCAAGGTCCAGGTGCCATGACGTGGTAGAGGCCAAGGGAGCTGCATCTGTGTTTGGGTTTCTGTGTTCTGGTCTCACTCTCCTTACAACCCACCAGAAGCCAGTCATGGGAGCCCAACTCTAATGATCAAAACCCTAATCTCCTGCCAAAGGCCCGACCTTTTAATAGCAGAGGCCAATCAAGTTTTCATGCTCTTAATCCGATCACAACCAGAGGCCAAACAAGTTTTCATTATTTTAATCCCATCACAACGAAATCTGAACACATGAATCTTTCAGGGACACATTTATGATAACGGAGGGTAACTTTCATTCGTGAACACTCCATATGTCCGTCCAGGGAACGTAAAGCAATTAATGAGAATCAGTTACTCACTACAAATAAAATGCCCTATTGTCTTGGAACAAACACAAAGCATAGTAGATATCAAAAGTGGTATTACAGTCTTTTCTTAAGAAAAGACAAAGTCACCAGAAAAATAGCCAGTGAGTGAGTGAGAAATCAGCCTATTGTGCTAAAGCACTGAGATTGAGGGGAAGTGGATTATTTGTTATGGCAACTTAACCCAACCTATGCTGACTTGTAGTCATACATCCTAAACTAGGGTTGCCAGATAGTCCTCACAACATATCAGACCCCTGTTGATATGAATGTGAAAAGTCTGCTTTTCATTTATTTTTTTAGAAAGTTTTGCTATAGGGCATGTGCACTCGCCAGAGAGACAAAGAGACAGACTGTGAGAAATCACTCCCCAGGGGATGGCCATGCCACAGTCCTTTCTCCTCCAGTCTCCTCTTGGGATTTTGGGCATGCACACACATGTGCCTGGTGTGAGTTTCAAGCCACCAGGTCCAAGATTCGAGCTGCCATCTGCCTTGTGGGAGTACAACAATGTAGCCATTATGCCATCTGCTGGTCCTTACTGTGAAAGGTCATATGTTAGATTTTGCATATGAACAATTGTTTATTTTGTTTTTTATTTTAATATGATTGTCTGTTTTTATAAACTTGTTTATTTTTTAATAAAAAATAACTTGTATTAGTTATATAAAAACTATATTTAAGACAATATTTTGCATTTATTGTTTTTATTAGTCTAAAATTTTACTTAACAATATAACTATTTATATAATAACTTTATTTTTTTAGAAAATAATTTATTTATTTGATTTAACTTTTATAACTACTTACATAAAAACTCCTAATAACTGACCCCCTATAGAAAGACTATTCAAACTTTGGTCGAGGCTACAGTTCTGACTCTCGGCCCCCAAGCCTCAGATGTAGTTGCTGGCCAACTAATAAAGACTCCCTTTACAGCACTACTTTTCATTTTTTAAGAAATCAAAAGTATTTATACTCTATAACATTTGAATTTTTAAATTGCTCTTTTGTTTAATAATAACTATATAGAGCAGGAGATGGGAAATTTTTCTATAAAGAACCAGATATGAACTACATTATCCTTTCTAGACCATATGGCCTTTATAACAAGCATTCAACCTTGCTAGACAGCACAAAAGCAGTCACAGACAATACATAAGTGAATGATCATGACTGTACTAGTCAAATTTATTTATAAAACTAAATTGGGAACCAGCAGTTAGCGTAATGGCTATGTCGCTGGACTCCGACGTAGTCGACCGCGGTTCGTGTCCCGGACCCGGTGGCTTAAAACTCACGCCGGGCGCGTGTGCGTGTGTGCCCAAGATCCCGAGAGGAGAATGGAGGAGAAGGGCCCGCGTGCCCATCCCCCATGGGGGGTGATTTCTCGCTTTCTGTCTCTATGTCTCTCTCTGTCTGTCTGGCGAGCGCACGCGCCCTACAGTGAAAATCTCTCAAAAAAAAAAAAAAAAACTAAATTAAATGGTGGGCCACGTGTGACCTACGGGCAATGGTTTGCCAACCTCTGATATAGAGTACTGAAGACAGAAAAAAATGGACTTTTTACTGATTTCTCTCACCATTCAGCATCATCTACTGACCAAACGTGGTTCATTACACTGTATTTAGGACAGAAATCGAAGCATGAGAATGAAATAATTTAAGCGATTTTAGAGCTTACATGTAATTAAAGATAATTAAATATACCTATGCTAACCCCAAAGGGGGGGAAATGTTACAGTTAAAGTAAGAACTTCATCAAAAAGGGAATTAGGAAGGAGGTGTGATTCTCCTAAGTCAGAGGCATTAGAATTTCCCGATTTCAACCATGGCTGGATCTTTACTACAAGGAACACAGCACACAAGCATGTCACAATAATGCGATGTAAAAATTTTGCCAAGGATGCATTTCCCCAGAGATCTTGCCTGAATATTTAATGTTTCTTTTTATAAAAAATTCAACTAAATATATTGGAAAACAATCGCTCATACAATGCAAATGTAACCCTTTTCTTAAAAAAATTATTTTTATTAACATATTAAATTTTTTTCTATGAGGAGACAGACAGGGTGCAGTGGTAAAACATGACTCTCTGCAAGGATGACCCACACAGGAAAGTTACAAGTCCACATCTGGAGACCTCCTGAGTCCACTGGCCATGGGCCCCCGTGATCAAGGCTGGCTGGGGCTGGGGATGGACCACGGTGTTCAAGACCATGTTGAGGATGCTCTCTCCCTTTCTCTCTCTGTCTCTCTCACTCATGGAAGAAATAAGTGAGCTAAAATTTTAAGTTTTTTTTTTTCATAATGAAAGAAAGAGCCAATTTATTCCTTACTCTGAGCAGCGACTATTGTGACTTCAGAAATAAGTGAATAAAGGACCAGCAGTTGGCATAATGGTTATGTCGCTGGACTCCCATGTAGTCGATCGCGGTTCCAGTCCCAGACCCGGTGGCTTAAACTCACGCTGGGCGCATGCACATGTGTGCCCAAGATCCTGAGAGGAGGATAGAGGAGAAGGGATTGTGGCATGGCCATCCCCCCTGGGGAGTGATTTCTCACTTTCTGTCTCTCTGTCTCTGTCTTTCTGGTGAGTGCACACACACTATAGCAAAAACCTCTCCCAAAAAAGAGAAAGAAGTGAATAAAATAGTGCTGAGGTTCTAGGACTGTAGGCTATTGGAATAGAATGTATGAACAGCTCCGAGTTCTTTCCCCTCACCCTTGCCATCATTCCCAGACAGAATTGACATCCCCTTCCCAACTGCTATTGGGCTCAGCCATAAGACAGGCTTTCCAGTGGAATGGAGACAGTAATAGTACGCCATTCCAGAGCAGACTCCTTCACTAGCCGCTCAGAAGAATCCAACCCAGTGGTAGTGTGGTGCCTACTGCATATGGGAGACCGTGGGTTTGGTTCCTTGGGAACCTCTACACAGCGGGTGCGCGTGCACTTGATTCTGGCTGGCTGGGAAGACAGGGAGAGGAGGGGCAAGAGTGAAAGACCCTATGAAGTGTGTTTGTCTCTGTCTCTCTCAATCTCACGAAGGAAAAAAAAAATGAACTTTAAACTAAAAAAGAAAGAACTGGGATCAACAGAGGGTGTAGTGTTAAGGCTTGACTCCCGTATGACTGACCACAGTTCAAGTCTTTGACCTGTTGGCTTGAAAAACACCTGGGGCCCATGTGTATGCGTGTCCAAGATCCCGGAAGAGAATGGAGGAGAAGGGACTGTAGCATGGCCATCTTCACTGGGGAATGATGTCTCACTTTCCCTCCTCTATCCATCTCTCTCTCTATCTCTCCAGCAAGTGCATGCACCCTATGGCAAAAAAAAAAAAAAAAAGAAAAAGAAAAAGAACAAAAAATAGAACCCGGGACCAGCAGTTAGCGTAATGGCTATGTCGCTGGACTCCCACATAGTCGACCACGGTTCGCATCCCGGACCCGGTGACTTAAAACCCACGCCGGGCGCGTGTGCATGCGTGCCCAAGATCCCGAGAGGAGAATGGAGGAGAAGGGATTGCAGCGTGGCCATCCCCCCTGGGGGGTGATTTCTCGCTTTCTGTCTCTCTGTCTCTCTCTGTCTGTCTGGCGAGCACACACGCCCTATAGTGAAAAACCTCCAAAAAAAAAATCAAAAATAGAACTCAACTTTTAACCTTAATCCAAACCATTCCTACCACTCTGCAGGTCTGTGGATGAGGAAAACTTGTAAGCTGGGTTGTTCGTTGCAGTGCAGTATTATCACAGCAATGGTTGACTAATATAGCTAGTATTTACCATTTTTCTTACTTGTCAGACAATGTTTTTCACATTGCCATATGAGAAATCATGATTTTTAAATAATCACTACTTTAATAAAAAATATCTCAACTCCCTTAAGAAACTGAGTTGTCGAATGTGATTAAGCCTAATCATTTCATGGGAATCAGTTTTCAAAGTTCTCAGTTTTTCTAATTTGTAAATGGTACAGCAGGAAACTATTTTGAGGAACTAACAGATGTGTCCTCAACTGTTCTCGAGATTTCATTGAACTGTTACCTGTAGGACCTTCTTCCCACCCAAGGGCTAGAAAAGAGATGTTCATTGACTTGGAAAGCAATGTTTGAAAATGTAGATTGTAGCCCTTTAATAAATCACAAAATTATTTAAGTAGATTTTGACCAATATATTTTAAAGGAAAATAAAAATATCAGAGTGTATTATACATAAAAAGGTAAATATTATTTTTGCCAATATTTATGAGAAAAAGAGAGACTAAATTGTGATTTTAAATACCTTAACATTTAGAAAGACAGAAACCACTATTTTGGGACCAGCAGATGGCATAATGGCTACATGGGTGGAATCCTTCATAGTCCACCACAGTTTGTGTTCTGGACCCTATTGGCTTAAAACTCAAATGTGGGGCGCCAGCAGTTGGTGTAATGGCTATGTCGCTGGATTCCCATGTAGTCGACTGTGGTTCAAGTCCTGGACCTGGTGGCTTAAACTCACACCGGACGTGTGTGCATGCCCAAGATCCTGAGAGGAGAATGAAGGAGAAGGGATTGCCATGTGGCCATCCCCCCAGGGTGGGGGGGAGGCTGATTTCTCGCTTTCTGTTTCGCTATCTCACTCTGTCTCTCTGGCGAGCACACACACCCTATAACAAAAACCTCTCTAAAAAAAACTAAACAAACAAATGCACAAAAAAAAGCAAAAACAAAAGAACTCACAACGAATGTGTTACGGATGTGTGCCCAAAATCCCAAGGGTAAAAATGGAGAAGAGATTGCGTGGCCATTCTCCCTGGGAGGCGATTTCTCACTTTCTGTCTCTCTGTCTCTTTCTCTCCAGAGAGTGCATGTGCCCAATAGCAAAACATCTCTAAAAAAAGGAAGAAAGAAAACCACTGTTTGTTTTTAAAATGTATTTATCAGTTATTTAATTAGGTTCTTTTTTTTTTTTTTTTTTTTTGGAGGGGTTTTTCTTAT
>NW_006159436.1:2925748-2926471 GCF_000334495.1 Tupaia belangeri chinensis | reverse complement strand
GGATCTTGGGCACGCACGCACACGCGCCCGGCGTGAGTTTTAAGCCACCGGGTCCGGGACGCGAACCGCGGTCGACTACGTGGGAGTCCAGCGACATAGCCATTACGCTAACTGCTGGTTCCCTTTAATTAGGTTCTTGGCAAGAAATTTAGAACACCAATTTGTGAGGATAAACTCCATTTGCAAGGGCAAACATGGATTGCAGGTAGCCCTGGAGCTGAGGACAGCTTTGATTTTTGGTAAAATTTGCAAGTCCACAGCTCTCTGCTCAACCTCGTGCTGCTCTGTAATCTCCTATTTCTCCTTCTCTGTATCGAAGATCTTTCCTTCCTGGGCTTCCACAACTTCTTCTGGAAATAAGCATCAGTGAGGAGTTTGGGAATTTTTACTTGGCTAATATCAGTTTTTGTGGAGTGGCAACAACAGATTTCTGGTCTGTTTTACACAGTGGAACTTGATTGAGGCCCAGGGGTCCAGTCACAAGTAGCAGGCCTCACTCATCCACAGACAAATACTGCCCAGAGCCAGCAGAATGTGGGAAGAGGCAAGGAGGGATTCTTCCTGGAGCCTTCAGAAGGAGCATGGCCCTGCCAAACACCTTGATTTAGTCTCAAGAACTGGGAGAGGGAACCAGCAGTTAGCGTAATGGCTATGTCGCTGGACTCCCACGTAGTTGACCGTGGTTCGAGTCCCAGACCTGGTGGCTTAAACTCAAGCCAGGCA
>NW_006159436.1:2911312-2924430 GCF_000334495.1 Tupaia belangeri chinensis | reverse complement strand
TATAAATTTATATTATTTAAAAATATAAATGGTTGTTTATGTCAAATTTATATTATTTAAAAATATAAAAATATTTTTTAAAAAGGCCAGTCCCATGATCTCGTGGTTAAGGGAGCATAATCCCACGTGGTCGATGGTGTAGTTCAAAGTGCTGCCCTAGTGGCTTAGAAAACGTGCCAAGTACATGTGTACACACCTCAAATCCCAACAGGATAGAGAAATGGAAGAGAAGAGATTGGCTACATAACCACCCCCAGGGGGGCGGGGGGAGCCTGCTCACTTTCCTTCTCGCTCTTTCTTTCTCTCTGTCTCTCTCTGGCAAGAACACATACCCTCTAGCAAATTATAAATAAATAAATAAATAAATACCTAGTATTATGAAATTACTTTTGAAAATCTCACCATAATTGAGACAGCATGCATGTCAGTGCATTCGACAAAAACAATTCATCTTGTGATATTGGCATGTCTTTGTTAAGGCAGCAGATTAGGTAGAAGCCTGGCATGAATGGCCCATATAATATGAAAAACACTAACTTTGGGACCAGCAGGTGCCATAGCGGTTACAACGCTGGACTCCCATGTGGCCGACTGCAGTTCAAGTCCTGGACCTGGAAGCTTGAAAATCACACCAGGAGCATGTGTGTGTGTGTGTGCCCCAAATTCAGGAGGAGAATGGAAGAGAAAGGATTGCAGCATGGCCATCCTCCCTGGGGCTTGTGATTTCTTACTTTCTCTCTCAGCGTCTCTTTCTGTTACTCTCTGTCAAGTGTGTGAATCCTGTAGCAAAAACTTAAAAGAAAAAAAATACTGACTTCAACACTTACAGGCAGCGTGGGAAAATAGTCATATCATTAGAGGATACAGACAGTTCACCTCCTCTTTGCTATGTTCACTCTCAGACATAACTTTGCTGAATGGAATTATATCTTTAGTTTTTCTCTTTCTTCCTCTATTCTTTTTCTGTCAGAACAGACTTCTAAATTCATATATTTCAAATGTACATATAATCTAACATAGTTAAACATATAAACCTCCATATTCGATTGTGTCTATATGCAGATACTATGTTTGTTTCATGCCAAACTTGATACAAAATTCAGCCTGGCTACCACTCCCACTTTCCAGGAACTATCTTCTTACATAAAAAATATTATTGAGGGGTTGGCAGGTGGCATGGTGGTTAAGGCGCTGGACTCCCACATGGCGACCACGGTTCGAGTCCCAGATCTGGAGGCTTGCTTTCCTACTTTCCCTTTCTCTCTCTCTGGTCAAATTGAACAAATAATAATGATGATAGGTGAAATAAATAATTCTTAAGAAGATATTACTGAAAAGATAGAGTTTGCTAATTCCATAGTGATATTAGAGTTTACATCATGTGGCCCATGCTAGCTCCATCAGGAAATTCCCAAACTGCCTCTTGCCAAAAGTACCAGGCATGAGTAGCCAAGATCATGGCCCCTGTTCCCAGGGGTAAGAAACCCCACCTCTGGCTTCTTCTGTTGAACCCATTCCCATAGGGTAGAGCAAGGGAGATGTGCTCTCCTGAGCCCAGGCTCCAGGACTCTCTCTCTCTCTCTCTTACTTATTTTCTGTCTATGCAGGATTCCTTTGCATCTCTTTTAATATTTTATTATTATCAAAGAAACTTCTTTTTATTTCCCTGTGTTTTAGTCCATTCCATGGCTAATAACACAAAAGGCTGAAACTGGGTTAATTCATAAAAATAAGGTCAGTCACATAACACAACAGTTAAGCCCTATACATAGGAATCTGTATTCCTCATGGCTGACCTCAGTTCAAATCCCAACCCTGGTGGCTTGAAAAACATGCTGGTCATGTGTATGTGTACACCCAAAATCCCAACATATGGAGAAGTAACAGGTAGGGAATTGTGACATGAGTACAACCCTGGGGAAGGGGGTGGTTTCTTTTTCTTTTTCTCTGTCTAGCAAGTGCATGTACCAATGGCAATTAAAAAATAAAGAGATTGGGTCCAGCAGTTAGCATAATGGCTATGTTGCTGGACTCCCATGTAGTTGACCATGGTTCAAGTCCCAGACCCAGTGGCTTAAACTCACACTGGGCACGTGTGCATGCGTGTCCAAGATCCTGAGTGGAGAATGGAGGAGAAGGGATTGCAGTGTGGCCATCCCCCCTGGGGGGTGATTTCTCACTTTCTGTCTCTCTGTCTCTCTGGAGAGTGCACGTGACCTATAGCAAAAACCTCTCCAAAAATAAATAAATAAAGAGATTTAGTCAATTCAAGATCCAGGGACCACCTCTGGTGGTATTACAACCTTGATCACATCACCAGGGGAGAGCAGAGTAGATTGTCTACTTCCATCAGAGTTTCCTTGTTTTGGTCTTCTTCCCTTTCCTTATAAACCCACTAGGAGTCAATATGGGGCCCCACACTAATCACTCCTTCCCAAAGACCCCATCTTCAGACACCATGAAGGTTTTACATCTCCTCTCAAGCACAGAGAGCCTCCTTCCTTTATGGACAGAGAGCCAGCTGCCCTCCCAACCCCCTTCAGGCAGCCAACCACGGCCTTGCCCCTCACTTTCTGTCCCACAGTTCCTGCCAGACTCCCAAGTCCTGAGTTCCCCCTGGCTGAGCTCCCCAGATACTATCCTAGTGTACCCTTGACCATTATTTTAAAAACTCCTGGCTTCCTTGGCTCTAAGGTGTTAAGTTTCCCCTTAAGACTTTCACAACGTCTTGGCACTCAGATTTGGAGGGGACACTAACTACAGTACCATGAAACCTAAAACCAGGCATGTAATCACTTCTACCCATTAGGAGGTAATTAAGAAATCCCCAAGGGACCACCAAATCTGTTCCAAGTTAAAAAACTGAACAGGAAAAGATCAGTCTTCACAATGCACACAAACAAAAGGGTTTTTTTAGCCCCAAGAAGAGTCTCAGATGGATAAGGAAGAAACCAAAGATGTTTCTGTAGAAAGTGGAGAATGACAAGGAGCATGCAATCTCTGAGGAAGCAGGAAAGAAAGAAGCCAGTCTGATGATGAGGGCGTCTACCCTACCATGGTTCTCTGTGGCCCTCTCATCCCCCACACTGGTCAACTGTTTTTTGTTTGTTTGTTTGTTTGTTATGAAGAGGTTTTTTGCTATAGAGTGCATGCTCTCACCAGAAAGACAGAGAGAGACAGAGAGACAGAGAGACAGAAAGCGAGAAATAACCCCCGGGGGGGATGGCCACACCACAATTCCTTCTCCTCCATTCTCCTCTCGGGATCTTGGGCACACACGCACACGCGCCCGGCGTGGGTTTAAGCCACCAGGTCTGGACACGAACCGCAGTTGACTACATGCAAAACCAGTGACATAGCCATTACGCTAACTGCTGGTCCCTGGTCAACTGTTTTTTACAGGCAAGTGTTTTTTACATGTTCTAGAAATAATTGTTAAAAAGAAAGAAAACCTAATTCGGCTCACTTTTTTTTTTTTTCTTAATTTGCCAGGGGGCAAGTGCACTGACCCAGGAGAGACAGACAGACAGAAAAAACCCCATGGGGGATGGTCGCACCGCCATCTCTTCACCTCTGTCTCTCCCTCTTATTGGAATTATGGGTACACATGCACACACAGTCAGCAAATCTCTCAAACTGCTGGGTGTGGGACTCAGACTCCATAGTCGACCATGTGCGATCCAGCTGTCTGACCCCAGCCCTCTTTCTTAAAAGGTGAAATCTAGTGCTGCTGTTTATTTTTCTGATAAGCGGAAAATGGAGGGTTTTCTGTTTTTTGTTTGTTTGTTTGGTTGGTTGGTTTTTGCCGGAGAGCTCATGTGCTCACCCTAAAGAAACAGAGAAAAAGAAAGAGAGAGAAAGCACCTCCCAACCGGTCATGGTCACACTGCAATCCCTTCTCCTCCATTTCTCCATTCTGTCATGACTTGGGACATGCACACACACACACACACACACACACACACACACGTAGTGTACTTTTCATGCCATCAGGATCAGGATTAGAACCTTGAGGAATCCAGCACCCTTACCCACGAGGCTATGGGGCAGACCATAGGATATTATTGAAGCCTTTGATATCTGGGGCACCAATTTAACATTCCATAGGTAGAAGAGTGGAGGTTATAGCCTACAATATGAAGCATAATTGAATGCAATATCCGGTCATAATTATGCACTTAGCACGCCTCAAACGTTTTAGACTGTGTTTCTCCTATAGCCATGCTGCTCTTCAGTAGGATTGTCTTTTAAAGAAAACTGCTCCCTGCTCTTTGCTCTCCAAGTCACAGTTGAGCACCTTCTGTGGCATCTTTGGTAGTGTGGAAGTTTACCCTACAGTTGTGCTCACATGCTATGAAAGATTGGGTTTTTTTTGGGGGGGGGAGGTTTCTTTGTTTGTTTTTCACTATAGGGCATGTGCGCTCACCAGACACAGAGAGAGAGACAGAGAGAAAGCGAGAAATCCCTCCCCGGGTGGATGGTCATGCCGCAATCCCTTCTCCTCCATTCTCCTCTCGGGATCTTGGGCACACACGCACACGCGCCCGGCGTGGGTTTAAGCCACCAGGTCTGGGATTCGAACCGCGGTCGACTACGTGGGAGTCCAGTGACATAGCCATTATGCTAACTGCTGGTCCCAAGATTGGGATTTTTTTTTAGTAAGTTGTAAGTATACTATTAAATCATGCATGAGTGGCCTGGAAATGACGGTGGTAGAGCACTGCTGCACAATGCTGGGGCCGCATGGGAGGCCCAGGTCCAGACACCATGTCGGCCTGAACATACCAGGTTCAACATACACTTCAGCATACACCTGTGATCCTAGCTGGCTCTCAAACTGTGGCAGGAAGATCATGGCATGGTAAGACCCTGTCAAGAGACTCTATCTCTCTATCTTGATCTATCTGTCTTTTTTTCTCTCTCTCATAAAAGAAAGAATTTTTTTTTTTAGCTTTTTATTGCTACTGAGCATGGGTGTTTGCCAGAGAGAGATACAGAGGTGGGGAGGGGGGGGGATAAGAAATCCCCCCTGCAGTGGGAGGATGGCCCCGCGACAATCTCTTCTCCTCCATTATCCTCTCAGGATTTTGGGAATGCACACATGTGCCTGGTGTGATTTTCAAGCCATCAGGTCTGGGACTCGAATCACAGTCAGCCATGCGGGATCCAGCACCTTAATCTCCATGCCACCTGCTGGATTGAAAGAAACGAATTGTTTTAAAAAACAAACCAAAAAACGCATGAATTAGTGGAACTCCAGATCTACCAAGTTCCCAATATTTTCTCATATCGATACTTTATATCCTCTTTTTAAGAACAATTTGTCTCCAGATTTGACCTGCTGTCACTGGATAATGTTTTAGACAGGATTGCAGTTACTTTTTTTAGTTTATAAACACTTGAGTAAGAATTGTGTGTAGATTGCTTATACTGTCTGTGACCAAATCAGACCAAAAAAAAAAACACAATAAAATCTCAACTATTAAAAATAAATAAATAAAAGATGGGGACTAGCATTTGGCATAATGGGTATGTCATTGGACTCCCATGTATTCGACTGCGGTTCAAGTCCCAGACCTAGTGGCTTTAACTCATGCCAGATGTGTGTGTGTGTGTGTGTGTGTGTGTGTGTGTGTGCATGTGCGTGCGTGTGTGCTCAAGATCCCCAGAGAAGAATGGAGGAGAAGGAATTGAGGCGTCACCATCCCCCCAGGGGGTGATTTCTCTCTTTCTGTCTCTCTGTCTTTCTGGTGAGTGCATGCACCCTATAGCAAAAACCTCTCAAAAAAACCCACAAAACAAAAAATAAAAAACAAATAAAAGCGCACATATGCCGCCTTCATTGACTCTGAGACACGCATGTTTCACACGCTCCATTGTCCTCCCAACTGCTACGGCAGGCCCAAACTCCATTAGAGTTTGTATGCAGTTAACATTTCCAATTGAGTTGTGCATTTTGTTGGTACAACACACACCAAGTTCAATTATTGTTTAAATTGTCTTTCAAAACATTTCACAATGACCATCATTGAAACAAAAATCATATAATGGATGCAGACGATGTGAAAACAGGACAGCAGACAAAATTAATACCACAGAAGCAAACTGTCTTCATTGGGAAAAATGACCACAATCCCAGGTTCTCTTGAGAAGAAACAACCACGTGCTTAATGAAACCCAAGAAAGAAAATACCTGGACGTGGATAAAGATAAGAAAATGGGAAAAGATCGGCTTCACACACTGTGTGATACACCTGCAGAGTGGAGAAACCAACAAATTACAGAATGGGAGAAGACCACAGCCCCAGGTAGCTGACCCTGATGCTCACGTCATCACCAAACTATCTACAAGGCGCTGCGCTGTAATCTCACTGCAGCGGTCTCCTTGCTCCCATTCTTAGTAAAGCAATGGGACACGAGCAATCAATGACAGCATCTAGTCAGTAAAATATCATTTCCTTGTTAACATGGAAAGATAGCCTTCGTAGAGCATAGTGGCACATCAAACTTGGAATACTCCAGAGGAAATGGACATGACCCTTGCGTAACACGACTGTGGATATCCTGACGAGGATAACACGCAGCCTTGGGTGTTCTGTGCGTTTTCTATTTCTAATTTTGTGGAAATTCATCTGTCTGTATGCTTTATTTTGTGCACCTTTGTGTGAGTGTGCTGGGTCTTGATACATTCTTTGTAATATTAGGGTACAGTGTGTTTAGGATGGATCCCATTTTTATAACTGTGTAGGTGTTCATGCACTCTCACATTCATACAGACATTTGTGGATGTAAGCGCAGAATCCGAAATGTCAACAGTAATTATGGAAAGACAGGTGACTTTTACCTTCTTTATGCTTCTCTGTGACTGAACTTTTACAGAGAGTATGTTATTTCTTTGATTATAATCAGAAGAGAGAGACAGAAGGATATGTTCCTATTTTAAAAACACAGAGTGAACCCTAGTAAAAAACATTTGGACTTTCAGTGATTATGGTATGAATGCAGGTTTATCCATAACAAACGCACCACTGTGAGGGGTGAAGGGCATTGATAGTAAAGGAGGGTCTGGATGTGGGAAAAACGGAGGTTCACAGAAAGTCCCTGTCTATTCCACTCAACTTTGCTGTGAATATAATCCACTTGAAAAAAATGTATCCATCGAAATGAGAAGAACAATAAAAGACATGTACATAAAACAAAAGATGTATATTCTTTGAACAGCTATTCCACTTCACGGAATTTGTGCACAGGAATAATTAAGGACGTGCAGAGCTGTTCAGCTATAAGAATGTTCATTGTATTTTACACCGTGTACTCAATTGATTTATTTCTGAGAATTAATCCTAAAAAATGATTAGAGATGCGAACAAATACTTGGTTATAAAATTTCTCATCATAGCATTTTGTAAAGTATCGAGTGCTCCAACAATATAAGGAGAGTGATACAAATCACTGCAAATTCATGGGCTCAATGAAGTCAGCAAAATGGATGTGAATTTTGAGGAAAACACAATGGCAGGAGATTTTCATGAACACTGTTACATGGAAAAGTATAATATAAAACTCTAAATGCTATATAAACCAATGTAAAAATGCATACAATAAATAAATGAGATATAATGTATAGAAAAAAGAAAGACACACAAATGTTTACAGTGTTCATTCCTAATTGTGAACATTTTTTAAACTTTTTTTGTACCTTTCTGTGTTTTCCTTTCTGATTGCCAGCGGGTGCTTGTACTAACCAGGGAGAGGAAGAAGAAAAGAGAGAGAAAGCACCCCCTGTGGGGCATGGTCATGCCGCCATCCTTTTCCTCCATTTCTCCCTCCGTCGGGATGCTGAGCATTACATGCACATGCTTCCGGTGTGTTTTGCAAGCCACTGGGACTGGAATTTGAACCATGGTTGTCCATGGGATCCTAATACACAGCGCTTAACCACTGTGCTGTAGGACTGACCCCCTTTCTATATTTTCCAAATTCTCTAAAATGTATGATTCTGTCATTTTTAGAAAGAGGTGGGCTGGGGGGGGGTTGTTACTTCTAGGATTTTTAGTAAGAATTACTTTCTGGGAGTTTTTGTTTTTGTTTTTGTTTTTGTTTTTTAATTACTGCAGTTACTTATCTCAAGCACAACATTCACACCTAAAACAATTCTAATCCTTAAAAGCAGCACAAAAGGTTGGAGACCCTGAGTAGGTGCACGAGGCCCTGCATCACTGCCCTGGCACTCACCGAAGTTGAAACATGGCAGGTTACTTAGAACTCACTGGGTCCATTTAAATGCTATCTTATTACTCCTGTTCATCTCATTTCTTTGCCCTAATTAAGTTCTAAGTAGTGACAAGACAGGCAGGAGAAAGCAGTTCAAGAGACATCACAGGTAATGTGAAAATGAAGGAGAAGACAGGGAAACAATATTAATACAATAGCAAGCATCGTGATAACCCAGGATCGGTTAGTGGCAGGCGTAGAAACCTATGGCATGGAGGATGACATGGATTAAAAACTCCACCTCCAGAAGACTCCAGCCATTAAAACATTCACAAATAGTGCTCCTCTATTACAAACTCCACATCCAGAAGACTCCAGCCATTAAAACATTCACAAATAGTGCTCCTCTATTACAAACTCTCCTTATAAAACCTCACAGAAATGAGCAGTTACCAAAGGCAGACCAAGGTTTTCAAATTATTCGGATTGCACAACCAATTACTTTGTATAGATTAGCATTATACTACCATCTTAATATATACAGGACTACGGGCTAAAGCAGGATTTTTAAAAGGGTCAAAATTTAAAATAGCATGTTTTTAATAAGAACAATCACTCTTCCTTCATAGAGTTGTTGGGGACTTTATTTTTTTTTTTTACAGTTTATTCATTTCTTCTATGAGAGAAAGAGACAAACAGAGAGAGAGAGAAGCATTCTTACCAGGGTCTCCATGAATGCCATCCACCCACAGTCTCGGCTGACCAGAATTTCAGGCACACGTGCACATGCCTGGTATGCGGGGAGAGGCCCAGGGCATGCACACAGAACCTTCCCATGAAACTCAGTTGTGTTACCTCTGTACCACCCTCGGGCCCTAAAAGTAGCATTTTAGAGCCAAAATGGATCATCTTGTGAACTGGCTCTGGCTCCGCGAGTTTATGTCTACAGTATGCTTTTTTTCCCCTCCTGTTTTAACTCAGAAGGTCTCTGTTAAAAAGAGGGAGGTGATGGAAAAGCTGTGATAGTGAGTGGTCCTGGTCAGTGGTTGTTCAGTACCTGCTGCCTCCTGATTTTCCTGCCCATTTGACGGTCAGGAAAGACAGCATTGTCAGGAAGACAGAAGATGTCCCTAGTCTATCACTGTGGGATAATTAAACCAGGTAGCGCTTTGATACACAATGAATCACTCCTTTGCCTGATGGGCTCCCCAACTCTTAAGAAAATACATAAATAAATAAATAAATAAAGTAGAATAGGTTCTCTCCGTAATACCTATCCCAACCTAACTTTTCGACGTGTTTCTGCTCAGGTCTCCTACAGTCAAACATCTTTCTCACTATATATGTCCAGGATTTGAGACAAAAGACAGCAATTTTGTAATAAAAAGTAAATAAGGTGAACTATGCTAATATGCGAGTTTTAAAATTTTACAGTAAAGACATTTAACCTGAGAAGTGATTATGGGCAAAAATGATCGGGGACCAGATGGTGGTACGGCAATAGAAAGCAGTGCTCTGCGAGGCTCACCCACATGGGTGAATTGTCTATAGATAATTCTTCCCACGCCTGCGGCATCATTTCCCCCTCCTCTGGGTCATCCCATCAGCAGACATCCATCTTTCCTCCCAAGGCCTTTCCCCTGAGCTCGAAACCTACATCCAGCCACTTCTGCCAACTTCCCTCAGATGTCAGGTAGCCACCAGATTTGATGTGTACAGACCCGAACCCCTGCTCTTCCCACAAACCTTGTTCTTCCACAGCCTTCCCACCTCAGCAGGTACCAACTCCATCCTTCCAGTTGCTGAGGTCAGAAACGTACATGTCATCCTCAGAGTCTCACTTTCTCTCATCCCTGAATCAGTCGTTCAGGAAACCCCACGACCTGCTTTCCCACATCGGCACAGAATCACACTTCTCAGCACTCCCTGGCTGACTCACTGCTGTGCCTGGATTCCTGCGATAACTTCCTAACCGCCCTTGCTCCACAAGATCCCACTAAAGCCTAAGCCACCTCTTTCTACCCCTCTACTCAGAAATCTCCAAAGTCTTCCTCACGCCTCAGTCAAATCAAAGTCCGTACAACAGCCTGCAAGGCCCTAGCCCACCTGGCCGGCTTGTCGACCTCTTCGCAATTGCTCTTCCCCCCCACTCTTCTCTGCTGATCCTGTCCCTGTGCCTGTGGCCCTAGATCAGGCCTTTTGCATCAGGTATCCTTTTTCCCAGGTGCCCTTCCTCCCAGTGCTCTGAAGGCGTGTAGCCTCTCAGCCTCCCCTGAGTGCTGCCCAGACTCACCTTCTTAAAGAGGCTGACTCGGACCACCAGGTTGTGCTCTAGCTCCCTCTACTCCTAGTTCATACTGTCCCTGGCTCTAGTTTCCTGCAGTATCTATCAGTCTTCTGCTAATGTACGCTATTCTGTTTTCCTCTTTTTTCCTTCCTTTTATTCTTCTTTCTTCTACACATAATTGAGATAGGAAGGGGAGTGCATCAGCTCCCCCAGGCAGGAGCCTGCCCCTTGTCTCCCTGCTACAATGGATCTGAGTCTAAACACAGTGCCTAGCTGTTGCCCTGGCATCTCCTTTCAGGGAGGCAAAAATGGAGCGACGGAGGAAGAAATGAGAAAAATAGGAAAGGAGAGAATGACAGAGGTCAACATATTTTAGAGTAGAAAGTAGATCAAGGGATGAAGAGTGAAGAAATAGCCATGGAAGTGCCAGCAGGCGCAGTGGTGAGCAGGGCTGAGCCGGCCTCACGGACTCCCGTGGAGCTGCAGCTCCTGGCCCAAGGTGGCGCTGGCTGTTTAAGGAGTCATTTGATCACAAGGTCACTTTTTTCCATCTCAAAAGGGACAACACCTCCTCTAGCACTTCCACCCTGCATAACACAAGCATTTATCCCTGTGTTTTTGTGCCTAGAAATAGAAAGAATGCGAGCAACTATAATCTGGAGAGCCCCAGGGAGAGCAGGGAACAGGGGTAAGTCGGCCATCTCCATACCCCATCCCACCACCAAAGCAACCACCAGCAGGTGGACCCTCCACACGCGGAAGGGGATTAAGGGATTCTTTCCTAGAAAAACTTCCAAATTAAAAGGACTCAGAAAATGATCCAAGAAAAGGAGCTTTAAAAAGATCCACACTGAGGAAAATAATCTTGAAATAATTTTAGATTCTCGAGGATGAGAAGATTTTTTAAAGGTTATTAAAACTGGGGAGAGAATGAGTGACTGTCCTATTTTTTCAGACTCTAATAGAAAAGCCATAAGCTAGACAACGGAGTAATGCCTACAGATTTCCACAGGAAAATGTCTTTTGACCTAGATATGAAACAAATCAATACTTATTAAGTATGAGAGTAAGACCAGCAGATGGCATAATGGTTACTTTGCTGAACTCCCATGTAGTCAGCAGTGGTTTGAGTCCCAGACCCGGTAGCTTAAAACTCATGCCAGGTACATGTACATGCATGCCCAAAATCCCAAGAGGAGAATGGAGGAGAAGAGATTGAGGCATGGCCATCCTCCCTGGGGATGGGGGGGGGGTGATTTCTTGCTTTCTGTCTGTGTCTTTCTCTCTGGTAAGCACACGTGCTGTATAGGAAAAAATTTTCTCTTAAAAAGAAAAATAAGAAAGAAAGAAAGCAAAAGAAATGTGAGAATAAAATAAGAAAATTCAAGCATACTAGGACTCAAATACTTACCTTCCATATATATATATATACCCTTTCTCAGGAAACTACTAGAGGATATACTCATTAAAACAAGAAAGTAAGCTAAGAAGGAAAAAAATGATAGATCAGAAAACAATAGATCGGCCAGAAAAGAGGGACAAAGCAGAATCTCAGAAGGGCAACAGCTATGTAAACAGCACTGTGTTTAGCCTCTGCTCCATCTTAACAAGAAAACAAGGGCAGACTCCTGGCAGGGGGAAAGCAGGCAGATTACTGATGCACTGCACTGCATGAGAGGTGACACTGAAAGGCATCTTGCAGCAATGGTTGCATATTTGGGAAGAATTTTTAATGGGTTTGCAGAAGCAGATGAAAATTTTCCAACAGAATAACATGTACCAGAAAGGGAACATAACCCAGTTCACTACTTGGCTTAGCAGTGAACAACATTTCATTAATCGGTTAGATGTAAACACTGAATATTGGTTTAACCTAAAACTGGGTTACAATTAGTGGGAGGAGATATGGGAAGGTAACAAGGGAAAGCATGAACTCACTGTTAGAAACAACACTGCATGCTCACCAACCCTGTCTCCCTCCTACTGGGTACACAGCTAAACTACACGCCCTGCTCTTCAGCAAGCACAATAGCATCTTGTGACTGAGCTCCGAGCAAATGGAATGTGGGCCACTTCCTGGCCCAGCCCATGACATCTCCCACATTCAATCTTCTGTTCTCTCTTCCTGATTCAGAGAAAATTTGAGGGTCACATTTTGAAGATAGTGGCATCAAAAGACAGAAAGAGGCCCAGCCTTGGTGGTGGGCACAGTTGTTAGCATGCTGAACTGAACAGTATTGGAGTCACCTGGCTGACTGTAGGTTCAAATATCCAACCTGGTTGACCCAAAACACACCAGGCGCACACGCAGTCAAGATCCTGAGGAGCTGGAGGGCTGGGGGAAGGGGATCGTGGCAAGACCAGATCCCGTTTAGGATCTCTTCTCTTCTCTTCTCTTCTCTTCTCTTCTCTTCTCTTCTCTTCTCTTCTCTTCTCTTCTCTTCTCTTCTCTTCTCTTCTCTCCCTCTCTCTTCTCTTCTCTTCTCTTCTCTTCTCTTCTCTTCTCTTCTCTTCTCTTCTCTTCTCTTCTCTTCTCTTCTCTTCTCTTCTCTTCTCTTCTCTTCTCTTCTCTTCTCTTCTCTTCTCTTCTCTTCTCTTCTCTTCTCTTCTCTTCTCT
>NW_006159436.1:2884920-2910418 GCF_000334495.1 Tupaia belangeri chinensis | reverse complement strand
GATCCTGAGGAGCGGGGGGGGGGGGCGTGGGGGATCCTGATCCCGCTTAGGATCTCTTCTCTTCTCTTCTCTTCTCTTCTCTTCTCTTCTCTTCTCTTCTCTTCTCTTCTCTCCCTCTCTCTCCCTCTCCCTCTCCCTCCCACCCATATGTGCCCATAAGCTTTCACGAATAAGATAAACTTTAAAAAAGTAAAAAGACAAAATGAGTCTGAGTCTCTGAGGTTGTGGAGAACAACTTCTTACTTCCCCAGTGACCTACACTGAGAAAGAAATTAGCCTTTATTATGTTAAGCAACCACAAGGAGAGGTTGTTTACTATAGCAGCTAGCATTATTTACCTGACTAATGTGCTCAACCACTGGAACAGGAAGGCACTAGAACTCTGAAATCGACAAATCAAAAAATAGACATTGATGAAAATTATTTAGAGCAGAAAATTGGGTGAAAGAGTTAAAATTGGTACATCCATAGAGTGGATCTGGGAGAATAGGGTTGGAGTTAGTGACACATGTTCTTCATTGTAAGCCCAAGAGCAATAGTTAACTTTCAACTCTATGTATAATTTACATAAAAATATAAATATTGATTTAAAAGAGGCTTTTGGGCTTCTAAGAGAAGCGGATATGAATATAGGTAATTACAGAATACGTAATATAAATACTCCCATATAAAACATACTGTGTGTGAGCCACAGAAAAAGCTTTTAGAACAGATCAAACACATTCAAGTACAATAAAAGTTTTGTTCAATTTGATTTACTTGTCTTGTGGTATATTTTGGATATGATGGCTCACCATGGGTTGAGGACTTGGGAATTCTTTCTTCTCATCTCTTTTTTTTTCTTTTTCTTTTGAGGGGTATAACAGAAAAATATTTTAAATAGTAAATGGAAGAAGGTCAAAAACCAGAGCTCTGATAGCTCACACCAGTCAACTGCACAAATTTTTTTAAACCACCTGTTCTCCAAGATACAGATACCTTCATTTGTTGGAAAACCGTCTTTAATATATTTATCTTGTTAGAATGAGACACTTTGCTGACATCTGGTGGATAAATGTCATAATAAATATTGAAGTGCAAATATTCTTATCTGCAAAATGATTTGCCCTTCTTAAACATGCAATTTTATCTGTGGATACCTCATGGCTTGTGCATCATCATTTCTAAAATACTTATTGACAGTTCCAACCTTACAGACCCAGGTTTCTCAGTTATTCTGTCTTGCTAGTTCTTTTCTTTCCTCTCTTTCTTCATTTTCTTCCTCTTTTTCTTCATTTTCTTCCTCTCATTTTCTTTCTCTCTCGCCCTCTTAATTTTGGGAAAAAAATTTGTGTGTGTGTGTGTGTGTGTTAGGGGAGCACGCATTCCACTGAGAGAGTGAGAGAAAGACACACAGAGAGAAATAGAGAGGAACAAGCACCCCTCCCCCCCTTGGAGAACAGTCACAATGCACAATGCAATCTGTACTCTTCCATCTCTCTCCTTGCACCTTGCAGGATTTAAGGCTGCACTCACAAGCTCCTGGTCTTTTGCAGAACAAAAGCATTGGTTTCAGCAGACACTTAGGTCCTTAGGGCTTCACATTCTGCCCAGAGCTCTATTCAAAACTAAGACAAATCAAGAACCTATTGTTAATAAAATAAACTTCTTTCCTCTCATTGGCTCCAGCCACAATTCACATGCCTTTTAGTGTAAAGCCTATGCAGTACAGGATTAGGGTCTGGAGGGACTGCTCAAGACCAAATCTTGCCCTTGCCCAGGCCCCAGGCTCTGGCTCCACCATTAGGACCCCACGCAAAATAAGCTCTGCTTACTTGGAACTTATATTTACCCCACCTACTCAGATCATCTCCGAGCCTTTGATCCAACCAGAGGCCAAAGAAATTACTGGGTGGGCCTTCTTTATCTCTTCTCTCAGGAATCTGGGCTTATTGTGCTGATGGTTGCTCAGAGACCCTGATTCAGCTGAGTTGATTAAAAAGGAAGCCTTACCTATTTTTCCTCTGCTCTTTCCTGTCCTGGTTTACACAGAGGATTGACTGATACACATCTGCAGAAAAAGCACACTTCATTCTTTCAAAATCTAACTCTCTCCTCTCTTCCCTTTTGTAAGAAATTGAATAAACCAGCCTATGGTTTGAGAATGCAATTTCCTTGCCTACATGCATGGTTCAATGGCCCCAATTCTCAGGATTACTTTCTAAAACCTGTAATCAGGTTGGATGAAAAGATTTATCCTTTGTGAATCCCTTTCTTGCCATCCATCTCCCATATCACCACTAAAGGAAATAAGGTACCTTCAAGGAGGCAACTCAGTGTACATGACTAGCTTCTGAATCATTTGCATCATTAAATATGCTACAAGACACAAATAATTCTAGGAAACATTGCATTTAAACCAGGTACAGTACAAATTCAGAGGGCTTTATCCAATTATATCATTCTCCATTGGGTTGGAGTCCTGGGAAAATCAGGAAATTGGAATCGGGGCCAGCAGGTAGCATAGCAGGTACGTCACTGGACTCCCACATGGCTGACCACAGTTGGAGTCTGGGACCTGGTGGCTTGAAACTCATGCCAGGGGCGTGTACATACATACTCAAGATCCCAGGGAGAGAATGGAGGAGAAGGGATTACAGCATGGCCAATCCCTCTGGGGGATGATTTCTCACTTTTCCTCTCACTGCCTCTGTCTTTCTCTCTCTCCCCGGTAAACATCCTAAGGCAAAAACCTCTTTTTTTTAAAAAAAAAAAGAGAAAAAATTTGAGTCATTTCATCCAGAAAGAAAAGGAAAAAAAAAAAAAATTTGAGTAATTTCATCCAGAAAGAAAAGGAAAAAAAAAAAAAAAAGAAAGAAAAGCTGAAGATGGTTGGGATGCCTTCAAATATGAAAAGGATTATTGTAACAATCTTGTTACTTGTTTATGTCTGATAAAATTAGGTTGACTTATAATTGCATAGCATTAAATTAGAGAGAAAGTTAAAGTGTATGGGTGAATGGACTCTGAAAGGCTCTCCTCACACAGAGGAATTGTTGTTTAGTTTTAAGCCCACAAGGAATGAAGGGGAATGAAGACGTGTTCTCCTGAGTTCCTTAGAGCCGTGGACTCTACACTAGGCACTCAGCAAGCGGGAGCTGGATGTCCGTATTTGTCAGAACCAGAGAGATACTGAGTGCTGATATCAACTGATATGCCCCTCAGCGTTCACCACGTGCCAGTGGGATCCATGTTGTATGATTCTGTGACACGCGGTTTAATCTAATAGGTAAGGGAAAGACAATTTCTTAAATTCCTGTTGATCTGTGTTTCTCTAAGACTGACTTGCCAGACTCAGTGTGGGTATAATTTAACCCCAATCATCGAGCCCGAAACATCTGTGCTCCTCCCTGGGAAGACCCCCCGCACCCCCATGGCTCTCCTGTTAATCAGTCAGAGTGGAAAGAAAGAGGATCTATTGTCTTTTTTTTTTTTTTTTCCCTGTTCTTTTCCTTCCTAACTGCCAGAAGATGTATGTGCTCACCATCGAGAGAAAGAAAGCACCCCCTGGTGGGGCATGGTCACACTGCAGTCCCATCTCCATTTCTTCACATTGCCAGGATCTGGGCATGCACACTGAAGCTAGAACTGGGCAGTCAGGCCAGAGCTAGAACCAGGGGTCAGCCTTTTGGCTCTGGCTCCCTTAAACAGCAGACCATGGACCATCTCAGAAAGAGCGTTATTGTACGTGTCCAAAAACTACCTTCAGTTACATTATACAGTAGGGATGATTTAGGAATGACAGGAGAGGAATCCCTACCCCAAATTGGAAAATGCGATGCCGATCTCTCTAATCTGCAGCTGTGGTGGAGGCTTTACTTGACTGTTCAGGATCACAAGGTTTGTAAGAAATCAGAGCAAGTGTAAACTCAAGACAGCACGCACTGAAATATGGAAATGCATCATATATTATCTATCCTCCTTGGTATTCTCGGAATTAGAACTAGGGAACTGGTGTCATAGCAGGTAAGTCCTAAGCGTGGGAAATCAGATCCCACATGGCTAGCCATAGTTCAAATCTCTGCCCAGGTAGCTAACAAACACACTGGGCACATAGGTGTGCATGCTCAAAATCCAGACAGAATGGAGAAAGAGAAAAAAAAAGAGTGTGACATGACCACACCTCATTCGGGGGTGCTTTTTCTGTTTTTCTCTCTCTCTTTCTCTCTCTATCTCTCTTTGGTGAATGCATATATCTTCTAGCAATAAAAAATGAATTAGAATTATGTTGTTAATATAATGCTTAATTGAGGATGGCAGGTGGCATGGTAGTTAAGGCACTGGATTCCCACATGGCCAACCATGGTTTGAGTCCCAGACCTGGCAGTTCTCTCTCTCTCTCTCTCTCTCTCTCTCTCTCTCATCAGATAGATAGATATCTTAACTAATGATAATTTTCATAGAGCCTGTATCAATCAGAGTTTCAACAGGAAAGATATAACACACTCAAATTAGGATAATTCAAGAAATATTAAGTAAAAGAACCAGCTATATTCCACAGCCAAACCATAAGGAATTGTATGGCCCTCATGGTTCTGTCATTGAGACAAGGCATTGAGGATTCAAGGGGAGAGGAGGAGAAGAAGAAAGTCATGTAGAAAATGTAATAACTACACATACCAGATATGTGTGTATGCATGTGTGCCCCAAATCCTGAAAGGACTGAGAAATGGAAGAGAAGGGATTGCTGCATGACCACACCCCATGGCTTTCTCTCTCTCCCCCTCTCTTTCTCCCGAGAGTGCATTTGCCCTCTGTCAACATTTTTTAAAAAGACAGAATGTCATGGGGGGAGATGTGATCTCTCAAAAGGCACAGAGGTCCAGGACAAGCCCACAGGAAGGAGGGAGCCAGGAGAATGAGTACCCGCCCTCACCCTCCTCCCTTTCTCCCATCAGCTGATGCCAAGCAGAAGCTAGAAAGCAAAGAAGTCCATTGGGATATCATCCCCATAGGGGATCCCAGAGTAGAGATGGGAGTGCAGAGAAAGCTGCAGCCCAGATCCAGGGTCTAAGACCAATGCCCAGCTTACTAGAGTACCAAAATGACTTGGCGAGGAAGTCAGTCAACACGGATTAGAAAAAACACATAGTATCCTTGATTTGATTATAACGCACTGCACACGTGTCTTGAAAATGCATAGTGTAAGCTACAAAGATGGGCAACAACTAAATGTAAATAAGAAATTACAAAATTAAGTTTAAAATAATAAAAATAAAATATGCTTAAGGCACTGAAAAAAAAAGAAAGAAAACAGATGTAGCAAATCCTCAGTCCAAATGGAACTTATGACCTACTCTGTCGCTGTGCACCTTTTTTCCTAGCCCTGTATCATCAGCTGCCAGTTGACACTCTTTATAAGTCACCTGTAAATATAAAGCTATTGGTAACAATTTAGTAAGTGCATTTAAGATGTAGCGTCAGAAGCATGATTAGTAAAAGGGTATGGAGCACAAACAGAAATGTAAATTCCTCCACTACTTTTTAAAGAATGCTTGCCTTTCTTCTCATTGTTCTCTATATTAAATAGATTAGATAGATAAATATCATATTTATTATATGCACATTTAGAATATATGTAACATTCTATCACAATAGAATACAGCGTGCCATTCAAGGTAGCAACTAAATACAAATATTTGCCTTTCTTCTCTACCAAATGAGAGAAATGAAATGAGAAAAGAAATAAGGATTTGGGTGGCCAGCAGATAGCATAACAGTTCCATCGCTGGACTCCCTCATGGTTGACTACAATTGGCGTCCCAGACCTGGTGACTTAAAACTCACAGCAGGCACGTGTGCATGTGTTAGTTTGTGCCCAAGATCCTGGGAGGAGAATGGAGAAGAGATTGTGACATGGCTATCACCCTGGAATGTCATTTCTCATTTACTCTTTCACTGTCTCTCTCTCTCCTCTCTCTTGCTGTCCCTCTCCTCTCCTCTCTCCTCTCTCTCTCTCTCTCTCCCTCCCTCTCTCTCTCTCTCTCTCTCTCTCTCCAGTGAGCACATGTGCCGTAAGGCAAAAATCTCCAAAAATAATAAATAAATAAAATAAATAAATACATTCATAGCAACTTCCATAAGGCAAAAGAGTGAAAAATTTAGAAATAAAGTGAAAGGGTAACAGCTGATGCCAAACTCAGCAGACCTAAGAGGCACGTGGTGATGCATTGTTCAAGAGAAGCCAGATCCCTCACAGCAGCCTTGGTTCAAATCCCCACTTCAGTCAACCTGATATACATTTTAATGTTTACAAAATAAAAATATTCAGTGTGTTTCTTGCCTTCTTTTTAAGTCTTTTACAAATTTTTTATAAAGTGCACTTTGTAGAAAACAATAGACATTAAATTAAAGAGCTGAAATCCAATTGAAAGCTGAAGTCATCTTCGCTTGAGTATAATGGGAAAGGAAGTTGTCTCCCATTTCTCTGAAGAATAATTAAGGCTGGTCAAGACGTCAGGCACCTGCACATGCGACTGAGCAGTGGCCGCTGAGAGAGAGTAAAGGACCAGCAGTGTGGACAGGCCGTCAACACTGCTGGCCCCAGCTGAGCCTCCCACTCTGCTGACTGGGCATAAAGACAAACAAAGGACCAGTCAACTAAGGGTGCTGGGAACCCAGCTCCTGAGAATCCAATGTACCCATCAAGCTTGTAGCCATGGTGACGAAGGTATGTGCTATATCCCTCCATGCCAGTGTCATGGGGCCTGAGGCCATCTTACCTTAGAAAATATTACAATGCCTTTCAAAGGATGAATGGACATGGGCCACCCTATGGGTGAGGGTTGGGGCACCTGGGTTCCACACCGCTGATCACATAGTTTGCAGTTTGAGTTCTACATCGAGCAGTTTGAAAAACACACCAAGCACATGTGTGTGTTTGCCCAAAACTCTGAAAGGAGAGAGAGATGGAGGAGGAGAGATACAGAGTGACCATGCTCTATAGGAGTTGGGTCCTCTGGAAAATTTTTTGAAAAAGAAAAAGAATGACTGGACCATAGAAGGCTCCATATCCTCCTTGCTGTGTCAGAGCACACTTAGCGCACAACCACGACTTTCTATTTCCATACTTTGGGGCCTGCTGACCCTTGGTTACACAGCTGGTTGGATCTGCTGCAACAAACATCCTTAAAACCAGAGGAGTCTGGGTGTGTTGGATTCCCCAGAAATATGATTCTTAGAAAAGTAGGGGACACCATGAAAAATTCAGAGAAAATCAGGGGAGACACAGCCTCAGGAAAGGAGGGATCTTACTATCCACCCAAGGGGTTAGACTCAGACTCATAATCCAGATATCAAGGCAAGAGGGACCTAAGCTATTCTCAGACTGTGTTCATCCATAATCTCTCTTGCATGCTATTTTTTTAACTCCATCCCCTCAGAAGGAAAAAACATTATGTACATATTGGGTTGTCAGGCAAGTCATGATGCATTTGTACATAGGAAAATAGGTCCTGACTTCCCCAGTGATCTAATAGAGGGTGACAACCCAGGGTTTGCTAGAGTTTACCAACTCTGAGTTTTAAAAGGACAAGTGGTACCTTTGTGACCCAGAACATAATCTACCCACACAACTCTTCAGTCACATACCTGGCTTAGAGAAGAATGTGTATATTACTATATCTTTGTATTAGGTCACCGGAAAGTCATGATGTATTTTTCTGTTTTTCTATTCAAAATTGCATCATGATTTTCCTGACAACTCATTACCATACTAGGGACTTCATACAGTTCAAAGAAAACTGGAATTTAAGTATGGGTTTGTTTTGGTTTAAAAAAAAAAATTAGGGACCAGTAGTTGGTGCAATTGCTATGTTGCTGGACTCCCATGTAGTCAAATGCAGTTTGAATCCTGGACCCAGTGACTTAAACTCATGCTGGGTACATGTGTGTGCATGCCCAAAATCCTGAGAATAGAATGAAGGAGAAGGGATTGAGGTGTGGCCACCCGGTTTGGGGGTGATTTCTTGCTTTCTATCTCTCTGTCTCTCTCTGTCTTTCTAGCGAGTGCACATGCCCTATAGCGAAAACCTCTCAAAATTGAACTCATGCACGGTTTCTTCATACTACTCATTTTCCATGTACTTTTTGAAGACTGCACAATATCTTTACCTATTGATATATCTGATTTTCTAGCTTAGCCCTTATTCATTTCCTTCAATAATATATACCCCATTGGCATTTATTTCATTTCACTGCCAATTGAGTTCTTTTCCTTGCATTCCTCTCTGGTATTCGATTCCCATGGAGACATAGAGCCGAGCCACACCAGAATGGGAGTGAATGTGGATGGCAGGGACCCAGGGCTCCGGAGATCGGTGCCACGTGCCAGGCACTGAAAATGAGGGATAGGACTTTGAGACTTTTACTAAAAGCCAAGACACCCAAAGGGGCTACACAGTCAATGAAAGAGTTGGAGGGGGTGAAATTGACCAGAATCTAAGGGACCCCTCCAGGAAAGCTCCTTATCTCTCCCTATCACTTTGCAATCATAGGCCTATTCACGGGAGAACCTGGGAACCCAGTTCATACTAGCTGTGGTGGATTTGTAACCTGTCCTCCGGGCTAGGCTGAGCCACATATCCCAGAATACTCATCCTGTGTGTTTCTGATTGGGGTTGGCAATAAGACACACACTTGGGAGAGCTCGAGAAGCAGAGGAGAAGTAGCTATGAGGTGACTCACAGGCGTCCCTGCTTAAGTGGCACGGATTCTTGGGCCAAGCGTGCGTTTAGTTTGTAATGAAGGACCCATTCCCCCACGATCAAAGGCAGGAAGAACTCACACAGGTTCCAGTCTATCGCCATAGACTCCTGCTTCCTCTGGGGAGTTCTTCTCACCCTTGGTCTTCCCCAGTAGCCAGTCATCGTCCCTTCTCAACCACCTGCTGGAGTTGAAGTTCTAGCATCAACGCAAAGACAGCCGCCATACAGAGCCTGATGGAACAGCGGTCACAACTGCGTAAGATCCAGTTCTGTAACAAACCATGCACGTGTACGCGTCCTAGGGGCCCTACTCCTCTGACTGAACCTTCCTTCTCAAGTCACATTTGCTACAGAGATAAGCAAATGACTGGTTGTAGCTCAGTTAGAAAATTCACTAAGTGCCCTAAGACTTGCTAACGCTCAGAGAAACAGGCTTTGTTTATGATCTTATGAAACAGAGATTCTTTTAAAAAATCATTAATTTTATTCTTGATAGAAAATGCAGGACCAGCAGATGATGTAATGGTTACATCACTGGACTCCCACATGGCCAACTGCGGTTTGAGTCCCAGACCCAGCAGCTTGAAACTCAGGCCAGGCACATGTGTGTGCATGCCCAAAATCTTGAGAGGAGAATGGAGGAGAAGGGACTGTGGCGTGGCCAGAGTCTCCTGCGGGGGTGATTTCTTGTTTTCTGTTTCTCTGTTTCTCCGGCAAGTACACATTACTTTATGGCAAAAATCTCTCTTTAAAAAAAAAAAGAAAGAAAGTGCATACATGCACATAAGAGAAAAGGAGAGACAAAGAGAGAGAGAGGAGCATCCTTGACAAGGTCTCTTCATGCAGTTTCCCCTTTTCTCAGCTCTCCAGTTTGTCAGGATCCTGGGCATATATGCACAAACCTGGTGTGTTTTCAGGTCAGCCTGGGGATCTGAACCTGCAGTCAGCTTTGTGACTTTCAGTACTGCAGCTACCAACTGCATCACCAGGCTGGGCTAATAGATAAACTGTGCTACCTCTAGACAATGGAATAGTACTTAATGCTAAAACTAAATGAGCTATGGAGCCATGAAAATGTGGAGGAAACTTAAATGCCCATTATTAAGTGAAAGAAGTCAATGTGAAAAGGCTATATACTGTACGATTCCAACAAAACGACATTCTGTAAAAGGCATAACTACGGAGACAGAAAGATCAGCGGTTGCTGGGGCCTAGGAGAAGGGGAGAGATGAACCTGCAGGACAGAGCACTGTCAGCGTGATGAAGCTACTCTGTCTGACACTTCCACGGTGGATACACACCATCCTACATTTGTGCAAACTCAGACTGTGCAACACCAAGACTAGACACTAACATACACTGTGCACCGAGGTGATAATGATGTGTCGGTGTAGGGTCATCGGTTGTAATAGAGGTACCACTCTGGTGGGGAGAGTTGGTAATAAGGGGGGGCACGTCTGTGTAAAGGTGGAAAGTATATGCGAAATCTGAATCTTTCACACCCGCACACACACGCACAAACCACAACAACAGCAAAAAATGGACAAAGACCCAGCCATGATGGTACAACCGTAGGGCACCACTCTATGAGCCTGGAACAACATAGGAGGCCTGAGTTCAGATCTCAGATCAGCCTGGATAGGTCAGCACAGGAGCATGCACCTTTGATCCTAGCTCACTGGTGGACCAGGCAGAGAATCACACCCATGAGACCCTGTCAAGAATACTTGTCTCTCTATCTCTCTGTGTGTCTCTCTCTGTGTCTGTCTCAGTCTCATTAAAAAAAAAAAAAAACAAGGAAGAACAAATATTTCTCCAATTTCAGGGAGTAGAAATGGTAGATACATCAAGCATTGCTAGTTCAGAATTTATAGATTCACTAGAGAGAACAAAAAGACAGAGATAGAGAAGAAGAAATTACCAGACTGGTTCCATAGCCTAGGGATTAAGGGGCCAGATTCTACATGGCTGATTGAGATTCAAATCCCACCTCTGATGACTTGAAAAACACACTGGGCATGAGTGCACACATGTCCCAAATCTTCTAAATTTTTAAAATAAAGAAAAATTTACCAGCAGAGTCATTGTTTCTGGGAAAGTTTTGGGAAATAGCAAAGATTCTAGTCTGAGCACAAGTAGTCATCCCATCCCCAATCCCATCTCTAACGTCATACGCATCCATGGGACCTTGTTCGGCGATGTGTTGCCCTCCCAACTGTCAGAGAAACATGTCTTTCTAACAGAAGGGCCCTCGAGAACCTCAAAGGCAGAGAAAAACACCTCAACAACACTGGCTATTGGGAAATTTTACAGAAGAAAAAGCTGCTCACTTAAGGATGGACGATGGAGCGGCCCTTCAGACATCTGTGCCTTTAGAGGTCTATTGAGACAGGGAACACTGGACTGGCCTGAAGACAAAGAAACAGAAAGCAGACAGATAAATTCAAGGCTGGAAGCTTCACGGTGACGTTACTTGGGTGGGAGGTGAACATCCTGAAAAGGGTAAAACACGAACACATCATTCATCTGGAGCAAGCGTTTGAGACACCTGAATGAATGCACCATGTCATGGGGCTTTGTGACGAGGGAGAATGTGAAGAAGTTCTGAATAGGAGAGGGCACGTCCAGAGAATGAGTCAAGGTAGGTCACCCAAAGCCTCACAGAGCTAGAGCACGCCTTCACAACAAAGTACATAGAGATCTGAAAGCATAATGGTTCAAAGCAGCTTTATTGATACTAACAACACACTGAACTTCAACGACAGGTAATTCTGGCTCAGCGGTGAGGAAGACATGCTGGGTGCCACATGAGAGACTCCTATCTGGATGACCCCAGAAGTTATCAATGCCCAGAGTTATCGCCAGCAGGGTGACATTGGCGGCAGCAGGTCACAAGGACATATCATTATGTGGGAGCCACCTTTATGGCAAACTCAGAAGAGACATTTTTAAATTATTAAAAAAGGGAGAGCTACATTTTGAAGATCCACTTCGGCATTCTATAAGCGATTGCACTGAAAGAGCTTTGAAACAACTTACAAAAGTGGCTCCTGCTCCCGGAACTACAGCTAATCAACTGCGAGACTACCAACAGTGAGCAGACCTCACACTTTATTTGGAAAGATCAACCAGTGTAATAGAAATGATTTAAGAACGGAAGGACAACCCGGGAACTGGGAAGAAAAACCCAGCAGGCCAGAAGAAGAGCAATTATCCCATTCAAGGACAGCGGAGGAGTTACTGACCCAGGGGAAATGTCACTGGTGTCATAACACTTCAATTGAAGAGGAAGAACACTAGCCTTCTGTGAAAAGGTATCTTCTATGGCCAGTAAGAAGGCAAACATGGATGGTTGGGATAAGTTGCACCTTTAACAACCACTTTCTGTTGGGTTCAACAGGGAGATGGAGAAACACCTGTGACTTCAAGCCAGCGAATAACAACCAAATGCACTAGAAAATCCAATGTCTTACATAGAATCAAAAAAGAAGGTTTAAATGTCCCCCCAACACGGAGCAAGACAGGACAGGCAGCTCTTCTCGGTGTGGAAATGAGAGTGGGAGGGAGAGGAGCAGGGCTGTGCTGATCTTGTTAGCACCACCGAGCGTTCATATGCTCACATCAGACTAAAACCAACGCTGGTTATCTCCAAAGCAGCGTGAACTGTGTGGTGTTAAAGGACAATCACCGACAGCTGGAATCAACTCAAGGCCTCATATGGAGGAGCTGTGGTTGTAGACCCCCTCCAAGCAGCAAGACCCATAGGAAAGGCTTTCAGGTATCGTCTCTCAGTTTTACTTACTGTGAGTGTCAATTGGACTAGCCGTAGTGTGCTCAGAATTAATGTTATTTCTGAGTGTGTCTATAAGGGTGCTGAATTCCCCATTTATCATATTTAGTATGGAACAGATGTTAACCCTGTCCCTGGACCACCATAAAAGAAAAAGGAAAAGAATCTCACGAAAGTGTGGTGAGAGTCATTGCTGGTAGCAATGTAAATCAGAAAAAATTTCTTTTTTGAGAGGTTTTTGTTATAGGGCGTGTGCACTCGCCAGAAAGACAGAGAGAGACAGAGAGACAGGAAGCGAGAAATCACCCCTCAGGGGGAATGACCACGCCGCAATCCCTTCTTCTCCATTCTCCTCTCAGGATCTTGGGCACACACACACACACGCCCAGCGTGAGTTTAAGCCACCGGGTCAAGACTCAGGCCACGGTCAACTACATGGGAGTTCAGTGACAATAGCCATTACAGCAATTGCTGTTCACCAGACAAAATTTTCTTAAAAGTAATGCAGCATGGGGAACCAGCAGTTAGCATAAGGGCTATGTTGCTGGACTCCCACGTAGTTGACCGCGGTTCGCGTCCCAGACCTGGTGGCTTAAAACTCACACTGGGCATGTGTGCGTGCGTGCCCAAGACCCCGAGAGGAGAATGGAGGAGAAGGGATTGCAGCGTGACCATCCCCTCTGGGGGGTGATTTCTCGCTTTCTGTCTGTCTCTCTCTGTCTGTCTGGTGAGCGCACGCGCCCTATAGCGAAAACCTCTCAAAAAAAAGAAAAAAAAAAGTAAGGCAGCATGTAGCAAAAGCCTCACAAACATGCATATTCTTTGTACAATCATCCTTAGCCTCAGTTGTCTCATCTGTAAAATGAGGACAATGATGCTTCCTCCTCAGATCGCCATTATGGTTGAAATTCTGTGTTCAGATGAGCTGAAAGGAACAGCTGCTTAATACATGCCACTTCCTTTTATTTCTTTTCTCTGGTAAAAAGCCCATCTCATTCGCCAGCCATATTCTTTTGCTTAGGTACTACATATTTGACCGATTCCACAATTACCAGTGTTTTTATTTAGACCTGGTAGTATATGACATGCACCGCCAGGTGATTCTGTGTGTGTGTGGATACACGCACATGCATGCACATATGCACCCACATGCCTGAGTCATTGTGTTACAATCCTCCTATATCAACCTCCCACTAGCCGGAACTAGAGGCATCCACCACTATACCCAGCTTGAAATAGCTTTTAAACAGGGGTGATTATTACCAGGTTAAGTCTGAAGCCAGAAAGCTGATTACAATCACCTCTTGAGGCATTAAATCCATGATACCCTTATCTGTGTTCTGACCAAGGAAGTTAAACAAGAGACAGAAAATGTACTGTGATCATTTGTTATGCACCCAGAACTCTCACATGTATGACCTTACTTAATCTTCACAGCAACCAGCTGAAATAACATGGAGAAACCACAGCTCAGGAGAAAGGAGTGGCTCATCCTCCTATACGGCATCAGAGAGAGAACCCAGATCTTCTGATTCTAAGGCTCATCTCTGGTCTTCCTTTCAACATGCCCCCCCAGGGCTGCCTGACTCCGTCTCTGACATAGCTACCACTCTGGCCACAATCGAGCAGGGCCTACCAGCTACAGTGTGATGGCACGTGAAGGGCAGCAGCCTCTCTTTATCGTCTTCTGACAGATATTGATTGAACATCTGTATGCAGGCCTCCTGCTGGGTTCTACGAATGCAGAGATCAACAAGCAAAAGCCAACTACTCTGACCTCAGCTGTAGTTGCAGAGCCCATGTGGTGAACAAGGGGCTGTGATGAGGGAAACACTGGGATTGGATGGCCAGATGCACCCAGGAAATGGTATTTGCAAGGAGACCGGCAAGTACTGACCCAGCAAAGATCTCAGGGTAGAAAAGTGTAAGAAGTGCAGAAATGAGCCTTGGGTGGCACTCGCAAGAAGGTGGAGTAGGAAAGCCTGAACCTTCCTTCCCCCACCAACACACCAATTCAGCAACAATGCACAAATTCCCTTTGTGAGGAATCCAGAAATTAATTAAAGAGGAACTACAAGACTAATAGAAAGCAAATAACAATATAGTAATGTAAATCTGTCCATATCATTAATTAAAGTTAAAAATGCAACACTCTGCCAAGCTGTTATGGGAAGGGCACCAGTTCCTGTCCAGACCTTTCCCTAATTACACAGAACACACTTGTGCCCATGGATCCGGAGTGGCGTGGGCTAGGGGTGGATGGTGGCATCAAAACCCTGTTGGAGGTGCTATCTCTCCATCTCTCTCTGTGTGTCTCTCTCACTATTGGAAGAGATAAATAAGTAGACTTAAATGAAAAAAGAAAAAGCGCAAGACCCTACTGCTTGTTGTCTACAAAAAACACTCGCTTTCTACTTAAGGACACACATAGGCCAAATGTAAAGAGATGGGAAAAGACACTCCATGTAAATGATAAACAAAGTAGATCAAGGATGGTTATATTTATATCAGAGAAAACAGACTGTAGTCAAAAGCAGTCACAATAATTAACAAAGGATGTTATATAACAAGAGAATCAGTCGCTTGAAAGATATAATAATGGTAAACAGACTTAAACAATACTAGAGACAAAATGGACTTAACAGACAAACTAGAATATTCTACCCAATCACACTAGAATACACATTCTCCTGCTTACATGGAACTTCATCCAGGAAGGATCGCATGTTAGGTTACAAAACAGGTCTTAACAAACTTAACAAGAGTGAAACCATACCAAATATCTTTACTGATCTAGAAATCAGTAACAGAAGGAAAACTAAAAAACTCACAAATGTGTGAAATTAAACAAAATACTTTATTGGGTCAATGAAAAAATTAAGAAAGGAAATTAGAAAATACCTCAAAACAGATAAGAACAGAAACACAACATGCCAAAACGTATAGAATACAGCAAAAGCAGTACCAAGAAGGGAGTTTATGGCCTACATTAAAAAAGAAGAAAGATCTCAAATAAACAATGTAACTTTACACCTAAAAAGCTGGGAGAGGGGGCAGGAGGGCGGAGGCCACAAGTGGTGGTGTAGTGGTTAAGGCACTGTATTCCCACATGGCTGACTGCAGTTTGAGTCCCAGACCTGGTGGCTTTCTCTCTCTCTCTCTCTCCTCTCTCTCTCTCACACTGTCTCGCTCTCTCTCTCCCTCTCTGTTTCTGGTGAGTGCATGTGCCCTATAGCAAATTTAAGAATAATAATAATAAATAAAATAAATGATTCTTCAAAAAAAAAATGGCTAGGGGGAAAAGAGAGAAATAAAAACTAAGCCCAAAATTAGCAGAAAGCAAAAAAATAACAAAAATGACATCAGAAATAAACAAAATAGAAAAATAACAAAAAAAGATGAACAAAACTGAGTTGGCTTTTTGAAAAGACAAACAACCGTAACAAACCCTTACTAAACTAATTGGAAAAGACAAGACAAATAAATCAAATCAGAAATGAAAAAAGAGAGGGACTAGCAGTTAACATAATGGCTATGTCGCTAGACTCCCATGTAGTCGACCGCAGTTCACATCCCGGATCCGGTGGCTTAAAATTCACGCTGGGCGCATGTGCGTGCGTGCCCAAGATCCCGAAAGGAGAACAGAGGAGAAGGGACTGCGGCGTGGCCATCCCCCCTGGGGGGGTGGTGATTTCTCGCTTTCTATCTCTCTATCTCTCTCTGTCTGGCGAGTGCACGCGCCCTATAGCAAAAAACCTCTCCAAAAATAAAAGAGAAATGAAAAGGATCATAAGACTACTAGGAACGATTATATACTAACAAACTCGATAACCTAAAAGAATGAATAAACTCCTGTAAACATACAACCTCCTAAGATTATATTATAGAGAAATAGAAAGTCTGAACAAAACTATAATAAGAATGAAGATGGAATTAGTAATCAGAAACCTCCCAACAAGGAAAAGCCTTAACCAGATGGCTTCACTAGTGAATTCTACCAAAGATTTAAAAAGAATTAATGCCAGCCCTTCTCAAACTCTTCCAAATTGCACAGGAAGGAACACTTCCAAATTCATTTTATGAAGCCAGGATTACCCAGATGCCAAAGCCAAAAATGCCACAAGTAATAATCATAACAAAAGAAAACTACAGATCAATATCCTTGCTCTACAAATCAATATCCTCAATGCATAGAGAAGCAAAACATCCTCAACAAATTGCTAGCAAACCATATCTGATGACATATTAAAAGCCTCATACAGGAGACCAGGACATGGCTTAGTAGTTAAGGAGGCTTGATATCACGTGAACTAATACCCTCACGTGACCTACTACCCACCTCGAGGTCCAGATCCAACAGTTTGAAAGACAAGACAGATACATGTGTGTGTGTGTGTGTGTGTGTGTGTGTGTGTGCCTCAAATCCTAAAAGGTGGGAGAAATGGAGGAGAAGGGATTGTGTAACTATGACCCATAAAGAGGTCTTTCTCTCCTCTCTCTCTGTCACTCAAATGCCCTCTGACAAGAAAAAAAAAAAAAAAAGAAAGAAAAAAAAAAACCTTACTGGGCCAGCCCAGCCTAGTAGTACAGCTGTTAGGCACTGTTTATGGGGAGCCAGATCCCCACATCACCAACCATGGTTTGAACCCCAGCCCCAGCAACTTGAAAAACACACTGGGCACATGTTCCATGCCAGAATCTCAGCAGCGTGAGAAATAGAAGAAGGATTGCAGCACGACCACATCATTTGAGGTGCTTGGAGGACGTTCTCTCCTTCTCTGTCTCCATCTCTCTCTGTCTCTCAGTTGAGTGCATATACCTCTAGCAATTAAAAAAAAAAAGAATTGTACAGTAAGACCAAGTGGAATTTTTGCCCTGGGATACAAGAATGGTTCAGCATAGGAAAATCAATTAATGTAATACACCACAATAACAGAATAATGATAAAAATTTCATGATTGTTGCAATAGTTACATAGAAAACATTTGACATCACTCACTACTCTTTCATGATTAAAAAAAACTATCACCAAATTAGGAATAGAAGGAAAGTACCTCAGCATAATAAAGGCCATACGTGAAAAGTCCACAGCTAAATCACATTCAACAGTGAAAACCTATAAGTTTTCTCTCTAAGATCAGGAACAAAGGCAAGGATGCTTATTCTCACCACTTCTATTCAATACAGTGCATACTTGACATCCTAGCCAGAGCAATGAGGCAACAAAAAATAAAAAGCTTCCAAATCAGAAAGGAAGAAATAATTGTTCCTGTTTGCAGATAACATGATCCCATATAAAGAAAACCCTAAAGACTTCACGTGATTCTACATAAAAAAAAAAACTGTTGGAGGGGCCAGCAGATGATGTAATGGTTACATTGCTGGACTCCCACATAGTCAATCATGGTTCGAGTCCCAGACCCCGCCACTTAAAACTCACACTGGACACATGTGCGTGTGTGCCCAAAATCTGGAGAGGAGACTAGAGAAGAAGGGATTGCAGTGTGGCCATTCCCTCTGAGGGGTGATTTCTCGCTTTCTGCCTCTCCGTCTCTCCAGAGAGCACATGTACCCTATAGCTCTCTTTTAAAAAAAATAAAAATAAAAATAAATGTTGGAATTAATAAATAAATTCAGTAAAGTTACAGAACCAAAAAAATTATGATGCTAGCATAAAAACAGACAGAAATCACTGGAACAGAATAGAGGACTCCAAAATAAACACATGCATATCCAACTAATCTTTGATAAGGGGGCCAAGATTACACGGTGGGGAAGATTGTCTCTTCAACAAATGGTGCTGGGGAAACTGGTTGTCTAATACAAAAAAAGTAAAATTGGAACATATGTAAAGACCTTCTATTACACACAAAGACCAACTCAAAATGTATTAAAAACATGATCATAAGACCTGAACTATAAAACTCCTAGACAAAAACATAGGAAGAAAGCTTCATTGGTCTTGGCAATGATTTTATCAACATGACACTAAAAACACCAGCAACAAAAACAGAAATAAAGTGGGACAATATCAAACTAAAAAGCAAAGGCAACGTAAAGAATGAAAGAAAATATTTGCAAACTCATTGGAGGGTTAATTTCCAAAATACATAAGAAACACCTACAACTCAATAGCAAAATTTAAAAATAAGAAAAGAAAGATTTAAAAAGTCAAATTTTAAAATAGGCTTGAATAAACATTTTTCCAAAAAAGGCATACAAATGGCCAACAGGAATATGAAAAAAATGCTCAATATTAGTAGTCATCAGAGAAATGCAAATCAAAACCCCAATGAACTGTCAACTCACAACTGTCACGATGGCAATTATTAAAAATGGAAGAGAGAGGAGGGAAGGAAGGAAAGAAGGAAGGAAGGAAGGAAGGAAGGAAGGAAGGAAGGGAGGGAGGGAGGAAGGAAGGAAGGCAGGCAGGCAGAAAGAGAAAGAAAGAAAGAAAGAAAGAAAGAAAGAAAGAAAGAAAGAAAGAAAGAAAGAAAGAAAGAAAGGAAGGAAGGAAGGAAGGAAGGAAGGAAGGAAAGAAAGAAAGAAAGAAAGAAAGAAAGAAAGAAAGAAAGAAAGAAAGAAAGAAAGAAAGAAAGAAAGAAAAAGAAAGAAAGGAAGAAAGAAGAAAGAGAGAGAGAGAAAGGAAGAAAGAAAGAAAGAAAGAAAGAAAGAAAGAAAGAAAGAAAGAAAGAAAAGAAAGAAAGAAAGAAAGAAGGAAAGAAAGAAAAGAAAGAAAGAAAGAAAGAAGGAAAGAGAAAGAAAGGGAAAGAAAGAAGGAAAGAGAAAGAAAGGGAAAGAAAGAAAAAGGAGGGAAAACAAGTGTTGGCAAGAATGTGGAGAAACTGAAACACTTGCACATTGTTGGTGAGAATGCAAAATGGTGTAGCTGCTATGAAAAACAGTATGGAGGCTCCTCAAAAAAATTGAAAATAGGGACCAGCAGTTAGCGTAATGGCTATGTCGCTGGACTCCCACGTAGTCGACCACGGTTCACGTCCCGGACCTGGTGGCTTAAAACTCATGCAGGGCACGTGTGCGTGCGTGCCCAAGATCCCGAGAGGATAATGGAGGAAAAGGGATTGCGGCGTGGCCATCCCCCCTGGGGGGTGATTTCTCACTTTCTGTCTCTCTGTCTCTCTCTGTCTGTCTGGTGAGCACACACGCCCTATAGCAAAAACCTCTAAAAAAAAAAATTGAAAATAGAACTACAATGTGATCCAGCAATCTCATTTCTAATTATATATTTAAAAGAACTGAAATGAAATCTCAAAAAGGTATTAGATATTAGTGTTCGTTGCAATACCATTCACAATAGTCAAGATGCAGCAGCAACCTAAATTGTCCAACAGACGAACGCATTGGGGCCAGCAGATGGCGGAATGGTTATGTCACTGGACTCCCACATAGCCGACTGTGTTTCTAGTCCTGAACCCAATGGCTTAAAACTTATACTAGGTACATATATGTACATGCCCAAAATCCCAAGAGGAAATTGGAGGAGAAGGGATTGTGGCATGGCCATCCTTCCTGAGGGGTGATTTCTTGCTTTCTATCTCCCTGTCTCTCTGTGTATCTCCAGCAAGTGCACTGCACACACCCTATAGCAAAAAATGCTCTAAAAAAAATAAGACAAATGCCTAAATAAAATGTGGCATATACATACAAATGGGATAATATTCAGCCTTAAAAAGAAGGAAATTTAGCAATATGCAGCAACATAGATGAATAATTATATAAAGTAAAATAAGCCTGTCACAAAAAGACAAATACTACATGATTCCATTTATACAAAGTATCTAAAATAGATTCATAGAATTAAAGAGTGAAATGGTGGTTCCCAAAGGATTAGGGTAGGGGAAAATGGAGAGTTGCTTATCAATAGGAATTAAGTTTCCATTAAGCAAGATGAATAAGTTTTAGAGATCTACTATCTAACATTGTACCTTTAGTTCGTAATAATGTATATTTAAAATTTTGTTAAGAGGGCAATTGCATGTTAAATATTCTTACCACAATAAAAATAAATTAAGAGCAAAGAGCCTTGGCATTTGCAGAAAGTGAACAATAAAGGGATCAATGAGCAGAAGGAAGGCCAGTGGCTCAGGTAGAAGCAGCCACTGATGGAGTGATGTATGAGACAGCAAGAGGTAAGCAAATTCCTGATCAGTCAAGGCTTCGTGGGCTGTGGTTGGATTATATTCTAAAGTATGGTGGGAAGTCATTAAAGGGATTTTAGTAGGAAAGTGACACCATCCGATTCATATTTTTGAAGACTCCTCTGGCTTATGTATGAAGAATAGAGTAAAACAGTGGAACAAATAGACCCTGGTACTTCCAAAATGAGGTGATGGGGCCTGGCCAAGTACAGAAGCAATAAACATGCAGGAAAGTAGACCATTTGACACTTATTTTTGAGTCAATTAGCTAATGAATTAGGTATGTGACTAATGGAAATAGGGGAGGTGTAAAGGAAAGGAAGATATGAGTGAGTTCTGAGATTTTTACTTGAACGACAATGTAGACGGTGGTATATTTAATTGAAATGAGAAGACCAAAGGAAAAACAAACTAAAATAATTCTGTTTTGGCCATGGTTAAGTTTGAGATGGTTAGGTATTTCAAAACTGCAAGTATGTGAGAAGTATGTAGTTGACCTTAGAAGCCTTTTGTTCCTTAGCATGGTCAGTGTTGAATTGGATCAACTAGTGAGTATAAAGAAGAGGAAGAGAGGCCAGCCAGGTGGCATGGTGGTTATGGCAGCTTAACCACCCCAGATGGCCAACTACTTGGTTAGAGTCCTGGCAGCTTGGAAAACATGCCACATGCATGTGTGTGTGTGTGTGTGTGTGTGTGTGTGTCCAAAATCCCAAGAGGAGAATAAAAAGGGATTGCGTCATGGCCATCCCTTCGGTGTGGGTGTGTGAGGGGGATTGACTTCTAGGTTTTGTCCTCTGTGTGTGTGTGTGTGTGTGTGTGTGTGTGTGTGTCTCCAGAAAGCACATGCACTCTATAACAAAACAATAAAAGAAGAAAAAGAAACAAGAAGAAAGAGAGGAAGAAGAAAAAGAGGAAGGAAGAGTCTATTTCCTTATCTAGAAAGCTGGAGCAATGATGCCTGCCTGGTCCACCTTACCAGGAGGTGAGGAAAGAGCTCTGCTCTAATGTCAGGGATTATCACTAAGTTGCAAATAGCGTTCAACTGTTCCTTCTTCTCAAAGGTAGGTGGCTGATGGGGAATTTCCAAAGTGGGAAATCTCCGATGGTGAAGAGACTGAAAGGAGGGTCAGAGTGACCTCAGTTTCACCTCTACGACCAGCTGGTTTTTTAGCCTCATTTCAATGACCCTGGAACAATTTGAAATGACTACCCATTGCTTTTCGTGTGGTTGAGATGACCATGAAACCACTGGGCAGTTGGCCTGAGAAGCTTGAGTCATGCCAGTGTTCCCCTTCCTCATACTATACAGGCACATTTTCTTCATGGAGAATTTTTTTTTGAGGGGGGGGGGATTTTTGTTATAGGGTGCGTGCGCTCTCCAGACAGAGAGAGAGAGACAGAGAGATAGAAAGCAAGAAATCACCCCCCAGAGGGGATGGCCACGCCACAATCCCTTCTCCTCCATTCTCCTCTCAGGATCTTGGGCACGTATGCACACACGCTCGGCGTCAGTTTAAGCCACTGGGTCTGGGACTTGAACCGCAGTCGACTACATAGGAATCCAGTGACATAGCCATTACGCTAACTGCTGGACCCTCTTCATAGAGAATTTAACATATGGAAGATTTCATTTTATAATTGCCAGGTGTTTTTCTGTTATCTGCAAGGAAGATTAAATTCTTTTTACTTTCCTTTCTACATTTTAAATACACACAAACATACAATCCATCTTCCTATTTAGTTTCAAAGCAGAAAACATTTTCCTCATGGAATTTCATCTTTCTCCTCCTTTTGAATGCAGACCAAGCATGAAAATTTCCAGTCCAAAGAATAACCCCACTCAAAGCTGTGATGTAAATAAGAAGGCGATAGCAATAATGTCTCCCTAGATACAATACTGAACACTCACCACTATCTGTCCAGGGGGCAGACATGGGTATGAGGAGTCAGCCACCTGCATTTTATCCACACCTCTGTATTTTATTCATCCTCCCAGCTGCCTTGGCCTTCATCTCTCATCCTTCCAATGAAGGAGATGAAAGCATTCATTCCCTCCCAGGGGATGCTGTGGAAAGAACATGTGAGAATCCACTGTGTGTGTTTGTATGACCTGAGTCACTCTGCCATTGACAATGTAAGGATAAAAGTAGAAGTGTAAGATGCATGCTTCCTTGACCTCTCTTAATCATTAAATAAATCAGTATTATTCATGCAATAACAAGTGTTTTCTACCCACTCCCTCAAAAACACTACACATAACTATATTGTGTGTCTAAATGCATCTGCTTACATAGACACACACACACACACACACACACATACTTTGCACAATTATATATGAGGAGGCTGTAGGTTGCATGTATATTAAACACCTACAAATCTTTTCGGAATCCCTACTGTATGCCAAGGTCTATGTTAAGTGCTATGGATTAAAAAATGAATAATGCATAAAGTACCTTTCCTTCTGGAGCTCCACTGTCTAGTAGTGGAGACAGATTTCTAGACAATCTTGGCTAGCTTAGCAAGTATAAGAGGCTTTTTTTTTTTTTTCCAGATTTTGGAGAATGCTTACAGAAGAAATAGAGAAATGCTACCTGGCTCAAGGTATGGTGGGCTGAATAATGGTCTCCAAAGCAGTCCGTGGCCTAACCCCCAAAACTTGTGGATATGTTATTTTGCATGGCATGGACTTCATGTGGAGAGAGTATCTTAGATTATGCAGGTCAGCCCAATATAATACCACAAGTCCTTCGAGGAAAAAGGCAAGAGGTTCTGAGTCAGAAATAGGAGACATGTTGACAGAATCAGAGGATGGAGTGATGCCTTTGAAGATGGAGGAAAAAGCCATAGCTGAAGAATGTGGGTGACCTCTAGAATCTGGAAAAGGCTAGAAAATGATTCTCCTATCTACAAAAGGACAGCAGCCCTGCCAGCACTCTAAGGTTATACTTATAATCTCCAAACCTGAAAGATTATAGAATTGTGTTGTTTCAAGTCACTAAATGTGCGGCAATTTGTTACAGCAGTAATAGGAAACTAACACAGAAGGTAAAAAGAGATTCCTGGAGGAGGTAAGAGTTAGGTTTTGAAAACTAAGTAGAATGTTCAAGGGGCCTAAACGGGTGAGACAGAATACAGCAACTTGTGTTGGAAGACTATCTAAGCAAGGGATGAATGTATAAAAGCCAATGTGCTACAGGGTTCGCTTTCATTCTCTTTCATCATGTTCTGATGGTAGAGAGTAGTGGAGAGAAGAAGGAGATGATACTAAGTGGACTGTAGAAACTCTTGAACAGAGAGTATCCATTACGTACGGTCACAATAATGCTGCATAATGAACTAACCTGGACCTCTTGGCTGTAAACATCAACCAGTGTTTATTTCTCACAAACCAATGGGTCAGCTGGGTGGTTCAGTTGATCTAAACAGAATTGACTGATTGTGGGCTTGCCCAGGCATCTGCAGCCAGCAGCTGCAATAGGCTGCTGGTCTAGGTGAGTCTCAATTGAGAGGTCTTGGAGCTTCTCCATGTACCTCTCACATCCTTGCAATGGGCTAGCTGGTTTCTTCTCTTTGTGGTAGCAGGAGTAGAGAGAAATGGTGCACTTTCTCAATATTCTGCTATCCTAAAATCTGCTACTCTTCCATTGTTGAAAACAAATTGCATGGCATATTTGTTTGCTAGGCTGCCAAAGCCAGTGGCTTGAACAGAAATTCATTTTCTCCTAGTCCGTAGACTGGAAATCCAAGATCAAGATGTCTCCAGAAATGATTTCTTCTGATGCTCCTCTCTTGGGTTTATATATGGACATCTTCTTCCTATGTTTTTACATGGTCTTCCCTCTGGACGTCAGTCATATTGAATCAGAGCCAATCCAAATGCCCTCCTTTTAACTCAATTAATTTTTTTAAGACCCTTTCCCCAAATACAGTCACATCCTGAGATCCTAAAGGTTAGGACTTCAACATATAAATTGGCAGGGGGGGACACAATTCAGAATTCAGCCCATGACTAGACAATGAGTCAGAGTCATTGTGGAGAGGAGCACCAGTGGGTACAAATCCTAAGAGGCTCAACACTTTGAGCCATTTATGTAATCAATCAACTACATGAGGAATTCAGAATTTTGATTTAGATTCATTAAATAATGAGAAGCTGGCAGATTTTTAACTTGGGAATATGATAATGAAAAATTGTGTTTGGGGAAATTATAGATTCAAATATACTTCTTGCTACATATAACATTAAAGAATATTAATCAGAGAGGATTCTAAATGTCACAGCTCAGATCCAACATTATGATTTCAATTATCTGTTGCAAATTAGCCCAAAACTTGGTGGCTTAAACATTTATTTTATTAGATTGCACAATTTTGTGGGCCAGACTAGTCTAAGCTGGACACTGCAGAACCCTCAGAGTGTCCAAAGAAAAAATGTGAAACCTGCAATCCTTACGGTATTGGACCCAGAAACTGGTGCAGAATTACTTCCACTGCATTCTGCTGGTCAAAGCAATCACAAACAAGGTCAATATATTCATGTCTAAAACTCATGCTTCTTTAGGACATCAGTGTGAGTGACTGGATTTACATGTTATCCTTTCTTTTTCTTTTTTCTTTATTTTTTTGGAGAGGTTTTTGCCATAGAGTGCATACGCTCACCAGAAAGACGAAGAGAGACAGAGAGACAGAAAGCGAGAAATCACCCCCCGGGGGGATAGCCACGCCTCAATCCCTCTTCTCCATTCTCCTCTCGGGATCTTGGGCATGCACGCACACACACCCGGCGTGAGTTTAAGCCACCA
>NW_006159436.1:2882643-2883304 GCF_000334495.1 Tupaia belangeri chinensis | reverse complement strand
CGAAGAGAGACAGAGAGACAGAAAGCGAGAAATCACCCCCCAGGGGGATAGCCACGCCTCAATCCCTCTTCTCCATTCTCCTCTCGGGATCTTGGGCATGCACGCACACACACCCGGCGTGAGTTTAAGCCACCAGATCCAGGACTCAAACCACAGTCGACTACTTGGGAGTCCCCATATTATCCTTTCTTTACATGTTTGAGAAGGGCTTTGCAAGAACAGGAGCAACATTCTAAGCTCCTGTGATATGTGATAATTCTCTGATCTGGAAAGCAGATGTGGTAGTCTGTTCTCACCTGTGTAGATTGTCCTCTGGAGCTGAACCAACACACTTATGCATTGCATCTAAACCCAAGGTCTCCAAGCATAGGCTTCTGTGACTTTGGGTATACAGCGGGCCCAGACCATCCAGGAGGTGGAAAGAATGGAAGGGGACTGGCCTTCCTGTCCCTCCCTCTTGGTGTTGTACTTCTACTAGCCCCCTCCAACAAAAGAATGAGGGACCTGGAAGAGCATACTAGCAGTGCCCTGAGGCAGTGCATGGGAAAGAATTGCAACCTGCCCCACATCAGTCTGGGGGGTGGGAGTGGGGGTCTAGCTCCTGAGAAGGCTTCCTCTCTCCTCCCCAGCAATGTTCTTACCTCTCAGAGAAGCTCTTTCC
>NW_006159436.1:2878581-2882019 GCF_000334495.1 Tupaia belangeri chinensis | reverse complement strand
ATTTAAAACAAGAGATCAACGTTTCATAGTAAATGGCGATTAGGAGATTATCTTGAAAACTGAAACTAAAATTATAAAAATAAGTGTACTTTTATTCAATAAGACTTGAATTACAACAGCAACTGTGCATTCATTCTTAGAGTGAATAAAGAACACATCAAGCATTTAAAGGGTTTAGAGAGTAATTTTTCAGGCGAGATTGTACAGTGGCAGATGACAAGAAGGAGGGAAAAGAGGGCGCTGACATTCTGTGTGCACCTTTCTCAACAGGGTGCTGTGCGAGGCTCTGCAGAGACTATTCTCATCATCTAGCAGCACCACCATGAATATTAGTGTTCCCACTTTACGAATCATAAAACTGAAGCTCACAGAGGTCAGGCAAGTTCTTCAGGCCATTGAGTTAATACGTGGTAAAACCAAGATTTGAACCTAGGTAACTTGATTAAGCAAGACAATTTCTGGGAACAAAAATGGAGAAGGGTGTTACAGGATGAACTTGTTCCCCTAACTTTACATATTGAAGCCCCCACTCTCAGGACCTTAGAACAGGAGTGTATTTGGAGATAGGACCTTTAAAGGATCATTTAGCTAATGTGAGGTCACGAGGGTGGGCACTAGAGCAGTATGAGTGGTGTCATGATAAGAAAACGTTTAGAAGGAGATTCCAGGATCACACGGGCACAGAGGAGAGAGCATGTGAGGACTCCAAGAGCCATTGGTCAGCCAGGAAGAGCGCCCTCACCAGCAACTGAGCCTGTAGGCACCTTGACTGAGAACTGTGGCCTCCAGAACTGAGAAAACAATTTCTCTTGCTTAAGTCACCCTGTCTATAATATTATGGCAGCCCTGCAAACTATTGTAATACAGAGGGCAAATGGGAACGGAAAAGAAAGGATTATTAAAGTGTATTGGCCTGTGGACCAACAGATGGCGTAATGGTTACATTGCAGGTCTCCCATGTAGTCAACCACAGTTCAAGTCCCAGACCCAGCAGCTTAAAACTCACGCCTGGTGCATGTGTGTGTGCATGCCCAAAATCCCAAGAGGAGAATGGAGGTTAAGGGATTGTGGTATGACCATCTCCCCCTAGGGGAGTGATTTCTCGCTCACTCTGTGTGTGTGTGTGTGTGTCTCTCCAGTGAGTGCATGCACCCTATAGCAAAAAATCTCTCTCAAATAAATAAATAAATAAATAAATAAATAAATAAATAAATAAAGTATATTGGCCTGAGAAAGCCTTCATACTCCTGTTATAGTTTCCTTAAGCAAATTACAGCCCTACTTGGTAAACTGCTTTCTTAGCAAGTTGCTATATTTCAATTCATCACAGAAAGCCCACCCTTTAACCTGTTAACACAGGCAAACATCAAACTGTAACCAATCCAATTATTTGCCTACTTCATTCTCTTACTTCTGTTTTTGTGTGTAACTTTCCCATTCTTGCATACATCACTTTTCCTTTCCAGAACATAAATATACTCAGCCACAAGGCTTCCCAGAGTCCCCTGGAAGCCATTCCAGGGTCCCTGATTTGAATCGTGTTTTTTTGCTCAATTAAATGCTACTAAGTTAAATTGTCTGAAGTTTTGCTTTTAAGAGGAGGTTAGAAAAGGAAGGAAAAATGAAAAGAGAAACAGTTGAGGATAGAAGTGTTCATTCTCGATTTCTCTTGGGATTTATGGAGGAGCTTACATATTATGAATCAGTGGAATATTTGCCTACTTCATTCTCTTACTTCTGTTTTTGTGTGTAACTTTCCCATTCTTGCATACATCACTTTTCCTTTCCAGAACATAAATATACTCAGCCACAAGGCTTCCCAGAGTCCCCTGGAAGCCATTCCAGGGTCCCTGATTTGAATCGTGTTTTTTTGCTCAATTAAATGCTACTAAGTTAAATTGTCTGAAGTTTTGCTTTTAAGAGGAGGTTAGAAAAGGAAGGAAAAATGAAAAGAGAAACAGTTGAGGATAGAAGTGTTCATTCTCGATTTCTCTTGGGATTTATGGAGGAGCTTACATATTATGAATCAGTGGAAGGAACAAAACAGTGAACAAATCTTTGAAGAAATCTCTTTTAACTGTTGCCAGAGATGCCTCTAGGATGGGCTGTGCAAAGACGTGAACTCTATACACACTTGGCCATCTCCCTCGGGTGTCCACTGACCCCAAACAAGGAAGAAACTTTGTGTTAGTCTCCCCTGCATTCTTGACATAACACGTTGCCCCCAAAGGGAGACATCCGAAAGAAGTCACACCGAATTTCTACTAAATAGTTGGATTCCATTTGGTAAAGGGGTTTCCAAACAGTCCGAGGGGACTGGTTCAGATCTGCATGTTTTTCCTAACCTTGAAGTTCTATTTTCTTTCCCCACTCACTGCTTCTTCTGCTGACTTCAAAGGGCCAGAGAGGTGAAATGAATTGAAGACAAGCTCCTTTGTCTCCATCAAAAGCAGATTTCACAAAGCACAGAGCAGCACTCCCCACAGAGCCTGTCGATTGCTCTGTGTTGATTTGTGTTTTACCATTTCCCACCCAGTTGAAGGCATGTCAACTAGGAAGGGGTCCACACTAGGGACACAGGTACCTGCTAAGGTGTCTTCACAGCAGATGCTTAGATCTTTTTTAATGTCATCGGATCATTAGAGAAAGCAGAACATGAAAGAGTTTCTGTCCCAGGGTGCAAAAGACTGAGAAGCTCATGCTAGTAGCCGACATAGCAATATTTTTAAAGATGAGATAAATTCGTGACCACAGAGGAGTGTTAGTACAAGGGAAGGGTTTTGTTGTTTTTGTTTTGTTTTGCTGTTGTTGTTTTACTTTGCATTAGAGATGCAGAACTAACAGATGGGAGTCATTTATTGCATTATTAGTTCATGTTTTGTTTTACGGTATTTGTCCCCTCTGAGAACCGAGAAGATAGCGAAGCACTTTCTAGGTCCCTAACTACTGTGTTTGTTGGGTAAACAGCAGGAGCTACCTGTACACCAAGTGCCTTTTGTTTCCCTGAAACATGGCATCCTTGAAATGGTGTCTGTGTTTGGGAGCCCTGAGACAAGAATGTCAATGCATATAGTTTACCTGGGAGATCAGGTCAGGAGGCCCAGAGGGAGGAGGATGGTGAAGAAAGGACGGAAAAGAACTAGAGGGATTGGCAAGTTATCAGCGTGGGCAACTGATGCACAAGTCTGTTGGAGCCCCCTGGAAAACCAGTGTAGATGATGTCCCCAAGTGATCTCAATCGAGAGGAAACACCTGGCGTATTCATGCACAGCATCTCCTCCAGCATTGGTGGAGGGCTGCTCCTGAGAGACATCAACTGCCCCGTACTTCAGCCCAAGGAGGCTACAGTGACCAAAGGAAAGTAAAGTGTCCAGGTGCCCTAGAAGTTGGAAATGGGCTTGTAGCAGGCTTTGTTTAGGCTTGGGAATGGTAGGGAAA
>NW_006159436.1:2869434-2878550 GCF_000334495.1 Tupaia belangeri chinensis | reverse complement strand
CACAATCTCTGCCACAGGAATTATGCTAAGCAAAGGAAGGAGTTTGTTTACTTTGTTGTGTTGCTAATAACAAAAATTCTTGAGTTTGGGTCATTTTTTCTTAAGAAAGATTTTTGCTATAGGACATGTATGCTCACCAGAAAGATGGAGAGAGAGAGATGAAAGCAAGAAATAACCCCTCAGGGAGGATGGTCATACTGCAATCCCTTCTCTTCCATTCTCCTCTTGAGATCTTGGGCACATATGTACATGCCCCAGAATGAGTTTAAGCCAATGGGTCCAGGACTCGAACCACAGTCGACTACATGAGAGTCTAGCAACGTAATCATTACACCATCTGTTGGTCCCGAGTTTGGGTTATTTTTAAAGCATGGAGGTTTATTTAGATCACAATATTGGAGGTCCAAGATCAAGGGGCCTTATCTAGCAGGAATCTTCCTGTGAGTGGGTAACATGACAGAGTGTATCACATGGTGAGAAAGCAGGTGTGTGTGTGTTCGTGTGTGTGTGTGTGTGTGTGTGTGTGTGTGTGTGTCCCCATAATCTCAAAAAATATAGAATCGTAGCAGCCATACCCTGGTTCCAACCTCCTCTTAAAGACCCCACCTCTAAACACCATAGTCAGATTAAATTTTCATCTTGGGACCAGCAGTTAGTATAATGGCTATGTCGCTGAACTCCCATGTAGCCGACCATGGCTCGAGTCCTGAACCCAGTGGTTTAAATTCACGCTGGGCACATGTGCATGCCTGCCCAAGATCCCAAGAGGAGAATAGAGGAGAAGGGATTGCGGTGTGGCCACAAACGTGATTTCTCATTTTCTATCTCTCTGTCTCTTTCTGGCGAGTGCATGTGCCCTATAGCAAAAATCTCTCCAAAAAAAAAAAGGAACCAAAAAAAATTTTTTTCATCTTCACCCCATCAGAACCAAATCTTAACCCAAGAATTCGGGGGGACGTGTTCGAACTATTGCAGATATGCATGCTTTGGAGGACAACAAGAAACCAGATCATTCCTAGGAATTAAAAGATGATAGCAGTCTCACAGGTTTCACGAGTTGGGTGATCAGACTTATGCTTTTATAGGACCCCAGGAAGATATTAGGATTGTCATCCTATGTTTGCCTTCCACATGGGACCAAAAAATTATTTGTGATGCTGGTGTCTAGCCTTCTTAGATGTATTTCTCAGCTGCCAATCAGAACAAATGACTAGCCAATCATAATGGACATTAAAATCAATCAGAATAGATGCTGACAAATTAGAACTGACACTCCAGTAAAAAGCAACATGGGCCATTATCAATAGTTTCTAGTGCTTGGACTGGCTGAATAACTCTAGTTCTGGACAAACCCAGATCTGCACCCAGGCTTGAGGTCTGTGAGCTTGGACTTCAGCTCCCAGTCTCCAGTTCTGCACCCTTTCTTCTTCTCCCACTCTATCTCTTTATAGCACCCATGCCCTTCATATGGCCAGTGCACTTGGCTTCAGAATTTTCATTTACTTGTTAGTTTTTTACACTATAGTAAAAATATAAGACTTTAAGGCCCCTGAGCAATGAACATCATCTCTGTCTAGGGACGAAAAGGCAGAATCCCCATTAAAAAAAGCATATCCACCAGAGGTGGGAGGTGGTGGTTTTGTCCCTGAAATAACTCCACAGTGGCAGCCCATAGGCCAATCTTGCTTTAGTATTTTCAGGAACTTGTTGCTTTCTCTCTTCCCAGATCTGTGGCAGCTGTTGGGTCCTTGGCTCCCTCACATACCAAAGTCAGGTGACTATCTTTGTTCCCAGCTCAGTTCCTCCCGATGTTCTATGCCCCTGCACACACATAGCCCAGTGGCCATTAAGGAACCATAACATAACCAAAGCAGAAAGTCCTGCTTTTTTGTTGTTGTTATTATTGTCGTTTTTAGTTTGTGCCATAGGGTACGTGTGCTCACCTGAGAGAGACAGAGAGAAAGGAGAGAGTGAGAGAGAGAAAGAGGGAAAGTGAGAAATCACCCCCCAAGAGGATGGCCATGCCAAAACCCCTTCCCCTCCATTCTACCCTCTGGATTCTGGGTATGCACACACATATGTCTCCTAAGCCACCAGGCCCAGGGCTCAATCTACACTGTCAATCATGTGGGATCCAGCTGCCTCAACCACCATGCCACCAGCTGTCCCCAAAGTCCTGTTTTTATAAGACTGTGCCAACCGGGTTCCATATGTGTTTTTCAGTTGTCATGGATTTGGACTGGGAGCCACAGAAATTATAAAATTCTGTCCACTCTTTCACGGAAGTATCTCTTGTGATGGCCCCTCCTTTTCACTCCTGCAGTTACAGCTTACCTGGGATGGCTTCAAATATAAGGTAATCCAAAAGGGCCTTCTTCACTCTTTCAACCTCAGTCTCCAGCCCTCGCCCAGTTCTGCATCTTGGACTTTGCTGCAGATTTCTCTTCAGGAAGTATGGCCTTCAGTAAGCCATTCCCTCCAGTAAACCCTCCAATGGGCACCTGCTGCCTGTACCTCATTTCACACTGTTCAAGATCATTGAGGATCCTTACCAAAGAGCCATTCTACACTGTTGTACCAGGCTTTCAGAGTCCATGGAGCAAACCTTCTTGACCTCAGTGGGTTAAGACAATCCTTAAATATGTTCATGGATTCTCTGAGTCAGGAACCAGAAAAGGGCCTGGAAGGAAGCTTACCTCCACTCCACCCATGTCTAGGACCCCATCTCAAAAGCCTGAGGACTTAGTGTCAGAAGTCTGGAGTTTCTCACTGCCCAGGCCTGGGCTAAAAGGCAAACTAGAACTGCCACCAGGGTGCCCTTGGGAGATTGCTCCTACATGTGCTTCCTCATGACTCAGTAAGCTCGGAGTGGTCCAACTTCTCACATGGTGGCACGGAGCCCTACTTTGAGTGTTCTCACTCACAAGGCAGAAGTTGCAACTCATTTTATGATCTGACCTCAGCAGTCCAGTGGCTCACTGCTGCTGTATTCTAGTGGCAACATACAAGTCTCAAGCCATAAGATGCAAAGGGAGGAGAATTTGACTCCACCACCAAGGGAGAAGATCATGTGGAATGGGATATTGTCAGAACCCATCTTTGAAAAATACAGTCTGACTGATACCTCAAAGTCAAACTAAACCACTGACTGCTAGAACCACTGGCTGTTGGCCAAACTTGCCCACACTCTCCCACACCATGACCATTACCACCACCTGTCTAAATCTGATCCATTCTTCAAAGACCACCTGAAAAGCCATCTTCTCCATGAAGCAGAGCCTCAGTCAACAGGAAGCTCTTCTTCCTATGGCCTCTCACACCCTGTGACTGTTCTTCTCAGATCCCCAGCCCCTTTGATCTTGTGTCCCAGGCATCTGGCCTTCCCTGCTCCCTCCTGTTTCTCAGGGAAAATACCCCTTACCTCCTTCCCATATCTCCCTGGGGCCCCTTTGCCTGGGAACTGCCCTGCCCCACAGTATATTCAAACACCCTAAGTTTCCAAGAGAGCACCATAAGAGGCCCACATAATCAGAACAACATGTGCTGGGGATGTGTTTGTCAATGAAACGTGTCTACTGAAGGTTTATCAGCCTTTGAACACAGCCCAACCCTGGCCCAGTCCCAGCTGGCAAAATCTGTGGGATGAGCTGTGTGAGCTGACATTGTCACTTATCCTGTCCAAGCCTATATTTCCGTCCAGGTCTCCTCAAATAAAATGCTCTGAAACAAGGTTCTCCAGTCTTCTAGGTCAGACACGTGTCACCTTCAGTGCTACAGAAGTCAGGCTGGCACACAAAACTCTTGGCTGCACGAATTCTGCCATGGGGTCTCGTGGAGCTGGATCAGTCTGAGACATCCTTTCCAACTGGGCAATGGTGTTCATGTACCAAACATGGCTGCTCTACCTTCTTGACTGAAGATGGCAAACTACAGCCCAAGGAGCAAAATCCAGCCCATGGACCATTTTGGTAGTCTGAATGGAACACAGCCACGTGCATTCACCACTGCTGCTTTGATAGTACAGTGACAGAGGCGAGTAGTGTGACAACGAGATTATACAGCCTACAAGACCTAAAATGTTTTATAACCGGCCCTTTACAAAAGAGGCTCCCTCTGGACACTTGTAGATGACCTGTCTGTTTCACAGTCCAGTGACAGGCAGCAGGGAAGAAGTGCCAGTCAGCATGTTCCACTTCCCACCATATTCAACCCAAGACACAGCTCAGGAGGTCAAGCAGGAGAAGAAAAGGCTCCAGGAAGACCACAGGAGAGAAGCTTACATTATACCAGGTTAAAGGCACAACAAGAAAGAGATCAGACTCCTCCTGAGACTGCCAGGCTCCCTGAGCGTCTCCTTCTCCAGTCTCCTTCTGGTCATGGGTAAAATCTGTTCTTCTGTGTCACCTAAGAACTGACATTGGAATTGTATTTAGTGGAAACCCAGAGAAACAAGAAAGGGGAGAAAAGGCATAAAAAAATCTCAAGAAGGGCTTGTTTACACATGGGAGGTCATGCTCCTCGGGGGGAAAAAAAAAAAAAAAAAAAGTCCAAACCCCAATCACCCTAGCAAGAACTGCCCCTGGGCTCACAACCCTACAGTGTCCCCTTTGCCAAACTGGGCACAGTCTCTGACTGGCCTGAAAGCTGATTCCCCCTGTAAGAGTCTTGTTTTCTGAGGTCTCTTCTTACTGCAGACCACAACTAGAGCCTTCATCCCAGGACTCCTCGAATGGAAACCAATAGACCCTTTCTCCATAGTGAACCATCTGCCAAGTGACTCTTTACAAAGGGACACCTCTATTCTCACCCATTTTCAGAAAGAGATGTAGACTCTGCTTTGAGTCCAGGAAATGCTCAGGTGTATTTTCACTCTCTGGTGATCAGCTTGTAGCTTTTTCCTTAAGGAAGGAAGCCTGTGGAATTCTGTTCCACGAGGCATTCAAAAAGATGAGTTCCAAGAATTAAACTATCTTTTTTTGCCAGCACTATAACCTCAAGCAAGTTACTTAACTTTTCTGAGCTTCAAGTTAATTTTCCAAAAACAGGACAATAATACCAACCTCAATGATACATGTGCAATGATAATACATGGCCTGAGCCCAAAAGTCTGAGGACCCAAGGAGCATGGGGGACTGCTGGTGTGAGTCAGATGAGCCTTGACTTCTGGTGTCTGAAGCAACAGAAGTCTATCTTGTTCTGTCTCAAAAAGACTCATTCATTTTGTGAATGTATTTGTTGATTGAATCATCCCACCCATATTGGGTGTGGTTCTTCCACATCTAGCCTACGAAGATTCAGTGTTAATCCTTTTGGAAACATCCTCATGGATATACCCAGAGTATTGCTTGATCAGGTTTCTAGGCATTTGTTAGTCCAGTCTAGTTGACACCTAAACCGATCATCACAAGGCCCTTACTTAGGGTGATGATGCATAGGACAAATGAAGGCTTTGAGCAAATGGGAACAATGACGTATACAGCAAGGGAAGTTTCATTCTCTCATGGCACCCCTGGGAATTGGGTGTTTTTCCCTTTTATCCTATTTCACTCAATTTATCCTTATTATACCCATATAAATTTCCTCCCCTTTTTATTCCATTCCCAAGGCAATAAAAAAAATACAAGACATACTTATAAATTGAACTAACATTTAACTATATTATACTGAAATACAAAACTTGGCAAGACAGTCCAATATTCTTGTTTCCTTTCATTCTTACATCAGACCAAAATTAGCTCTTATGTATGAAGTCAAATTTGTATACGCCCAATAAACATGTGCTTTTGATTTGCAGCAGGAGGTAGCAAAACAGAACTTTTTAAAATGCTGGAGCTGGGTGTCCAAAGACCAGGGTTCATGTCTTTCCCACAAATACCCTGTATAAGCTACAGAATGTCACTTTATCTCTAAGAGCAATTTTCCCATATGCTACAATGAAAGATTTAGACTAGATCCTATTATGTCTGACCATATTATGGGATGTGTGACTTGAGAAAAGGGTTAGGTCAGAAAGATCTAAAGGGTCTTCCTTTTTAGAGCCAATCAGCCACTGGTGAGTCAAAGCTTCCATGCTCCAGAAATCAGAGACCAACTTTTAATTTTATTTCTTTGCATGTCAGCTCTCTTCATTACTGTTCTAACCACAACCTTGTATAACTCCCCTACAAATGCATTCTTAGTCATCCTTCCAAAGAAAAGAAAGTTTTAAATAATCTGAAAAAAACAAATCCTTACTATCTGAACTCGTTAGCCTATGGGTGTTAAAAATATTTGGAACATACCACAAGATCAACTGTCTGCCATAGAGTCAAATGTATATTATTAATAAAAACACAATGCGTGGTTAGTTTGCATAAGGAAGTGGCAAAATAAAAAGGAATTGTTTGAAAGGCACTCCAAAAATCATTTACAGCAACTTCTAGAGACAGCTGTAATGGGACAGGGTTAGGCCCCAGTTCCCAGTCAGTAGGTACAGGCCAGGAATCTGAAGCCTTCAATCTGCAGGTTCAAGAGCAGTGTTCACATTGAAGGACAGGATCAGGTCAGGGTCCCCCAAACGGGGCAGCTTGAGAGAGCTCTGCCATGGTGGTGAGAGATCTCAGTGGCCAACCAGAGTTCTGCGGCTTTCCCAGCTGCCACGACTCATCCTTCCAGCTGTGTGGGAGAGCCCAGAGGGGAACTGAATACAAAGCTCAGAGCCCAGGACTCACTTCTTCTAGTCCCTGGCCCCAAGACCTTTGGAGTCAACAAAAGAGAGTCAACCTTAAACTGCAACAACTCCCTCTTCCCAGGCGTCTCTGTGTCCCTTCTCCCACTCTGATCTGCCTTCCACATTGCTTGGTGGTGATCTCTGAATGTCATAAATGAGCTGGTCACTTCCCATTAGAAAATTAAAACTCATTTTATAGCACTATGGCATGCTACGACTCAGCCTAAAAGCTCTGTAGCATCAGACCCACACCACAGATGCCTTGCTCACCACAGACAGACTCACACTTAAACATACACAGTGCACACGCACCCTAATACACAAAGTGGCAAAACATTTAGAGTCTCTCCTTCTTACACATACACACCTCACTATCACCATTTGCTGAGTAAATCCTTCATGTGTTTGCACAATTGTGGTTCCATGAATCTGGATTTCAGGACCTCATCAGGCGACAGTGGCCCCTCTTTTTGTTTAGTGTCCTCTGTGACACACCTGTCTTGCTGGGTTGTACCTTCTCTATGTCTATATCTTTTTCCATCTGGACAGAAAGCTCCCAAAGGGTAAGGGAAGTCTTGGTCTTAGGATATGATCCATAGCATCACAGGTCTCCCGCTTTTGCTCAGCACTCACCTGAGAGTGTGATCTGAAGCACAGATACCAGTTCAAGTATCACCACCTTATTGACATGCATCATCCTGATGTTCTATTGGCATCGTCCCAGACATCTGCCTTGTTTGGGGTAGATCTAGTCCTGATGACATTTTCTAGAACTCTTACTGTCCTTACTTTGCACTTCTGTGTTAATGAACTGCTCCACCCACTTCATTCTTGCCCGTGTGGTGTGCAGAAGAGTCAAGGGTGTCTCTGTACACTCCAGGACTGTACGTACTCCCAGCCCACATGGACCACATAGTCCAACCCCACCAATATACTCATTGGACCTGTATTTCTCTCTTTTGATCTCAGCAATCACTGTCAACCAACCAGAGCATGCTGATCAGACAAAGTCTTCCAAAGGGATTTTTTTTAAGCCCTGAGTTTTGGGGTTTTCCCAAATAAAATAAGACAGGAATCACCTGGAAGGGTCTCTATTATAAGAGGAAAGTATAGAATAGGAAAGTTGGAGTAGGGGAGCTGAATGGTGTGCAGTGGTAAAACACAAAGCTCTTCATGGCTGACCTACATAGGAAGGTTCTGGGTTCGCGTGTGGAAACCTCCCTGAGCATGCTGGGCACATGCGCCCCTGATCTGGGCTAGCTGCAGCTGGGGGTGCATCATGGCAGCAAGACCCTATTGAGAATTCTCTCTTTCTCTCTCTGAAGAAATAAATGAATAAAGTTTTTTAAAAAAGAAACTTGGGGGACGGCCGTGGGCTCCCGCCCCTGCTCAGCCGCACGCGGGCGGCCGGGGGCTCCCCCCCCCGCCGCCAGATGATAGCTACCAGCCCTGCATTACCTCAGGGGAAAACAAGAACTACTCTGCCATTCTTAAGGAAGCCAGATACCCAAGGACAACTCACACTGCAGATCCCCACAACACCATTCCTGGTAACTACAAGATGACTGCTGTGCCGCATTAGCTGATAATCATCCCTGCGTACCAGAACTGCTTTCCTGAAACTGCATTCCCTGGAGACTCACCTACACTTGTGGATCTGCAGGAGACCCTCCCTTAATCCAACCCTGAGTGGAGTTTATGCTCCCTATTGCCAAAAACTTTATGAGCTGATGGTTGGAACTCGTGGCCTCTCTCCCTTTACTTGTATGTATCACTTTTTCAGTAACTCTTCTGGAAGACAACTGTATATAGCAGGGATATTGTAATGGGAGAGTGAGACAGGGCAGAGGGACAAACATAGGAAAAAAAAATTAAAAAAAAAGAGGAAGAGGAAAAAAAAACATATATATGTGCATAAGCAAGAAAGTAGAAGTAGAATATTATTGATGATAACATGCTTGATTAAGTCACTATGCAATCTATTCTAGATGGGAAATTACATTTAGTACGCTGTGATGATATATTTGATGGCTGCAGTGAGCGGTATGGGCCCAGTTGGGTTCTACTTTATAGTATGCTCTTTTTACCCAATGGGGTTTAGGCCTAAAGTCAGACTTGAGTTCATGTAGAGGCATGTGTCAGCTGTGATAACTATTGGAGAGACTTAGACTAATTAAGATCACTGACAGATCATTTGGGGAGGGGTGAGGCACGGAGGGCAATCGGGGATGACAGGGACAATGTGGGAGGAGGATGGGTCATAACAGAGGGAGGGGGATGGGGAATCTAGGATGGCAAAACAAAAGGCAAGGTATGCAGGACACAAGAATTGGGAAACTATTTGCCGAGAACATATATGGTGACGTGCTTGATTGAGCCAATGCACAGTGTATTTTGGATGGAAAAT